>NW_026534344.1:3019416-3108161 GCF_026225885.1 Hylaeus anthracinus | reverse complement strand
CGCGGTAGCGAAGGCTACGCGCTAGGCGGCCGCGTCAATGTCCTTCGATGCACGTCGAGTCACTTGTTCGCGTACAAGCGCGGCCGCCTAGCGCGTAGCCTTCGCTACCGCGGCCGCTCCAACGGCATCCTCGCGCTCTGATTGGTCAGTGTTTTCCGTTAATATCTCCTTAACGAAGCCCCATCCGACATTTTTGCAAAGGAAATTGTTGTTCAGAATCGTCTCAGCTACCCCCCATTTCCGGCTTCTCCCCGACTTTTCGGACACCCTGTATAAGTGATAAAATTAAGAGAACGTCGCCTTCCTCAGAACAGAGAATTCGTTTCTATCCCGATGTTCCATTATTGTTTCTCTAATTGCGTTCCATCTCTCGGCGCGAAGCGGACCAAATACACTTACCGAGACTTCGCTATCGTGCGATGACATCGTTGTCGACAAAGTTTTATATAGCCCGCGGCACTTTTATCTGCCTTTTACTCGTGTCTCGTGCTCGACGTATCTTGTAAGCTGTTGTTAGCTTCAAGAGGGCAAACAAGAAGGCTCGTAAGCTCGTTCGTCGAGGAAAGGTTCTTTAGCCTCGGTTGGAAAGCAATGTCTACATAATTTCATATTTATAATAGACGGATGAGGAAGCATCGTTAACAAATGATGTATTTCAAGATATATTAAAAAGTCGAATTTCCGAGGGATTTAAAAATATCCTTTCATCGAAAGGGGGTCTCCAAGTTGACGATACGCTAGTTTAAGGCCTAATTAGCTTGAAGTGCGCAAAGAAGACGGTACGTAAGAAGGGTCGTCGATGGTATCGGTTGGCTCGTCGGTCGAGGAAAGGTTGATTAGCTTCGGTAAAAGCTTGGGCGAAGACTCGGTCGGGGGTGAACAAAGGGGCGGCGGACGGATGGTGGTGGAATAAACGACGAGGCGGGCAGGAGATACCGAGGCAATAGAACGGAGCATCTGCACGGACGAACAACTTCAGGATACGAATCAGCACGGAACGATTAAAGAATCCGGAAGGGCGCGAGGGGAGACAGCCAGGGGTAGGTGGTCTCGATCGAAATCGAAGAAAGAGGACTCGCCGCGGCGTTGTTTCAGATCGTCTTTTCAGTTTCGCCTTATTTCCCACCCCTCTGTTCTGCTTCGCGCGAAGAGTATCGTTTTCGCCCTCTCCCCACTCGACACGAACTCGTAGAAACTTTCTCGATGCAGGCTTGTCTTTTTTCTTGCGTCCCAAGCATCGGACTTCCCGTATTTCTTACCTCGGGAATAACGCCACGGTCACAGGATTTCAACAACCGAGCTTTCGGATCGAGGATAAGCTGAGAATTACCCGATGTCACGGTCTTCTTACGCGGGGACGTTTTTCCTTTTTCTTTGATCGCCAAGAAAGTTAACCGAATCAACGAAGTTTATTTCACGGTCCTCCAGTTAGCGTCCAAAGGAACGCGTTTACATTTCCATTCAGTTTCTCTCGTTGTAGGTGCAGGGGTTGGTAAACTTTCTCCAAGAGGGAAAATTGAGGATAATACGCGCTTGGAACTCCGGGCAATAGATTTAATCGCTCGTGTTAACTTAAAGTGGTGGAAGGAGGAGTCGAGTTACTCGTTTTATTTTATTCTATTGAAGTTGGTGTAGGAGATATGTCTGGTTGCATTGGACGTCACTTCCAGACACAAGACCCTTGCAAGACCTAGAGACATTTCGAAGAATTGTTCTTTAAAACTACAACAGAGACTTTATCTGAACCAGAAATTCTTTTTACACAATCTCTTATAACCAGAGAGTAAAAAATTCGATCGATTCGAACGATTCTCTGCTATATAGTTCAAGCCTAGACATTCTCTCTTTCGAGAACCACCCCTGAAACGTTCCTGGAAGCCGCTGTTTTAGACTGCTCGCGCGAGAAGTATTTTCATCGACACTCGGTCGTTGCGTGCCCAGAATTCGAGTTGCACTGTGCGGTCGGTGCACGCGCGTTGGCTATTTTTTCCAGCGGCCAAAGTCCAAGCACCGTTGGCTGCCAGCTATTCCGCTAACCAGCGTCGACTTCGTCGTCGGGGCAAAGTCTGCCGTGACGAAAACGTCGGTGTTACAAAAGATGAGAAAAGTAAAGAAATGCAGCTGCTCCCTATTAGAGAAAGCGTTGGTCGACGCCCACGGAAACGGCGTTGTTGGAAAAACCCAAGCGAATTGCGCCTTGGACTCTGCGCCTCCCGGCTTGAGCAAACGTTTCTGGGTTACGCGAGTTTTTGGCGCGTGCACGCAAATATTGATGATCGTGCAGCGTGTATTCGTTGAATTTGAAATTCGAATCGAGCATTATTTATTCGTCACGCCGATGAATTAACTCTGCGATGTGTCCACTTTCTTGCGAAGGAATATAAATGTCTGCAGCGGTTCTTGTATTTGTAATAGCGGAAAGATGTTTGAAAGATTTAGAATAATTTGACATTAGTCCTATCAACGACCGAGGAAAGTTTCACCGGAATCAAGTCCGAATAGTTCTCAGTGTTCCCTCGTGAGTGTTTACTCGTATTCGAGAGTTTGGAAGAAACGCACAAATCAGACAAACTGTCGGCACTTCGAGTAGCAAACGTGGATATGCGGGTGTGCTATCCGTTATACAACGATCCCAGCGTCTACCCGTATCCTGGAATCTCTGCTCGAGAATTCCACGCGAACATCTTGCTTGTGAAATTCGCGATAACAGAGGTCTGGCCTCTGGCACTGCACACCTTCGATACGGTAGTGGTTCGACCCACGATTACTCATTATCGACCATTATGTGTTTTAGAATTAGAATGATATTCGCGGAATATCGAATAAATGTTATCGAAGTCTCTGATAACCGATTTGTTTACGAGCAACTCGAGTGTGAGAGTATGATAATCAAGTTATTATGAAATGAATATGAAATTCCAAGTACACGTAGACGGGAATCTTGTCTAGAACACCCCTAACCGAGGGTTCATCGAACCGATAAGCATCCAACGGGGCTGCGTTGCATTTACATCCACCCTGGAACGTATCATGGTCGATAGGGTAAGGATTCAGGCCCTCGAAGGTACTCCTCGTGGAAGACGTCGTGTGTTACACCTGTAACAAGCAGGTCAACATCGTTGAGTGTAGCTTTGTTGCGGCGCGTACCCTGGGGTTCCTTTACGCCCATCTTGTAGCTTAACGACCTCGGTTACACATCGTATAGATTGGCTTACGAACATCATGCTTTGTCGCTCTTATTGCTCGTCAAAGGGTATACGCTGATTCTCTATTCTCCTTGCCTTTGTTCCGGCGTGTCTAACTCGGCGAAGGGTTTCCATAAAGGAACCAAAGCAGGTTGGTTTCCTTTTAAGTTAATCGTTTGATGTCACGTATTATTAATTTTGGCTGCTTCAAGGGGCGATGTTGTGATTTTAGATCTAAACAAGACAGGTTGTGTTTCTTAGTAAATAGAAACATTCAGTACCTTGAGTTAGAATGAAAAACATCGGATATTTGGAATACTTGTAATTTGTAAATGATGATCGAACTTCCGTTTCTTTGAAGATGTGATCTTCGAACGAAGGAGCCGAATCGTTCGGAAATTCAATTAACTTATTTTGTCGGTGGGTTCGTGGACGATATTGTGGCGTTGATAACATCGCCGCGATCGATATCAGCGGCGCGATACAGAATGTGTAATTACCTTAATGGAAGCCAAGGAAATTAACGCGAGGAGAACAAGGAAGTGAACGTGCGATACCTAGCTCGTTCGCTATGAATTGTAATTATTGATTAATGGCTTTGCTAATAAATTAGAAGCCGGTCTCGTCCCGCGGATCTGATGAGTATCCTCACGGTATATACTCCTAACCCTCTATTTTGTCCCGTTGCTCCTGTTCTCGCGTGCTACTTGATCGACCACCTGTAACTAACGACACGATACACCCCGGAACCGTTGCTTACTAGATGAAAAATGCACCGATTGTTCCCAGATTTTCGCAGACGAGTCGAGAAGTATTGGAAATATCGATAGCTCTGTTCGTTGAATGAAAATTCTTAAAGCAGGAGTCGCTAATTTTCAGAAGTGTGAAAACTACTATGCACGTTTCATGAATAAGAAACAGCACGTGAACTTTATACGTGTGTACCGTATTAATTTGCACGTCGTAAATGAATCAAATATGCAATATTTTCGTTTACTTGAGTGCACGTTTTCCGAATACGTCTAACATACAGAATACACGTTGCGAAGAAGCCACGAGCTGTTCGACCGTTAGACTTCGATAGTCCGACCCCAACGGCTGCCTCAAAACTTGCGAACGGTTGAAACTACTCGGTAACAATCATTAACGTAATTCGGATTAATCGTGGTTTCAACTCGGATAGCGTGAAACGGAAGCGAACAAAAGGTGTAATCATAGCATGATTGTTCCGAGTCGATAGCTGGAAATACCGTGGAAGCCCGGTTGCTTGCAGTATGCAGATTTCGTTCATCCTGTGGGATCAATTCGATCGTGCATTTACGGTGAACTGCGACTACGTCGGGCAAGAACTCTGTCGGGCTTGGGGCGTTTCATATCGCGATTAATTTCGCGAATGTAAATACAGGGGCAAGAACGGTCGCCGGTGGGTCGATTTAATTGTTTTCTCAATGCGGCTTAATTAAAGCTCGAGGGATATAACGCGTGGTCGCGGGGATTTTCCTGACAATCTGTGCATGGATATTTTTATAAGAGTGGATCGAGAGTCACCTTATACGCGATCCAACGTTTTGCGCACAGTTTGGACAGTGCATTGGATAATTTGATTTTTTCATAATATATATTAACTCGATAATGGTGATATCGACCGATACACGGTGCAAGAAATTACTTGCGGGGCGAAGTTTGCAGAAGATGATGACGGAACTTCTTGGCAACTGTGATTACGTAAATTGAGTTTAATTAACGGGGAGCTCTTAAGAGCCCGCGGGACTAATTTTGTTTGCATCCCCGAGTTTACAGTGAACCGTCGCGTTGCCTCTTTTTCGCGTCGATTGCGCAACACCTTGGGTCATTTCTCATTTTCTATTCGAAACGAGAAGAAATTGCGAAGCTTTTCAACACCCTTTTGCGTAACATTTACTTCCTCGATTTTTATCCACGTCTCGTAGCTTATGTAACGGGGAAAAAATTCATTAAAAAATCACAGCAAAAAATACGAAGTCTACGGACTATCTGTAAAAGATGGCGTCCTTTTGTGGGATCGATTAAAATTCGTGCAATCGAGCGTTAATACGAGCGGAAACTATATCGGGTCCGATTCCAAATGGAGCCGCGTCGATGCGCCGAGGAAGTGCTCCATTATCCCGATTAGAATACTTAATACGATTTCCGAGATCGAGCAGAAAGGAGGCTTCAACGCGAGCCGCTCGAAATTCCCAAGTGAAACGGTCCTCCGTCGAAAGGTATTCATTGCGGAAAGATTAATCGATTGACTCGGGAATTCATTTAGCAGCGGTTCGACAGCCAAGATGGATGCACTTCTCTCTGATCCTCTCCTTTTCTTTGATTCTTTCTCAACGTTGCTCCGCGATCTGTTCTTAACTCTCCAAGTAACCGCTTTCGGGGTAAATGTCTCAATTATCGACACGTTTCACGCGAATTGAAACGTTGGCGTTGATCCCTGATCTGAGACAATCTCTACAAAATTGTTTTAGCTACGGGACATTTTTAATTTTAGAAGACATGCGGCATTCGCACTGCAAATGCGGCTATTAAGTTTCGATGTTCAGAATCGAAAATAAAAATATATTCATATGTTCTCATTTTAAATATCCTCCCGCGTAAACACGCGGATGATCTGCAATTTGTAAAAGCATCATCGGGTATCGTTACTTCGACAGAGACGAGACGAATCCTGAGACGGTCGATTCGTCGGCTCACAAAGGCGTTAATTAGCGCTCGTTCTCGCGGGAAATTACGTAAAACGTAGTCAAACGTCGACTCTTTTGTTCCTTTTTGTCGCCGTCCCCTTGTCGGCTCTCTTCTGCTTCGTTCGTCTGCGATTCAGTGATTTCTTCAATTCTTCGGTGTCTTCGCGGACGGCGACTTAATTCGTCTTTTCACTACGTGGATTTCCTCGATTATCTTAGAATAAAGTTCTCTCGTTCGTGGCTGTTCGGTTGCTTGAGCTTTGTTTCTTTATCTGAACTTAATTATCTATACCTTCGCCACGTTTGCATCTTTTGTACAAAGAATTAATATTTTCCATCGGCCCATACACGTGCAGAGTATTAGAAAAATTGACGTGTGGCATCTGGGTAATCTCGTTTGAAAGTTACGTTGGGCAAAAACCGAAGGATACCGTGTGTAAGAAGTGGAAAACGCCCCGCGTAACGAGGTAAGCTCTCGACGTAGATCGTTAAAGGATTACAAACTCGTTGTAAAGTCACGAACGCGCGCGGACAAGAGTAAATCGTCTGGATTACGCGCTGGATTATTCCTATCCCACGCAAATTATGACCGCATTTGCTTCTCCATAGCTTGCTGTGCGTCGAATTTATGTGATTCCGATGACTTCCGGAGAAACTAACTTTTCCATATTCGTAAATAAAGGTCGTCGACTGGTGTTGATCGTCTTTTACAACGCAGAGATCAATCTTCTCTTCTTCTCAGTCTAGCCTAGCTAACAAAGATTAGAATAGCTCAGAGTTCCTATACTAGAGTTAAAACTTGCAAATAGTTTCAATTACGAGAAACGGATATCAATGCCAGGATGGATTTGCATTTAGATGTACTTCCAAAGTTCAGTCCGATGCATAATGACTTCGCCTGATTCGCGCTAATTATGCTCGGAATTACATTAATATCGGGCTAATTGACCTCTGCTTCAGTTGTAAGTCCTTGTAGCCACAATGTATGCTCAAACTCGACGAGCACGTGGATACACATAGCGCGACAACAATCCCAAGCAGGTTTTTCCTTTATCGGCGACAATCCAATCTTCCTGGATTTGCGAGCAAATACGCGAAACGAGAAAGGGACCTCGTTCTTACAGGCATGTCGATTTCAATGGTCCCCAATTCGGACTAGACGTGCAATCGAATCTGTGTAAATTCGCGATTTTGTTTAACGATACCATCGCTACGGAACTGCCTCGAATCGGCTCAAAACGGTGCCGGAGCTTAACACACCGAATTGTTGCACGGCGAAACATTCGAGGTAATCCTCTGGAGAATCTCTTGTGTCTTTCGGAGCTTTCGTTGATTGTACAAGAGGAACGGAACACAGAGTGTTCGACAACGGTGCAAATGCAATCGGAGGGGGGTTACCCACGGTGTCAGCGTGTTTCAATCGAGAGAGAAAAACATTGGGAAATCGAGGTGCTGGCCGAACGAATCCGTTAACACGCACGCAGGCCCAATAAATCGTTTAGATTCGAGCAGTCACTGCTGATTTCTTTGCTTATTGGGTTTGCGTTCTCTAGAATCTGGAGTTGATCGGTGTGAATTTGAGAGGCTCGAATATTATCCATACTAATATTCCGAGTGAAGATGAACTCTGTGAATTTCAGAGGCTCGAATATTATCCGTACTAGTATTCTGAGTGAAGACGAAATCAAAATGCAGTGTAGAGAAATGTGGATTGGTGCATTTGCATGCTTTTTACCGATCGGAGGATTGATCGCAGAGGTGGCTCTTAGTTTCCCCTCGAAGGGGTACTCACGGCAGGAACCACGAGGAGTTAGACCACTTACTTGGCTGTGACTCCTTCAGGAACTGATCTCGGATACTAGAACTAGGTTCCGACACCTCGAGTGATCGCCCTTGGAGAGTCATAGTCCCTTCCGCTTGTCAGAGATACAAACAAATATGTCGATAACAAATGTTTAGTTTATCGTCCACTTTTGTGGAGTTACCATAAGGTGCAATTTTTTTTTTTTTTTTAACTTTACATGCGCACAATGAACCGCGACTCGTAACATCAAATAACTGTAATATTGGAAATAATTTATCGAGAATTTTCATGCTTGCGCCTGTTATATTTTAACCAAAATGTTGGAGGTTTTTCGTGGCCCAACAATGAGTCGGTGTGATTAATCGTAAAACGTTCAGTGCACTCCGTTGTATGTACATTAATAAATATTCGACTGTGCACGGTCAACGGTGATTCATGCGAATTCTCGTTTACTCTTTTCGTAGCGCAGTATTTTATTTTGTTTTTTCTGCTTTTCACCGAAACGGGATTGTTTTATTCGGTCCAGCCGGATGACGAATTTGTTGCATGAAAAAAACGACCGGAAAATCGCGATGTGTTTCGTAGCTGTGTAAATTGATCTGTCAGTGGAAACGGAGTTTGTTTGTTTCCCTAAATCGTTGACTTAACCATCGCATGACTTCTGGAGGCACGCGAGGTCCCTGTATAATGCAAATTTCAACAGACTCCAATGATTATCACTTCGATTAAATAACGAAAAAATACACGATGAGTCGCAATATCGAGTCGACACCTGTCGGGATTTCCAAATCGATTGGTTTCGAACCCGACTCCACCGATCCTCATTAGTGTCGCACTTTCGAGCCTTTCACGCGTACAATCCCGTAGTCGTTGGACGTGTCATCGCGTGCTCAAAACGCGATGCGTATTTTTAAAACTGGTTCACGCTTCATCACTCTTTTCTCGCAACCGACACTCAAACGTGAGCACGCACTCGAGCCTTTATCGCGTCGCCTCGATCATTCGTCAATCGCGGGCAGGATTACTCGATACGTTGGAAAAGTTCGGTTGGCTGTTCGATGAACAACTGCGGATACTGGATATCCTTTCTAAGAGGCGTCGGGTTGATCGCAGGCATATGCCGCTGAGAATCGAGGAAGAGTGAAATTTAAACGCTATTAAATTGACAAGCGATCCACCGTCGAGCAGGGAGTTCCAAGAAGGGATAACCACGCGTCTCTTAGACAGGAATCTCTCAGGCACATTCGCCGTACTTGTATTCCGCAAATGCTGGGAGAGTGAAAGGAAAGCAAAAGAACGATCAGGAAACGTCGTTCACGGAAGATTCGAATGGGTTAGATCGGAACCGGGTCGTAGTCGGTCCCGCGAAGAATAAAAGAAGACACGAGGAAGGCGGAAAAAGAGAATAGGGAGGAGGTCTGATCGATATCCGATGAAATTGGCCGTCGCCCTCGGCAGCCGTGGCGAGGGTCGCGTGCCATTTTTCTGAAAAGCTCGGGAAAAGAAACGAAACTGCCGTGGAGGAGGAAAGCAAAACAAAGGGAAAGCCTGACGGGTGGAAGGGTTGGAAAAAGGTGGGAAGGGTGGAAACGAAGCACAAATGGAAAATCCTGATCGAACGCGGTTCGACGCCGCGCGAGCTACTTCAGTCTGCGGGGGGACGTTCGCTTTTAATGAAAGGAACCGAATGAAAATTGCGATTGCGTTCCGCTTCGATAATTGCAATTATTGCTTTTGCCGTTAATCAGATGCCACGGTTTTAATTGTTTTTTAAATTAGGCACCACCCTATCCGAATATCTACGATCCTGGAACGCGTTCGAGAGTATAATCTTGGTTCGATGTTGCGTTCGTAATTGCCTCGTTCGCATCTGCCGTCGATGTGGAATATGTTCCTTGCACGCCCCCGACACCGCCATTTCGGTCGCGATACTTCCTGTCGACTTTAGCTCCCAGCGAGTCCCACTTTTAATTAAACGGGACGAGCTTTTAAACTTTACTCGACGCTTTGGGCTCAGATACAATCTCTCCTTTCTTTGCCCGCTAGGAAAGATTATCATTTTGGGAAGTGTTGGGTTGTGCAGTGACGCGCCAGGAGAATGAATATATAATGTATATCGAAACAATGTATAGGATTTATTCAGGATGAAAAACCATCCAATCCCATGATTTCTTTGATGGCTAGAATATCGCAGGGTTTGGGACGAATCGAGACCAATAACTATGGATCCGTTTGTAACTCGGTAATAGCTGTGAATAATGCGTTTATTTAACTACGTATACAGAACCTTGCTAGGGATGGACGAGCGATAGTTACGCGATAAGCCCCGTATAATCCATAGGATATATCGAGTCCGAAGAGCGATCGTTATGACGCGGCACGCGAGGACATACGTTTATTCGCTGGTAGTAATAATTGCCATCGAACGACCCTCCGTCCACTCACGCCTCGGAGATCTATCGTTGTAAACGGATCTATCCCTTAGGAGAAAACCATCCCTTTCCCAACCATCTCCATACACTTTACATTTTTGCACAAGTTTTTTGCCCTACTAATCAAAGTTAGATTTCCGTTATCGTGGGCACGTGTACGCAAAAAGAAAAACTATATCGTCTACGAGTAAGCATTATTATGCAACACTTGGATAAGTTCTTCACCTTACACCCAGACACGAGATTGCTGAGGTCAGGTTGAAGATTACGGTAGTTGGTGGATATCATTCATCGTGGAAAATAATTTTAGATCGTCTTTCTAAAGTATCTTTCGTTCATTATTCGTAATTCTTATCCAGCCAAGAATTTCCGACGACCCCGCGATAAACGATAAGCGAAAGGAAAGTGCGATTGCGACGTGTCGCGTAGTCTGGCCAGTTCATACAGAGAAACGATGCTCGAGAACTAACTTCTAGTTCCGTACCATTCCCCATAATCACGCTATTACCTCGATTCGATGGATCTAATACCCACCCCGTGATGGCCGAATAAAACGAAATGAGGAAACAAAGGCGCGCCACCCGCAAAGGAAAACGGAAAATTACTTTTACTCGGCGGGGAACCGCACGTTCGTCACGGAGTTATTCCATAAGATCCAACGCAACCGGGGAAGCAACGGATAGCGCAATTTCAACCCATTTCCATTCCCTTTGCAGTTGGAGTCCGAGTCAGGCCGTGCTTTTCGCGAAAGAGCCATTCTCCGTCTATCGTCTCGACAATTCCTCGTTTCCATCTGGAAAGAAACTTTACTTCAGCTTCTATCTTAGCTGCCTCGAAAAGTATTCCGAACTACGTCTATCCTAACCTCTGGATAAACAGCTCTCTCTGTTCTTTCTCACAACATCTGAATAAATTCTTACATCTTCTATCTACTTTTGTGGCGTAATCCTCTGTTTCGTGAATTTTATTTTATTTTTCGAACGTGACGCTAAAATACAGGATAAGGCTTAAAGAATCATCGACTTATCCTATGTCTTCACGAACAACTATCTGGCATCGAAACGTCAAATGTCTTGTGGAATTTTTATAAGGATTTATCGCTACCCAGAAAACAAATCCAAACGATACATTCGTTCCCCTGGAGAGACAAATTGAATAGCGGCACCCTGGTGGCTGCTCGTTTAATTCGTTGAACAATAATCGCATTTTCTCGATTCACCGCCAACGTGTCCGTGAGCGTTCGCGGAAACGAAGAACGCAATCACAGACCTCCGCTGCAACCGGTTGAATTTAACGACGCTTTTCTGTGTTAAATTAGAACGTCAGCTGTCGTCCACGCCACTTTTTCATAGCCTCGCAAAGGTAGCCAGCGAGTTTTGATTACTGGCTCGACTGGACGCTCGTCAATCCTTCGCCATCGTTTCGTTTTAATTCCAGAATCGTATCTGTATGCTATAACGATCTCAGAATTCGTTCTACCGACTTTGCGAACTTGTTATTATGGGCACTGTGAATGTCGAGCTATTCTCATCCTTCCATGAGTGGAAGAAGGATGGTGGATTTATTTTCTACTAACCTTTTTCTATTCTTTCATATTGCAAACATAATTTTTATCAAGGTGGATCATCGCTGACCGCGTTGTCACAAGCATGAACACTTTCTTTCGATCGCTCGCCTAGCTCGGCCTGTGGATATCCGGGGAAACATGTCGAGCTTGAAAGTCGGAAACGGAAACGGAAACAGGAAAACGGCACTGCGAGAATCCACCTTCTGATCCGGAAAATCCTTTGTCCCGTCTCGTCCCGATCTCCTTTATCCTTTTATTTTCGTTTCCTGCGTTGCACCTCGAAGATGTCTATCCCCTTACCCTCCACGCCCGAGGCGTACGTTCCAAGGATTTCCATCCGCTATTTAACGTCTTTCGCTGTTATTCTCTTAACGCCTCGGGAATTCAGTTAATAAATCCGGCTGCGATTGACTCGGGCAAATTCCTCGATATCCGCCCGAGGCTTCCGATTCGCGAACCTTTTCTCCTTCAAGGAATGTTGAGCAAAAATCCCAAATGGTATCGTAAGTTTAACGATAGTGTTAGACTATGTCAGTCTCTGTTCGTCATATGTCGATCACGTACGGTCTTTAAGGAAATGTAAACAAAAATACAATTTTTCTCCTAACAATACAAAACCACTCTTTCAGACGCGAGACTCTTTCGTGGGTCGATGAATCAAACGCACCGAAATCCAGGCCGCTGTTGAAAGTTAAATATCTTACTAACGAGAAGAAGAAAACGCGAAGATCTCTGCGCGCCTGGCGAGTAAATCTTCGGAGAGGATATTTGCCGCCGTCATGAATATAAAATTGATTCGCCTCCGCGGGTTCCCTCGATGTCTGACCTCGTCATATCGCAGAGATCCAGATTTCATCTCGCGGAGCATACTTGGGTCAAGAGGATTCCCTTCCCTCGCTCGCGTATCCGTTTATCCTCTTCCCACCCGTTAGTCCTGGCTCGCTTTCTCGAGGACAAACGCGCCGAAAGATTGCGCGGTTCAAAATTGCGGCTGAGAAGAGTCCTCCGTGACTCGAGAGCGGGGTGGTGCACTTTAAAATCTTCGAACCTGCGACTGTTCCATCGCGAACGAGGCAATCCCGGGAGAATCCATAAAATCGATCGTGAAATCGAACTGGGTGGAACACTTTGGGGACTGGTTATATTGTAATGAAAGTCATGCTTGTAGCCATTGAGCGTTGATGCGACGTGTAACGTCTTGGATACTTCGATTCTTTCGTATTTAAAAAAATATATAAACGTGGAATCGATGATAGGAAGCTGAGAATGTTTGTATCGATGGCAGGGAACATCGAGGAAGACAACGTAGCCTAAGGGCGTCATATACCTTTGAGCTGGACCCGAGTTTAATGTTTGAGAAGCGAATAGATCCCCTGGGATAGTCTGTTCTTTATAATCGCATTGAAAAGCCCCGTGACGAGCTTTGGCCAATAAAAGCAGCTCCGTGGACATTGATCGACATTGTTGACTTGCGATTCGAGTCGAGCAAATAGCGAATTTTTGAAGCTTTTTTGCGAAAGCAGTTTCCGGAATTCCAGTTTCATTCGTCAAAATCACTAAAAATTCCTCGAACATAGCCAGCGTTCGGGGAATGACCGACGATGTTTCAGGACTATAAACGGGATGCGTGGTTCCGGCAGCTGCGATCGCATTAGAATTTGCCATCTACGTGCTTAACATTGATGCATTGTGCGGCTGTCAGTGTATACGTAAATTCTCAACAAATCCTCTTTATCGGCAATCCTGTACCAGCCATGGCAATCGATACTAGCTCCCGAAACATATCGCCTATCCGTGACAAGTATTCAACGCGATCATTTATCATTCTTTGTCGATTCGCGAAACACGATGTCGTTATTTATATTACAGACAAGGTACCAAACGAGCGCACGAATTTGTCCTGACACGCGCTGCTCGTCCGATGAATAACCAGACGGACGCTGTAAAAAAAAAAAAAAAAAACAAAACAAAAAAAACTGAAACAACTGTATCGCATTCATATAAATCTATATTTTTATTTTATCTATTCGAAATATTTCCCTTCTGCGTCGATACAGCGTCGAAAGTAATTAAACGATCGGGACGAATTTTTTAGCTGTGATTGTAACTTTGAAAATGTTTTTGTTCCCTTTGGCTGCTGTTTTAACTTCCCTTCGAACGAAACGAAATTTCTATTCACGGATCAGCCACCGAGGAAAAATCATTACGACCGTTTCGAGGAGGAAAAGGAACAAATTTCTTGCTCCCTAAAGGCCGCCGCCAGCGCTTTAAGCCCTGTATAACTAACGCGATTACTTACAGAGCTAAGCTTCCCGCGGATTTCACGGAGATAAAAGTTACGAGGAAACACGTAGGGGTCCTTTATCCGACTGTTACATCGCCGCGATGCGCGAGCCTCCGACATCAAGAAAAGTTGGATTTTCCGGTTAGACCAGATACCATGCGAAAAATATCGATGACGAACCTTGACCGTACATACGTTAACTCGATCTTGACATCCGTGACGCTCGTAGATAATTTCAATGTCGACGATAACTGACCGTTCGCCAAACTCGTCACGTGATATCAGTTAATTAATGTCAACGACTCGACCAACGGATAGGTCTAGGAAGTGGTGAAATTAAATTCACGTAGCGTTCTTGGATATTTAAAAATAAACGTTAACGTGTTTGTGAGATGTATATAAAATGTACAGAAGTAAAAACGGTTCAATTAAAATGGATTCAACGTAGACTCGTTTCCTTCGATTACCGTTCTATTTACTATCGTACGTTTTAATCTACGTTGAGACCATATTGAGACCATTTGAATTAATAAGCAATCGACGGCCACGCGGGGAGAAGTAAAAGATGCAAAGGAGAATGCACCGTCGAGATTCTGTTTTGAAGCGGTTCGAGCGATTAGTTTATCGCGGTGAATATCAATTAAACGACCGACATAATTAGCGCTATAGCCGCGTGCGCGTATCCCTTTTACAGCGAGCTGCCTCGAGTGCTCGAGCTCGTAATTCACGGCTTATTATACGAAATGCTGCTTACGCTGGTGTTTCGTGCACACGCAAGCTCCGAAGCTTGTGCCAAGCGTGGTGGCATGGCGTGCCAGCTAAAGTATAATCTTAACTTAAAATTAACTTTTCTGTCGAGAGAGTTTAGGACGTTCGCGTCACTATTTCAAACCCTTATCTGTTGGTTGCGCGCTCCGTCTCTCTGCCTCCAACACGAATGAGCGCAACTTTTTATCTAGACTAGTATTCCGAATGAAGAATTAGAGATTTTGGCCGACAGAAGGCACAAAGAACTCGAGTTTGGTATTTGAGAACACGATTTCGAAAACAAAAGCAATTTCAAATAATAAATTCGAGGAACTGAAAGTATTATATATAGAGCGACTCCTTCGAATATCAAAATTTCCCTGAATACCTCTCGAATCGATGCGTGGGTGAACCGAAGCGTGATATTGTCTCTTCCTGGCAGCTGCACAGGCGGATCGCGTCAAAGTACGAAATGATAATACAGGATGCCTTCGCGGTACTTTAATAAAGAAACTGCGCACTGCTGGTGGCTTGGCGGCAAGATACGCGCCTGATCTGAAATTTCATAAAGCGAGTCG
Organism: Hylaeus anthracinus; assembly: GCF_026225885.1. NCBI lineage: Eukaryota > Metazoa > Arthropoda > Insecta > Hymenoptera > Colletidae > Hylaeus > Hylaeus anthracinus. Next base: position 3,092,853 of record NW_026534344.1, on the reverse strand, counting down.
AGCGTGAAACGTAATTTTACGCAACACCCTCTTTCGCATAAGCGTAAAACGGATATCGTTCTTAATTGATTCGACGAAGCGCGACGAACAGGATCGCTGATTCGTCGTTTTTCCTCGAAAACATCCCCCCCCCGGCGTCGAAGAAACTCGGTTGTGTACGTGTGAAAAGGGGAGAGGGTGGGATTTTCAACGGAATTTCGTTTTACCTCGGTGGCTTGAAACTGTGCGTCCTTTAGTTTGAAGGGTCGCGAATAACTCGGTTTATCTTGTACGAAATTGTGAGGAAGGGGAGGGGGTGCATTTGCGAAAATGCAGTTTTCGTACTTTAAGGGCTGTGACAGGCGTGGTAACCCTTTTCCTTTGGCGAACGACGTCCGGATCGCGTGGATGCGAAAACCGTGCACGCTAAAAGCGGGTAAATTAACACTTTAACGCCTCGGTCGTTTCAGCCGTTCGATCGTCACAGCCGGGGCTCAACCGCGTAATTATTTAACGTCCAGAGCCGGGAAAGTTTGTTATCAGAGAAAAGGATATTATAAAGGCCGAGCGATCCGTTTTCCAACAACGTGTTACCGAACTGTTCTCGAAGCAAATACCCGCGGGTGAGTTCTGACGGTGTTTATCTTTTCACCTAGGAACTAATTAATGATAGGAGTCGCTGTTTCGTTCGGAGGTTTAGAATAGCGATCATCGAAGCTCTTCGTCGCGTGTGCTTTTAATGGGTTATTTAGTATACACCGAAACGGAACTTCGCGCAGAGCTTTTCCCAGATTTTAATATTTTAGTCGTCCATTAACTTCAGTAGCGGTTCTCTCGGGCTTTTGCCATCGTTCGCATGAATTTTCAGAAGAATAAACGAATATATATTTTTCCTCTTTAAAACGTAAAGAATACATTTTTGAGAAACCGAACGTCAACAGTTCTACGTTAAAAATGTATATATAACAGAAATAAAGTTTGGTAAGTAAGGGTTATCCCTTTTAACAGCTTCGAATATTCTCCTGGGGTGCAGCGATCGAAGGGAAGGGTGGAGGGTAAGCGATCGGACGTCTTCGCGCTTTCTCGTTGAATTCAATTACGCTAATCGATTGATTTCTCGGGAGAGATATTCGTGGAGCGCATGGCAACCCTTACACCGGCGTTAAGACCGTATAAAATCTGAACGGAGCTCGATGGGCGTGAGATTCATGGTGTTTCCACGACGGCGGTATTAAAATTCCTTCCGTGCACGTCGTTCGTGCTGTTTCAATTACTCGCCAACCCCTGGATGAGATTCGATCGCTCGTTCGATGGTTACAGCCCTATAATCGTTCGTTCTGGTCAAATTGGTCTGTATAAACAACGAAACGGTTTCACGTGACGAACTCGTTCCGTCTTTACGCGCCACTCTTAAACAGAATTCACTGGAATAAAATAATTTTTTAACTCGAAGAAGTCTAGCAAAAAAGTATCCAATGTTTACCATATTTTTCAGTTCATCGCGCTGACACAATCTCACGAATCTCATCGGTTTCCGGTGACATGGCGCAGGATTATGCAATTTGATAGCGAAACAGAGGAAGAGGGTTAACGACAAGAAAAGAAGCAGTATCAATCTCTGTAATTAATAATTTCAATTAGCGTGAGCATCGTAGCAGACTAATCGACGTCGATGTTTCAATAGCTTTCGTGATATTTCAGGAGAGAGGAACGAATTCAGGAGTACCTCGATTTCAATTAACTGGATTGCCGTTGTGCCGTCGTTCTTCCCTTCTCCCCCCCTTTCTTCCACCCCCTTTTTTCCGCTTCGTGCGACGATCGGGAATCGATAGGTCTGTCTATTTCGTTAATGTAAATTCGGTACTAGTTTCCACCTCGGAGGACCTGCCGCTGCTTTTTTTCTTTCCTTTCGTTGGCATTTCGATGCATTTTCATTTCTACGTTCCGTTACCTCCTTTCTTCGAGAAACCACGTAGACACAGTTCGACCATGAATTAGATTTCTTGAGTCCATCGATGTTTTATCAGCGATAGTCTAAGCAGAGCCAATCGTACCGCTTTGCCTCCTGGAAAGACATGCTTTTGAATCGTCCACGCGACGGGAGTTCCTACCTAGGAAATTTCAATTTGAATTTTCTCCTAGGGCTCCGTACGCTACCTCGTGTGTGGAACAGAACGATTTCGTGGCTGGGAACTTCTGTTGAAACGGTTTACAGTTTAATTCGGGGCTTTCTGGCAGTTTCTGCAGTTAAATTCACCGAGCTCGCAATCAATGGTACCAACCACCTGACTGTAATAAGAACATTAATCGGGTCAGTGAATCTCTGAAAATAAAACGTCTCTGGCTGTAAGCTGAATAAAACTGTACATTGTTTTTATGATCATTGTTCGCTACCACGGATATTTCGTATATCAGGTTTCGGTCCATTTCTGTAACAGAAATACTGTTTCAAACTAAAATATGAAAATGTTGAACTACAATTTCTACATAACGATGCATTGTCCGTCCCACCATTCGAGTACTCTCGTTATTCGCCATATATGTATTCTTGTACACTCAATCATACCCCATTAGAGTCTATTGATCTAACTTACGGTAATCAATTTTCTTTCTCTCTGCAAGAGGTGTAGGTCGATCAGATCACTTTATGAAACGTCATCGCTCAGATTTAAAAAAAAAATCTCAGCTTCGATCATTCCTGGTAGTATCTTGATACGTTCCAAAGTCCAACGTAGGCGATAAAGAAAATACGTCGCTAGGTGACCAACCGTGCTCGCAATTGGTGTTATTATATGCTCTACTTTTCTGTATACGAAGAGCCAATTTCGTAAGTAGATAAATAAAATAAAGTTGCTCTATTGTCGAGGATTCTCCTCTGGTTTCCACCGTGGATTCCTCGTTTTCGCGAGAGAAAATAATCGACTGGTCCCCAAAGGCAGAGAAAGAGGATAAGCCAGGAAAGTGGGGAAGCTTGTAGATCACCTCCGAAGTGTAAAATCCCCTCGGGGAGGATCCTCCGTGTACAGTGTTCGATCTTGAGGCGCCGAAGTACGCGTACTTCGTACTGCGTTCTTTCTTCCCATTCGACCCTGATCCGCTTACGCTCGATGGAAGTAACTTTAGTTGAGACTGGAGCAACGATACGATGCGCTCTGGCACACAACCTGCAGGAAACTTCTCCGAAGCCGCGTCTATTTTCGAAACTGGCTTTGCATCGACGGGCGAAACATATTTTTCGATAAACGTGGATCGTTTCCAAAGCGAACAACACTCGCGAGAGATGTGTGGCAACGCGAAAATTCAGACGAATTTCACACTTTCCGGAAATGTAATTTGCGAGAGATGCTGGGAATGTAGACATTATTTGGTTCGATGATAAACAGATCCCAGGGGCGAAATTTCACCCAAAAAATTGTTCGCGTGTTGGTTCGCTCTCATGAAAATATTTTAGAAAATTTTCACAGTTTACGAGCCATTTTGCGGGTATATTTTTCATCGTTTTCCGAACGCGATAACAACGTCCAGGAAGGTTTATAAATTCGATATCTTTAGACACAGGACACGGATTAATAATGCACGGCAGAAAAAGAAGGAATATATTATGTAATAAATTTAATTATATATTATTTGTTTGGTTATTCTTCTTTCCTTTTTTTTTTTTTTTTATACGCCGAAAGCGTTGCGTATCGGCAATTACGCGGTCCGTTTCGCTTCCATACTTTGTTCAATCGTCGAGAGTGTTGGCTTTGGCGACAGGGTTGAAATACCCGCAACTCTTGATAAACAGTCGCTCTTTGTTGCCGTTCGTGCGAGAAATTTTCAGAGTCGCCGGTTTTTGTTGGGCGTTGAGGCCGCGTGTAGAGCATATAAAGAGACGGAGTATCAATCGGGACGAGAGAAATTCAAGGGAGTTTTAGGATTGCTCGTCGATCGATCGATCGTGACCGAACATTTTCGAATCCTTGGAATCCTGCTCGAGGCCAGTGAATAAAAAAATTCGCACGGGCCAGTGAATAAAAAAATTCGCACGGGCCAGTGAATAAAAGAATTTAGTCGAGAACGGTTGCCTTTTCTGGACTAGCTTTTAACGTTTAGAATTTTAGCGCTATCTCTTTCACTATAAATTCATCGCGCAGTCTATGCAACTATACGCGTTATGCATCCATTATGCGTTTAAAAACAAAAGAAATTTCGTTTTTGTTGCAGGTGAGCAATAACTTCGGCAATTAATTAATCAAATGGGATGACGCAGCCAGGTAACGTAAACACGGTGAATTTATATGTCACCCTGACGTGGAAAAAAACCATAACGTGTATCGAAAATAAAATATAAAAAGACGCGGGTAAAAGGTGCATACAGACAATTTTTATTATTCATTTCACATCGATGGAAGGACGAGACTCCTGTCGCTTCGTTTGCTAAAACAAAACGGCTGGCGAGACTGGTTCAAATAGACTTCTCGAAAGGAAGCTTTGTCCTACGAAGGAAAACAGAATCCTTAGAAAAGACCAGGGAAACAGGCGCTGTGCTTCCATCCCTCGTTTCAGCCGTACTTCTTTCCTCGACTAATTTCGCATTGGAAGCTATGAAAGAATAATGGCCAGAGATGAGAGGAAACGATAGTCGGGTTTTTCGTGCTCGGTGTTTCTTCTGTCTCGACTCCGACGTCAGAAGAGACGCGGAACGAGCTTGAAACTCAAAGCGTCGGAGTCACGCTTCCATTATTATACCTCAACGAGACGACGATTGTTTTACACGTTCAAACATTTCGCGAGTGGTCAAAAAATCGATGAAACGACGTAAAAAAAAAGTTGAAATCTTTTTTTATTTATCTGAATAGAAGCTCTTTAGAATGAATATTCACCAAACGATACAAAAAGAATATGTTCCGTGAATCCCATTTGCAATGCGTCCTTTTGTTTATATAACACGAACCGAAATTTAAATATAGTACAGTGAGAATGTTAGAGAATAAGCTTTACGAGGGATAGTCTTGCAATATTACGCGGGTCTCGAATACGTTAACCCAGGAATCATCTTTCCAGCTCCCAACTGTACGAACAGGTACGAGACCGCTAATTCAGAGGCGTCTGGATGCTACGTACTGTGCTTATGCAGTCAGAGGCGACGGGTTGCTCGTGTCTGCACTCGAGGCAATACGTTTGCGTCAGCGTGCGCACCCACGAGCCGTGCACGTGGAAATTGCTCTGTGGGTCATTATATAACTCGTTTAATCTCTCCCGCCGCATCCCTTTTCATCTTGAATCCCGACTGGCTAATTCGGACACGGACGCGTACGTGTTCTTGCCAGCAAAGTGTTAAGGCCTTCCATACATAAACGGTGAACGTTATTTCAAACACAAAATGAAAATAACGCAAGGCACACTCATTATAAATTCTCGCGAGCGCATTTGTTTATTCTTATCGCTCGTTTCGCTCGTACGAGGAAGTTTCGCTGGAAAATATTGTCATTTCAATAATGCAACAAACGATTCCATCGCAACTGTTCGCTTGAAATGGATACTCACATTTTTTTACGTATCAATTTTTAGTAAATCGTATCGTAACGTACGTACACTCTCGGGTTGATTCTGAAACAAAACATCCAAACGTAAATAAATAACTCGTTGGAAGTTACAAAATTTGTATCCTCGAAAAATATTCATACAACTTTCATCGTTTTTAACGCTCCGAACCAGAATATCCACTTAATCGAGTCCACGGTTGCGCGGTGCAGTATTTGCTTACTACGCTTTATTCCACTCGTTCGTTATTTACATTTTATCAGGTCTGTTTTTCAGGTGCACCGCAAGCTCGTGAAATACTGTGAAAATAATATTCAGAGCGGCGTGCGCACAGTGGGGATAAGTAGAGCAGGTGAATAGGTGGTCGGGGGTCGTTACATGGGAAAGTGTTTCGCAACGATACCCGGACGACTCGTATAAATTCTTTTTTACCGTCTAACGAGGTTAATAAATACTGCGAAGTAACTTCAACTCTCGTGTGACCGTCGCAGGATCTGCTTTCCGTCTACTTTGTTCGCCTATTAAGAAAGTTTCAAGTTCTATTCGCGTCTCGTTACCTGCCGCGCTATAATTTCGTTTTTCTTACCCGCCGCAAGATGCGCAAACACCGGAAAGGAACGTTCGCAAGATGGCGATCAGGATTTTGTTTACTTACAAACGATGACAGCCAACGTGCGTTGGATATTTATTAAGCTTTTAAACACTGGATTCTGCATTTTTAAATATTGTTTCTGTCGAGGTCGAGTGACAAGCGCGTACAATCTAATGAGTAACTTTCCATTAGAGACTATCCAAAATGGAACGGATCGATTATTTTTATTTTGCTTTTAGTTTTCAGAAGAGCATCAAACATACCAATTTTTGAACATTGTCTCTGGTGATGCGGAAATTCGTTTGGACTCGCTACGATCTGGCGTTTCAGTTCTCTTTGTTTCTCTGTGCGCTTTTAACGTTCTTCGTTAAAAATTCTTTATCCGTTTACACGTTCACGTCAAAGTATAAACAAAGTTTTTTGTTTTTCAACGACAAAGCTATTAATCGTGGGTAGCGCCGTTCGCTAGCAGACAGGCTCAGCTACTGCAATGACTACGCAGAATTTCGCGGGCCACGCGAGACGTACGGTTCGTCGGTTGTTGCGTAATTGCCAGGGTGATTAAACGGGAGAATTAATGCATACCCAAAGCTCGCCAGAAACACACATTAATCTCGGAATAGTGCTCCGTTCGTTTTCGCCAAGGACCAACTCCAGCCATGCAATTATGCACTCTCGTGTCGGTCACGAAGGAGCGCAACCAACCAACGAAAGAAACTAATTCGTCTTTGGAACACAAGTCCACTTCGAACTTCCTACGATACTCTACTGTTCTATTTAGAACAATACAGACCAATACGTCGACGACTATAAAATTTCATAAAAATGTGTAGCTTTGTTTTAGTATAAGGATGTGGTACGGTATATATGCAACATTAATTACAGAAAGTAATTAAACGATCATTACCACTAAATTTCGCTACAATTTCGGCGTTACGAGACTCGTGGTTCCTTATTGAAGCACGACAAAGAAGCTTACGGCTCTTTGACCTCCCCTGTCTTCAATACGGATCCTCTTTGGACAGATTATGCAAATACGAGCGAATCCTCTTACTGTCTGCCGAGGTCGAAATAACTTAAGGCCATATAAAATCGATTAATCGTCTTTGTGAAAGTCGAGGGAACCGTTACTTGTAATTTTCCTCCTACATTTCGCGCAGGTAGAATTGATGGTAGATTAAAATGTTTGAGATATGATCGCCAGGCTGCTCTTACTCTCGAAGTAGAACTTATTTCTGTTTTGATCATTTTCTTCATCTTCAACCACTTCGAAGGCGTCTTCCGGAGCAAGACAGTTCGAAGATGATCGATAAATTTCAGTCGTGGCATCTAACGCTGCGGGATATCGACGAACCCGCTGAAATTCGATCTAAATTCTGACGGATTACGGAAACTTCGGAGACCCTGTGCAATATGCTGCTTCGCTTGTGCCTTGGAATTAGCGAATAACCGAGAGAAACTTGTCGTAGTCGCGTTAACGATGATGAGGTTTCGGAACGAAGCGAAATGAAGCGCAGGGATGCTTGAATATTTTATTCGTTAATTAGAAATACATTCGACAAACGGATAGGGTCATGTGACGTGTCGAGCAGCGATCTTAGCGACTATTGGTAGGTTAAGATGCCTTTGTATAATTCACTCAGTAATTGAAATATTCATTGAATATAAAGTGATCCATTCAGTTGTTGGATTTAGTCGGTATTCGACCTTCCTGTCTGACTGAGAATTTTCCCTATTTTTGATGGAGAGCGTAGGCGAGGCTTGAGGGGGCGAAAATACGCTTCGACGTATACAGGGTGTCCCAAAAGTCGGGAAGGAGCCGGAAATGGGGGGTTGCTGAGACGATTCTGAACAACAATTTCCTTTGCAAAAATGTCGGATGAGGCTTCGTTAAGGAGATATTAAGCGAAAACCCCGACCAATCAGAGCGCGCGTAGACCGTTGGAGCGGCCGCGGTAGCGAAGGTTACGCGCTGGCGGCCGCGCTTGTACGCGAACAAATGACTCCTACGTGCATCGAAGGACATTGACGCTGCCGCCTAGCGCGAAGCCTTCGCTACCGCGGCCGCTCGAACGGTCTACGCGCGCTCTGATTGGTCGGGGTTTTCGCTTAATATCTCCTTAACGAAGCCCCATCCGACATTTTTGCAAAGGAAATTGTTGTTCAGAATCGTCTCAGCTACCCCCCATTTCCGGCTCCTCCCCGACTTTTGGGACACCCTGTATAAGAGTAGATAGACCATCGAGGAAGACGAAATACGTACATCGACGCGAGGGAACGCGAATTCCGACGTCTTCGACTCGAACAAACGTTTCGTAGTGGATCCGAACAGCTTCCTATTCGACTCCCGGTAAACTTTCGACTTTTGTCTTCCTATCTCGACGATTTACATCTTATTGCCTTCCGTCTAGCTCGGTCCTTCGATCGACACATTAATTTCAGACTGGGACTTGACGAATTTTTCTGTACCCAACAAGCTGTGAAAAATTCGAGAAGGAGTCTATTCAGCCCTTCGGTTAAGCAACGTTTTCATTAGGACAATGGCTATGTCAGACCTCGGTTAATCAAAACCAGCACTAAGTAACCAACTGTCCACCAAGTGAGACTGCTCTGCTCGTATATCTGATGGTATCTTGCAACTCAGGTGGCTACGATCGTCCGTAATTCGAGTCGTGAATTTAATATCGCGTTTACGTGACTGGTGCACCCACGGGAAGACCGCGCTAGGGAACAATTGGTAAGGCGAGAGTATAAAATATTTAAAGCGATACGTGGCACGTTCGCCTCGCAACGAGACACGCTTGATCTGTTCAGCATTTTTATGGACCGTAAAGTGCCGGAAACGAGGAAATATTGCTTGATAACTGGTTTCGTCTCTTCGCGAAATACGCCCAGATATTTTCCGTAAGTGTTCCGAGTGAGCCAATGATCCTTATCGGTTGACATAAAAATGTTGAAGTAATATATCCATGCGCGACTTCTTATTCATCCCCCATTGGCTCGAGGATCTTTCGGTTTCGTCCAGACAATTCGACGCTTTTATACCCCGAACGGTAAATGAGCGTCCTTTCTTCGATCTTAATCGTCGACATTCAAAGTCAAGAACTGGCTGGTTAGCACGCTGCTCCGCTGACAGCTTTTCACCAATTTCCAGCGTCTTTTGTGGCCTGAGCAGACGGAACAAGATATCCCTTTATATTCTTTTGCAACCAGCGACGCTAAAAACGGTCGGCTTTCAAGGAATTCTTGATAAAAGCACATCCTTGCCAAGTCTGAAAGGATTCGCTTGCAGGGAGTCGCGCTATGGAAATGCTGAGGAATCGATTCCTGCCCGTCGAAGGTCGAGATTGTTTCATGAAATCACGAGCGGCGACCCTTCAAATTATCCAAACCTGTCTGAGGTGGAGAGATTGTTCCGCGAAGGAAAATTGGCTCGCGACTTCTATTTTTAGCCCTGTCCATCTCTTCTTTCCTTTTATTTTTGCTTTCACGTTTTGCTCCCGAGAGATTTGTAACCTGTAGCAGTCCCACTTTCTTTGATGAGAATCAATCAATATACATCTCTCTTTCGCAAGTCTCGTAGTGAATTTTATTAACTCAAGTTTTACGAACAATCGCTCTTCCTAGCCATTTTTGATGCATAGTAATAAGAGAATTGTTCGCGTCGCGACAAGGATTTCATGCAAATTTGACACGCGTTCTCGTCGAAGTACGTGTCTGTGCACCCTGTAGAAACGCAGATCGGGTGCACTCGAGGTATCGCGGCGCGTGGGAGCTTAAAGCTGGCGAGCACTTCGGTATAGAGACCAAAAATCGTGCCATCGAGGAGAAACGAGGCTTTTCCGCGCGGCACTCCTTCCACCCGAGCTCTTTTCTTTCATCGCGCGGGAGCCACTGACTGCATTCGAAACCGCGCTGCACTTAAGGAACTTCTCCAGGGATGAAATATTGCACGCTGTTAGCTAGACGGGCCAGAAAGCCGCCCTGGCGAGGTCGATGCGTGAAATACGAGCGTGGAAAGAGGTAAAAGCCAAGCCTTGCGTATTCGACCGACGCGTATTTCGACACCAGAGTGTAGTTATTTCGTTAATCGACCGAAAACTGTGTCGCTTATTTTATCGCCGTGCGATGCAATTTGATTTCATACAGATAGGATATCGTGTTGTAGATGTATTCTTTTTTCTGCGTTTCAATAATTTTCGAAGGGAAGTAAATCATCTGTTGTTGAGAAATGAAAGAATTAAATTACCTCCTCGTTAAAAGAAAAACCTACGTATAACAAGATACCAATGTCGCTGCACGCATGTTCTCATTTTTCCATAAACGCATACAATTGTATCATTATCGAGAACGAATAATTTTGCATATAAACACGTAGAACATTTTGAAATTCGATACCTATTTCGAGGAAGCTTCCCGTGGAATATGCTCGTCCGCCTGAAATAAAACATGCATCTAGCGAGTGGTCACGGTAAATACCGGTCGGCGGGGAATATTTAATTAAAGTGTAACGTTAGCGCGGTGATAATTGAATTTCATAAACACGTGTGAATCTGGTGTCGCTTTAATTATTATGTATGACCACGGATTGTGCTGGAGCAACCGCTGCTTCGCGTACCAATGGTAAAATGAGCGAATAATTAAATAATAAATAATCCCCGATTCCCATTGGTCTTGTAGCATTAATGTTTTTAAAAGCACCCCGTTTCGATATTTCTTTAGAATTTTCTGCTCGAGCGTTTCATAGAAAGTTCTACGAGAAAGTCGAAAGGTTTTTTCGGTCCTGCTTTTTACGAAAGTCCACAATCGCATATTTTACATATGATAATGTCGCACGAATGGAAAGTTCGTCCCGTAGCAGAGGAAGTACGCGAACGTTCTCCTTTCATTGGCTCGAGGACAAGAAACTTTCCCCTCTGTTCTTTTGCATTGTACGAACCATAGTCGGGCAAAATTCGATTGGAATAATAGACGACGACGATTTCTTTTGCACGACCAGTACAAGAATTATCGCGCGAGAAACCAGATGAATGAAACAATTTATTAAGTAATAATTCGATTCGTTTTGTCCGTTCGGGGGTCGCGAAAATTCAAGCGCACGACTCCTCGATAAATGAATCGTCGAGCATCAGCGAGCACTGGCCTCGATGGCCAATTTTCTGACGCAGAAATCTCTTCTGGCTGTTGTCGTTCATATCGGTGAAGTCGACTTCGAGATGGAACGAGGAAAGGAACGCGCTTGCAGGAAGGGAAATGAAAACTTTGCCCGTCGCGGTCTGCTTTCGTTTTATCGAGCTTTCGAAAACTTCGGGCTACAAGCTTTCTCGATGTTCGGAGAACAAATAAAGAAAATCCTACGTTAGTGGTATTAAACCGATAAATTAATACACGAGCCACCAAGGAAACGAAAACGGACGTTCGCAATTTTTTCTTTGCTTTATGTGACACGTCCACGATGTATCAAATAGCCAGCAAACAATGTAAATGGTATTTTTGTGGTCTAATTAGCTGTACATATGTGTATCGAGAGATGTCGTAGGGGTCTAATTAACCGGTCCGCGCCGCGTAAACGCTTGTCGTCCTAATTAAGCGGCTCGTATCCAGTAAATGCTTGTTTCATTATTTACCACGAACATCTGCGCGTGGTTTTGGTAATTGACATGTACTTTCCTGTGAAATTCGATCACGCAATCAATCAAATTACGAGGAACGACCAAAAACATGTTTGTTTACATTTTTGCACGTGTTGGTTTGACTAATGGGTTCGCGAAAATATGTGACGTTTCGAACCCGAGTTCGTATGTACTTTCTCTCACTTTTAACGTGAAAGTATTTTTATTAAATTATCCAAGCTTGATCAGTCTGCAACAGAAAATATTCATAAACGAATAGTCGTGTCTCTTCGACGTTTCGAATATTGGAGGTTTCGGCGCAATTGACGCGTGCGAAAAAATTGTAAAAAAAAAAAAAAAAAATACAGTTCTCGTTTACAGTGGCTCGTTAAAACGTCGCGGTTCGTTACGTTTAATATTTAATTCGCGACGAGAGAACGAGACCGAAGAGTCACGGACCGACGAAAAGAGTAAATTCAGGATTTCACGCAACGAAATGTGTAATTTCGCGAGCAATTTGTGTGCCGCCGCGTTTTCAACTTGTAGTTGCCTGGACGCCATGTTTAATTTAATTCCTCGTATCTGGTAAAAACTTTATTTAATAAAGACCGATGTTCGTCAGTCTCCACGTTAAGCATTGTTTATTACGTTCGTTGCATCTGAAATTTTAGTTGGTCACATTCATTTGTCTGTTGAATACCGTCGTCTGTTACAAAAGAAGACGGCAACACTCCCTGATTACGTGCAACGAGTAATTGATAACAGTATATATTACATAAACGGCGGACGGTTGTGCAATCGACGTAATTGTTAATGGCACGGTAGCATCGGTAACACGCAGACAACTGGTACCTAACACAATGATTATACCCTACTCGTCTCGCATGCGTGCCCACCGTACACAGTCAATTCACACATGTCATTTTTAACGTAATATTTCCTACATTGCCATCGTTGTTGTTTCGATGTTATGTTTCATCCTTTCGTGTCGAATTTTGTAGACTCCTGACTCCTTGATCTTATAATCTTGATCTTCGTCTTCTTCTATCTCCTTCCAGGTCGCGAGTAATAGCGAGCTAATGGCTGCGAACTTATATTATAATAAATCGCTATTACTTATATTATAATAAGTTCGCAGCCATTAGCTCGCTATTACTCGCGACCTGGAAGGAGATAGAAGAAGACGAAGTTCCTTCGATCTCCCTCTGTACAATCTTAGAAACTAAGTACGAAAAGAACAAATTGTCGGGGGAACCCAACTTTCCAGTAATAATAGTAATCGTGTTGCGGCAGCCAGTGCTCGCGGCCAAGAAAGAAACTGTATCGGCGTACTAAATGCAAAGTCGATAGTTATTGAACTCAGCGTTGGTAAAGCAACAAAAAGAAGCGTCGAGCTCACAGAAGAACGAAGCAGAGGGAGGAGAGTGCTATCATATTTCCGGTCGAGTAGCTGTTTCTTCGCATAAACCAGTACGCCACGACCCTCGCACCTCGACTTTTCTCTCTCGAGCTTTCCTAGTTTCATCGACTTATTTATCCGACTCCTTTTCACATACCTCGCCTGCGTAGTATCCTCTAACCGTGCACGCCCATACGTGCCTCTCGAGTTATCGGAACACGTATCTGTTGCGACGAAGATGCCGTTGGATCGAACTGGGAAACTCCGCGAGAAGAGAAAATACCTTATCCGCCGTACATACAACACCCAACAGAATTCCCCTGTAGCTTGTTACACGTGCAGCCAACGAGACTTCTTTTATTGCACAACCATTTGCCAAAATCCCTTATCTCTTGGAAAGAAATAATAGAAAAGAAATGTTAGAAAAACTTCAAGATACTAAAGGGAGCATGTTTTATCGAAACGTAGACGTTTCATTTGGGTTGGTCACATTCTCGAATGCGTGGTTCTTCTAGAGTTAATTAACCGTATTGAAATTGCCAATTTATATGGTAAAAGTAATGCGAAGACCAGAAAAAAGTAACACGCGAGAGATCGAAGCGAGCTGCGTTTGGAAGCGAGTTTAAGAGATAACGCGGCTCGTTCTTGAAAAATGAGATGCTCCGCGGAAAATGTTCCATCGAACCTCCTTTTACCCAGATGAACACACCAATCTTTGCTCCGCGCGTACGAGATGCCTCGTAAAGACAGCGCGCCGTAAACGATAACAGTAACGAAAACCTCGTCCGTTAGCTCGTCTCCGAAACATTTCCATAGTCGTTCCAACGATTCGAAGGAAGCTTTTTCGAAAATGCGTTTACCAATGAATCTCGAGCCATGAAAGTAGATCCCGAGTCGTACATTCCTTCAATAGGGCCAATTTTTCGTCCCCTAAAAATAATATTTCCCTTTTCCATCAATATTGTCTTGCTTTATTGTACGAATAAAACTTCTCGATAACGATTAGTGCATCGCACGCACAGACTATCTGTTCGACCATACTTTGTTGCGGGAATTCCCGGTTCCCTTCAGCATCGTTCGCTCAGATTTGACATTTTATTTATCAACGACAGACGAGAGCGGAATTTTCTCCCGTTCCGGTAGGAAAACAATCCGTCGAGGATGGAAACGTTTTAGTTTTAAAACGCGCGACAAATCTCTTTCTCTCTCGTGTTCCGTGATCCGGATGCAAAGTGGCGTGCAAACGCTCGCAGAAACACTTCCGGGAGGCAAATCCGTTTGGAAATTCCCGACATTTTTCCGGGTAGCGAGACCCCCGAGATCGGCGACTGAGTTTTCCAGCAAATATCGCGACGTCGACGACGTAATTAAGCGAGTATTTTGAAAGTGAGGAATCTGCGAGTGTTCTAAGCAACGGAGGGTTGGTCTTTGGAGAAACTCGTACGTCGTACAACGTAGAAAACGTATGCAGAGTGTATTTCACGAGTCGATAAAGGAATATTAATGATTCCGTATGGACGAGGGTGTATATTCTAGGTACGATGTGAGATCTGCAATTTTATGATGATACTTTTATTATTTAAAATGTTCCACGAGAACAGTTCTTGAAAAGGTCCCCAATGTTTTAACATCGCGCCGGAGAATCATGCTACGATTACAAGCGGCGTACCGAACTTCGAGGACAATGTTCGAATGGAAAACACGTATTGCAATAACAATGCAATGAAAACTGATTCGTATCGAGAACGACACCCTGGACACGATGGAGTTAATGGGTTTCCGCGTGTAGCAAACGGCAGGGTCATCCTAGGCGTATCGAGATCGCAGTTCGCGAGCAATTTGCTGAAAAAAGATGAGTCAAAAGAGAGGACAGGTCGGTCGCTTGGAAAGTCGCTTGGTTTGAGTGGTTTTGTTCCCCGATGAAAGAGGAAAAAGCCCAGTGACGCGGGAAGATTTTTACGTTCTTGTGCCGGCTTCCCTAACGACCCTCTCGAGCCCTTTGCAAGGAGTGGACCGGTTGAGAAGTGGGTGGTTGGTCGTGGAAAGCAGAATAGAAGTGAAATAGGACGAGAAGGCGACGGACACGAGACATCGTCGCGTCGAAAAAGTTGCGATACGTGCCGAAGTGGTCAGGGCCCCGACGAACCGTGTTACCGTTCCTGAAGAGCCTCGATTATGCGACAGTCATTAAGCCGTCGTCCATCGCGAGCTTGACAGTACTCTCGAGAAAAACTCGCGAAGAAACGAGAAAGAACGAAACAAGAAAGACGAGGATGGTGGGGAAGTCGTCGAGGGACCAAAGAGGCGGCTGCGATTCTTGTTGCGAGGCTCCAGGCAGGGCTCCGTCTATTTGTTCAAGTTTTCTGTATGAGAATATTCACTTGACTGATTCGAACAGTCGACGAATATACTTGTCGTTGATTTATGTTTTCAATGTTTAGCGTGATTTACATGCGTTTCAGTAGCGGTGAGATTCGAATCTTCGTGTTCGCCACGCACTTGGTCCCTCGCTCTTCCTTAGTTCGATTTTATGTATCGTGAAAACTACATGTAAGAAATCAAGTTATGTAAATACTTCGAACGTGTCATGTTTTCTTGTTAGTTGTGGGATAAGATAATTGTCTGACGTAGACGCTGAAAGATGTGAATTTAAAAACGCAATAACGACATACCATCCTGGGTATAATTTAATATCCATAATTAAGTCTGTTTCCTCAACGTTCTCTGTTTACCAATCGACGGCGGATGAATTTCACTCGAGTAACTCCTACTATGGAGGTTTTGAAGCGTGTACTCGATTAGGTTACGCGTGTAGACGCCTGGTATAAGTACAAATTGTAACCTTTAGTCAGCCCCGGGCAATTTATCGACCGAAATTTGGCTGGTTTCCGCCGACTCGTGCTTGCAGAGAAACTATAAAAATCCAGTGCGATCGCGTACGCTCATTTCTGTCGAGTGTGTATGTTCTGTAAACTCTCTCGAAACGTTTCAGTTTGCAGTGAAATTGATCAAAAGAGGTACGTACGCCTAAGACTAGCAAATTGAGGCGAACTTTGCGAGTTCTTTTTTATTCGTGTATCGTTATATGTACACGTCTGAAATACAGTGTACGTACAGAGTAAGAGAATTTAACCACGGTTCTTTTCTTCAATTGCGATTGTCAAAATGAAGGAAACGATGAATACCTGTCGCGTACGCAAACGGGCCAACGGGAGTCCCATGGTCGAACGCGGTATAAATTTTCCCGCAGCCCTTCGAATCGGATTCGTGCGTCAACTTGTCGATACACGCGACAAAGAGACGCTTCCAGAAAAGATAGGACGATTTATTCGTCGAAATTCAAGTCCGTCGAACAGCTTTGTGCGCTTCGTACTCCATTACGCGGTGGAAGAGCAATACGTCTCCGGGAGGAAATTCGTTCGACTATTACACAGCGATCGAGCGCCGTGTTTTCCACGGTCTTTGGGCTCTTTGTGCGTATAGGAAAGCTGTCGAATGTCGTTCGACCAGAGGGGAACAAAAGTTTATTAAACGTCGCGTCCACCGAATAAGCGAAACGATCGTTAACTTCGTCGACGGCGACCAGTCGTTGGAAAATCGGATTTGCGTCGTTCACCATTTGAAATCTGCTCGTTTGTCTTTGTTTCCCGTACTCTCGGTGCCGTCGAGGTTAAAGGACAACCGACGACGTACAAATGGAAACATAAAACTGCAAAGGAAGCGCAGCGAAAGGTCAGGCGAAGGTTCGCCATCGTTACTTTGCTTCGGTGCGTTCAAATCGAGATGAAAAGGATATGCCAGGGACGAATATTGCGAACAGGAGCGTTGATAAACGCTTCGACGTACGCATTCTTGTCTTTGCAAACTCTGCACATTCTTTTCTCGCGTCATACTGGCTGCTTGGATCTGAATTTAATCCCAAACCTATAAACAATGTCGTCCCATTCAATCCAGATTGTAATTCTTATCGGACAGGTTGTTTATCTTCCATTCGTTATTCGGATGAGAGGTAAATACAAACGAGCGCGAGGCGCCTTTGTCGGTAACGACGTACCTGAGAGCCAGGAGCAAGATTCCTCTTACAAGATCGCGTAGTAAACAAAGTTGGCCTTCCGAGAGGCCAGTGCACCACGCTGGCCCGCCATATTTGCAATTCCTATCGCGTTTCTTCGACGCCACTCCTGCGCGTTGCAATAACGATCGACTTTTTAAATATTTGCACCGTGACTCGCGATACGGCAAACAAGGCGCGCCCCTGCTCGTCGATAATATTACTTAGAGACCACTATCTTCATCTGGAACAAAGCTACCAAAGTGGTTCATAAAAAATATTTACAGCGGAAATATCAAGTGATACCTGCTTGTTTTTCTACAAAAATTCCTCGT
The DNA here is from genome assembly GCF_026225885.1 of Hylaeus anthracinus. Taxonomy (NCBI): domain Eukaryota; kingdom Metazoa; phylum Arthropoda; class Insecta; order Hymenoptera; family Colletidae; genus Hylaeus; species Hylaeus anthracinus. The sequence goes on along the minus strand of NW_026534344.1, from coordinate 3,075,359 downwards.
ACTCTACGTACGATACTTATTTCGAAGCGGTGACATAGATGCCATAGCGGTCCAATGAAACCTCTCTACCACGAACACGACCATTGGCATCCTCTTTCTCTCTTTTTTCTGTAAGTATCAACTACTGGCACATGGTCAACTGCTGGTACGTTTGCCTAACAAAACAAAATGGCGTTTCGCTTTCGAGGAACAAACTTTTCGCCTCGTTGTCGTTTTTCGCGACCACCTAGGGCCGCAAACTGAATTCGCAGATATCCAGTTCCAGCGGGGAACGGCTTGGGATTCTCGTCGGTGTTCTAGAAATACCTCTGCAAGGCAGGTGCAAGGCTGCCTCTCTAATAACTCCCATTGTTTCTTATTTTTCTCTGCGCTGTTACAATGCTTCTCGAGCAAACGACGCCGGGTGATACACGGCTGCGTCGGTCTCTCGTCGCTCGAAATCCGTTTCTGGATTACGCGTCTCGCAACAAGTCGAACAAAAAGAATTGGCCGTCCATTAACTTTCCGCTGCAGCTTCTTTTTTACAAGGCCTGGGTATTTTCCTGCTTCGACGAACGAACCTCGGAACATTCTAAATTCGATGGGAATATAGAGAATGGAGTTACAGTGATATTATATAATTCTACAGCACTGATTATGCCATTCCGAGCAACCAGGATCTTCTTTAAAAACAGTAGCTCCGTCGTATGTTACTGCCGTGCTCGAAGATAACATTCTTTAAATTGAAAGATGAAAATATCTCTGCTACGCGTTGATTCAACCAGATTTTTCGAAGAGGGGGGTGACGATTATATTTGCGATATTCCTCCATCGTCACGGATTTCGAGGAAATATTATCATCGCTGGCTGGCGGGTGGTAGAGTTCCGTGAACAGAGGCAGGAAGACTCTCGATTGAAATTTCACGAGAGACGAAGGCAAATAAGAAAATCGCGCTTGCATTCTCTCCTCCACGGTATATCGAGTATTTCGGTCACGTCTCGCGACGCGCGAAACGGAGAATCCCCGGCGGTGTAACTTCCGGTGGTGTTGGCGACGGTCAGACCGAAGGAACTACGAAATCTAGTTTCGTAAACTGCTAGGCGAAATCTCGTTACGACTTTAACGCCGAGTTTTATTTAAATGAAACCGATTGAATGAAATTCGAGTGACAACCGAAGCGGGTAGCGATCAATTATTGCAACGATGCGATCATTGAAAATCTCTGAAAGCTCCAAAGAAATAGAAAAACTGATATTTTCGGAACGATAGCTATTCGGTTAGCTTTTTAGGTATCTTTCACCACCGCGTCACGTTTCGTCCGCACGTGTCGGGATAAAAATCGCCTCGTTTTTGGGTTTGTGCCGTGTGCTTTGTAATCTGTCGAAATGGGAAGCCAGGAAATTTGCCGACAAAACAATACAAGGCTCGTTTGTTGTTGGCGCCGCGTCGGATTAACGGGTTTATTTAATTCGAGCTGCCAGCGATATTAATTTTGCCGGCGCGAATGCAAATTGCTTCGTTTCGAGCCAACGGGGTTTTCGTTCTACTGCGCGTCGTGCGCGTGTAAAATATACGTATATTGTATATTTTGGCACGGCCGTGCATAGATTGCGTTTCATCCCTTCCCGCCATTTTGGTGCACAGGGGAAATGAAGAAAAGCATTCTCAATTATTACACTGCCTAATATTTATATTGCATTATACCATTCTACTCTTCGATGGGAAACTCCATTCATGCTTTATATAATTAAGACGAGCCCTGTAACACATTTCTATCGTTTCTGTCTTCCCCTGGGAGATCCACGATAAGATCCACATTAAAATTGTTCGTTTGCTTCCACGAGTGTACGGAAACATTAAATTTCTTCGACTCCGTTGCCAGCCAAAAGTTCGGCTTTCGGGAGCTAAAGTAGAATCGCTTGAAATTCATATTGTTTTCGCGCCGGAATTGCTAAATCCCACCGCTTCACGTCGTTAACGAGTCTCTGGCAATAATAGGCAAACTTGGCGTCTCGGTAGAAAGGGAACGTCGGAATCCAAAGCGTTCCGACGCGCACACAATAATCCGATAGAATTTTACGAGGTTGTAAATTTTAAAATGCAAACTTTGAAGCTGCTTCCTCGCGAAGAAACAAACGTAATTTCATAATTACGGGGATAACGAGTTCCGTCCTAACGCGACGGCGACGACACTGCAACAGAAACGGCGCCAGCGGTTAATTTTATTTATTTACGGAGACCAGATTGAATGTTGCCGAATTTCTGGAAACCATCGACGTTCATTTAATTTTTAGGCCGGATGACGTAAAGGAAGAGCTTGAGCTTCATATGAAAGGAGATAGAAGGAGTTAATGGAATATGAAATGATTTTAATATCTGAGCGAGTTCTTTCGCTGCGTATGAAAGAGAGAAACCAACCCGCAGTGTAGAACACAAAATGTTTCCCACGAGGCGAGGTAAACTCCATCTGAAATGTTTGCTAGAACAACCGGTTGTCTAGGTGGAAATTGTGTAGAAATACTGGAGAGATTTCATTTATTGTAGTCTATTTGCTTTACGGGCAATCAAAATTTATTTTGTTTTATTTGCTTTGCGAATGGTTAAAATTATATAACTCAGCGAGAATAAAGTAACTAGTATCACCAATTCAATTACGGACTCGTGCAGAAATAAGGATCAGTCTAAAAGACGCGGTGGAGCGAGTAAGTAGAATGTATCGAGTCTACTTTGGTCAGACGCCTCGCGAGGCCTGACCGATACGTCCGACCAGTACGATCCGTATCTCCTTCAAGAATTGATTCTTCTTTATAACCTGGCGTTCTCTCTTGTAGACTTGTTTCTATTAATTTTGCGACTCAGGAATGATTTTGTTCGTTCGACATAAAAGATTCAAATAATTTAGTTGAACAATAATAAAAATCATTTTGTATTTAAATACGACCATCCAAAAATACTTGAATTTATAAATTTTTTTGTGACCGAACTATTAATTTCCTGTAATTCTCTTACACTAAGTGCTCGAGATACTTCTTCAAAGACCACCCAATAGACACTTATGGCTCGGGAACTCAACGTTTTCTGGTACAAATGGAGTTTTAAAGAAATGAGTAATTTAATCACGAAAAATCCACACTTGAGCCTCCTCTCATAATGTACATACCCCTTTTACATAATCCTTCCAACCGCATATAACCCCTTAACCAGGTGAATGCATAAACGCAGCGTTGCGCGATGGCTGACAGCGCGACGGTAAACTCGGTGGTTCTTCTCTCGTGCATTCATCTCTTTCCACCTCTACTTTTCACAGTTTCCATGCCGTGAAAAGAACTTGGACCCGCAGAAGACATTGTGTCGGCGATTTTTCAAAACCGTCCGCCGCCGTCGGTTGAATATTCATGGAAAGCTGGGGTGCACGCGTGTGCATGCATCTCTGGCAAAGCATAGAGAGCGGAGCATTGGATTCGCGCGACAAACTGCATCTACGGAGAAAAGCTCGGCTCGTATCTCGCGGTATAGCACTCGGAGCTTGCGTATACCTTGCACAGGTTGTTCCAGTAATCGAGAAAGGGAATCATCCTCCATGCAAAGCCAAATTGAAAATGTAGAATGAAATCCAGGTATATATGTTGCAGCCTGTTAACGAAAAGGAGTAATTCAAGACGCTTATCGTACAGTTTTAGTCGTATAGATTATTCAGCGGTGGATCTTCGATTTCGCTGGAATATTTCCCAGTTGACGACCAGTCCGACTACAATTTTTCGTACCGTCGTGCTGCGATTCTTGAGACACCCTGTGCACGACGATGGGAAAAAGAGGGAGGAAAGTACTGCAGCGCTAGCTGCGTCGAAAGCTCGAGAACGTACGTTAATGTCAATGGGACCAAGGCTGAGCCCTGCCGTCTCCAACGCTTCGTCAACGAGTTCGTTCTGTTTTCTAGCTGAGCTATTCACCTAAAAATACCTGCCTCTTTCGCTTTGTTCGCTGCCATCGTACCCACCGCACCCTCTGAGACCGGTTTCCATGCCTTGGATCCAGATCCAACGGCGCTCTAAAAAATTCCACGTGCAGCTATATGTTTCTATAATTCCATAGGATAACACCTTGGTCGACCGGGCACACTCGTCCCCAAACTCGTAGGTTTGGTTAAAAAAAAATTGAACTAAATTGTTTGGATTGAAACTGACGTGGTATCTGTTATTTACGCGAAACACGTGTTATCGCTGTTTCAGACCTTTGGAAGGTTAATCGCGTGGCGATGTTTTTTTCGAATGCGAACACATTAGTTAAGAGACGGTAAATGCACCAACGAGGACGAAGGACACGTAGCTGCACGTTGGCTGCACACGTGTGGGGTTCGTCGTGCGCGTGGTTGGTTAGAAACTATGGAGCCTAGTAGGGATAGCGGGCTAACTTTCTAAATTATTGCCAGCAATTTATTACGCGCTTTGCTCGACCGCGTAGCTGCACTCCCACGAATCAGACCGCGGTTTCCGCGCGTATTAATCGGTCCAAATATTCCAGATAAACGGTTAATTCCGCCAGAGACATTGGCTCCGGCAAAAAGTACACGTAACTCTCGCGCGTGCTTGTTGGAGAGCTTGGGACCGGAATATTTCTCTGTTCCTGACTATTCTCGATCTGTTCTGGGAAAAATATTCAGAGAATATTACTCGAATTCTATCCGAACGTATACTCGATCTGCTCAAATAGTTGACTATTCGAGAAATCAGAGGGAACGAGTTTCTGTACTGTTAACGCGACAGTTCGTTCAGAGTGTAATGTGGCGAAGTAGGAGAAAAAATAATTGCAACGAGAAATGATTTATTAAAATAGAAATTTATCCTGAAATGTAAGCTACACCCCTTATAATTGAGATATCTGTTCTTTTTGCAGGTGTGCGATTGTCTCGGAGTCAGCAAGGAGTGCGACTACTTCGGGCTGAAGTATCAGAATGCAAAGGGCGAGGAGCTTTGGTTGAACCTGAGAAATCCCATAGAGAGGCAAACCGGAGGCGGTGTAGCGCCGCTGAGGTTCGCGTTGAGGGTTAAATTTTGGGTACCGCCTCACCTGTTGCTGCAGGAAGCCACCAGGTAAGAAAAAGAGTCCTTCTTGTTCTAAAATGTTAGTTTCTTGGTCCCTGGTCAGAATTTTGGGAACGAGATAATACATTGAATTAACATGATACAAGTTGGAAAACAGTAAGTTATATCTAGATGAAATTCACTTTTTATTTATCAGGAATATTCTATTGTTTCTGGAAATTAACACTGCTCCGGTATTTATCATATATTTCGAAGCTGGATCGAAGGTGCCGATAGCTCGAGCTTAGTCGAATTGAAAATCGTTTTCGTAGAACGAATCCCTTCTGTCCTCTGGAACGAAGCTCTGAGAATCAGCTCGATTCGCCTAGCACGCGATTGATCGATCGATAGTTCCATGAAAGAGCTTTCCCCCCCAGGATCGACGAGCGAGCACGTACAAAATTGCATGCCACGATCGGGGTACGGACCTCCTGATTGCATCGCGTAATATCACCGCTGGGTATACAGGGTGTGCCTCGTAATAAGTGCCACGAACTCGAATCAGAAGCGTAATGTTATGTATCTCACGTATTTTCCAAAGATATTGTCTCGAAAATACGAGACCTCATTTTCCATGAATTTCTTCGTATGTTGCCACTTTCACCGTTCCACGCTTCACTATGTACAGTTGCTACAAAGTGTCCTGTATGCAAATGCGCACTATGTCCTGGAAACATCCCAAATGGATAGGAAGAAATAAATAAAGTATTTCGTTTGAATAATAATAATAATCATCGCGGGATTCCAGCGACGAAAGGTGAACGTGAAATTCGAGAAAGGTGAAATGCGTGGCAGTCGGTCTCGATGGAATTAATAACGAATATTTTCGAGCACGACACGGATGGGTTTTATGTAACCTATTCGAACGGATTGGAACGTAATTCCGATTAAATCGCGGACGCTCTGAATCGCCCTTCGCGAAGGTAAACGCGCGAGGAGTAATGCGTTCGACGCGCGAATTAATTCCTCGACGGTAATTGCGCCAGCTGACGCGGTATTTGTTCGTTTCGATGGTGACACCCGCGCGCAGCAACACGTGTTTCGATATTTAAACTAGCGGATCCCCCTCCTGCCCTCGTAACAGTGGTCAGAAATCAACAGAAGGTTGACCAAAACGTCGATCTCCCTACTTCTAATTTACAATGATGACCAAAATGGTATCTCGAAATCGAAACGAGATCGGGACGAGATCGAGATTTATCTCGTTTCATGCGCATCGCTGCTTAATAGGTCCGACGTGCCGCTGCGCGAATAAACGCGTGGACTGTATTAACGTCGTTTGAATATTTCCCCGTTAATACCTCGTCAGGGGCGTATAAACGTCCGCGTCAGACGCCAGGGGAACGAATTAACTTACGATCGTGGCATGAATATTTTAACCCGTCGTCCGATGAACGCTCCAGCTCTTTCGCGCGCGGAGGAGCAGCGGGAATCCGTCGACGAGATTAAAGAGAATGGCTCGTTAAAAGTGAGACCAAAAGCGGGAATTAAGAGGGAGAGAAACGATTAATATTTTTCAGTGATATGAGCACACTCGACTATTCATCGTGCTCCAAGCATTCGGACGGTGACGTTAGAATTTCATTAAGGTAAAATTGATCATTCGGTCCCTGGTTGCTTTATGTCGTCAGCTGGAAATATATGTAGGTTAGCCTTTGTGCAATGCCATGCTTTATGGATGAATTCTATTATGCGAGAACAATTCTCGCATAGATTGTGTCGGGCTGGCTCGATTAATAACCAATATTTTCGAAATTGGCTGGCCTTAGGGGCGTCGAAAATTGGGAAATGAAACTCTGGCCCGCAGTGATTCGATGGTTATCGATAGAGTCAAGAACGCTCGAGTATCGATGTGTTCGGGATGCTAAAAAGGTCTGATGTAATTAAAAATGAATGTCACCGACGAGGATGGTAGTATTTGAAAATTTTTTCTGACTACACCGAATGCCTGATACAAATTGCGAGCTGCATATATTAAAAGCGCATACTTTGAACTACATTTCTGTCCATTTTCATTAAAAAATGTTAATTTATATGGAAGGTATAAGCTTCCTCGTACCACGTTCCTGGAATTTTCGCATCGCACGGCGAATTTCTCTGGTCATAATGGTTGGAATTTAATAAAATTAGAATTTTTTAAGACTAAACGAACATCGCCATCGTTGGGGCGTGATATTGATTTATACAAGAACGACGTACTTCCTAAGAGAAAAATTTGCATCGTGGATGCAACGAACAAAATGCTGTATAGCGGAGAAAAAGGGAATCTGGTATAAAGCCCATACAACCGTGCCGGGGAATGACCGAATTCCGGAACCATAGAACAAAGCGCGTAGTCACGGAAATGGCCGGTGCAGAACGGCGATTCAGATTTGGCGACCGTTTGCCCCCCTGGAGGGAATATAAATCAGTGGTTATTACAATGGTATTGTCGCGAGATACACTGAGTTTCCACGTGTTTGCGCGACCACGTCGTGTTCCGCGATATTGAATATCACCGATGCGAAACAATACGTTCGTGTCGTCGCGTAAATCTCGTCTCGCTTTAACGCGCCCCGCGACCTTTTTCTAACCCTGTGTCGGTCGCGATAAATAAATATCTTCTCTTATACAGTGTATTAATTTGGTCAAAAATATGAAGTATTTCTCTTGCAGAATTAAAATACGTATCTCTTTGTCCAAGATATGACGATAAAATGTACGATAAAAATTTTGCTACAGCAGTAGACGAGGTGAAAAAGAGACAATGGCTCAGAGAGATAGACGCACGCGACGATGGTTTCATTAGCGATGCCCGACATAATTTCGAGTCACTCGTTTGCGAATCATCCAACCCCCCCAGGACCGACTTAACGAGCGCTAGGTACGCTAATCGTTTCCCTGACGTAGTACGCGACTTCACGGTAGAAACGAACTATATAATTCCAACATAGACCTAATGACTTTCTACAGTGGTGTGAATAATTATGAAGTCTAAGTGGCATCGATATATTCCCATACAGGTGACATTCCTTTATTCCTACAACACAGGAAATTCGTCGTTGCAGCATCGACATGATACCAAATTTTATATCTCTCTCTACAATTACCAATCTCTTTGCGAGGTCCCCGAGGCCAGTATTTTCGAATAGCAAGGAAAAGAGATCACGCGAGCTCTGGCGAGGGTCTAAAAGTTTTCTGCTTGGATTTCGAGGACCGTCTCTCGCTTAACCTTTAAGAGAACGTAACTTTGGAATCCAAAGGATTCGAGGATACTCGTCGAGACCAGGGGCAGTCGGCGTAAACTCGCGATTTTCAGGCTTGCATTCGAATGGATGCCCACTCGAAAGTCGGTCGGGCAAGTTCGAGAAAGCTATGCCCCCTAGCGTCTCGCGACGCGAATCTAAGCGCATAATTTACTGTGATTGAGAGCTCGTTGGACCGTTTTCGTCCCATTTTCGAATTTACGACTATTGTGCAACTACCCAGATTAAAAAGAAACAGGATGGACTTTTATTATTCCTACCTTCCCCACTATCTTATTTGCAGTCTTTTTTAAAAGATAAAAAGAAAATTCATGGATGAGAAAATTCAAGGGATGCTAAGTCACATTTTGCTACTCGTAAATAATTCGTTCAAGTTGGTTACGTTTAAATAGCACTTTAAATTTTGGGACGCTAATTGCAAGCACGTGAGCAAAATGGAAAATGGGTGTCCCTGGAAAGCAAGTAAAAGCTCAACCGCCAAACTTTAGTTTGGCGGTAAGTTACGTTTCGAGCGACGGTGGTCACTAGCTGGGAACACTGGTTACTCAACCCCCCACGCGGGCATAAATTTATCGGTACCGTTTGTTTGCGAAATTTCGCAAAACACCGAAATCGCATTCGCAAAACCGTCGTAAACGGTGCTCTGTGTATCTCACATGGAAATTGCGCGCAGCGTTAAAACTTTCCGTTACTTTGGATCGTTTCCTCAAATTTCGAGCATCGTTGAATATCCAAAGGACGCAGAGTTATGGAAATGTATTCCGATTAATATTTGATTGCGCGGTTTTGAGGTCGCGTAACTCTTGGAAAACTTTGGCGAAAGGAGCAGCGCTCCCGTGAAAATCGTTATCTCGGAGCCTACAACATCCGCCATTTTACACTCCGCGAACTTATTGAAGCACGGTGAGACCTTACTTAACTAGTAAGTAGTTTACTTAAGTAATAAAAGGTTAATAATGTTTGCTGCCACGGGTAATTCGATACGTCGCCTTCCCTTAGTTATTTCGAAAGTTGTACAAATTTGTCTTCATTTGAAACCAATATCGATTGAATTTCATAGGTAGAGTAATGGAACTGTACGAGAAATATTATTTTCCTATGATTGGGTGATATATTTCGATTCCAGGCCGACTCACTTCGATAATGTACGATCTTTAAAAGCCATCGGAGTAAAACTCGCGGAATCTTGATCTGATATGGAGCGGAGTTCCACGCCAAGAACGATCGTGGTGCCATTAAAGTTTTCTATGCGCTTTCTGGTAACCTCCTCGAGGGAAGTTCCTGTTATTAAACTACCCCTCGCTAAGCCAACTTTCCCCGGAACTTTCTAAACAATTTTTAAATACCTGGAAGCTGTTTGCTGTACTCGAGAGCCGGTGTCCGGAGATTTAATGGTCGTCCGGTTTACTCGCTCGCCGTAGAAACTTTTCTACGCTTCCGGCTTTGATGAAAGTCGTCTCAAACATTACACCTCTTTGCTTGGTTCTATCCAAACATTCGTTCTGTCGATATTTATTACTCTTGCGGGAATACCCACTGTATTTTATTTTCTTTCGATGCAATTAAGAAGCTACACGAAAATGGGAATAATTGTTCGAAGAGGATCGCTTGTAAGAAAACGTCGACTAAGAAAATTCCAAGGAGAACCAATGTTCCGATCAGGTAAAAAAGCGTGAAGCTTCTTCGAGAGATAGTGGACGCGAAACTGGCGAGGATAATTAGCTCGTGGGTCCAATCAGTACGTCGGCGTCGTGTTCGAAGTTGGAATCTGAGAGTTATTGGGTGGAACGCAGCTGCATCTGTTGCTTTGGTTCGTTCGTTCGCGAACATCGCTCATTGATCTAGGGAAACTATATATAGACGGGGGACTTAGATCGATCGCGCGTTTAGATTCGAGTGCAACGACCTAGACGAGCAAAGCGGTCGAAGGTGAATTCCTGTTTTCGCGAAATTCCGGATACCCGCGAAATCTTTCACCAATTAATATCGCTCCAGTTCTCCGCCCACCGGCGCGTCGCGTATAAACGACTAATCTGGATCTTCGGGCACCCTCTGCAAAGACCTGATTAAATTCGAAGGGATTAAATTCACGGGAAATTCCGGTCAATGTGATATCGCTCTAACGGCTAGTCCGCGACGTTCGAAACGTTGGAGAACGAAACTTGCTAATTAACGTTGCGCCAGGCGTGGTTTTACAATAGGACGTCATTTCCGGGAAACCAAAATTTTGTGAAATTAAATACTCTTCCCGTTTCAAATTGGACCGCTCATTATGAAGGGAATAAAAGTCCGTTTGTTATAATATGTAATACGAGATTGGCTGTTCAATTGTGAATAACGATTCGATTGTTACTTTCAAATAATTACGGTGCTTTTTTCATACGCTAATAATTGTACAGCTCTAAAAATGAAAAGAGTGGAACCGAGGCGCAGAAACTGAGCACTTCATAATTTATTTATTTGTTCGCCGGCTAGCTTTCAGAAAATTTTGTCTCTTTTAAACATTGCCCGCAGAAACCACCCTTTAAAAGAACGAAAAATGAACTCGAACCATTTTCGCAATAAACGGCTGAATTGTTGACCGAGCCGGGATTCGACGGTGCCGTTCGCAAACGTGGAAGAACGGAAACGAGGGGGAAAAAACGCACGAACGGTGGTCGTACCCGTGCGAAATTCTAGGTAGGATGGAACTGCGTTCTCGAGATTTCGTTTACCTCGACTTTCGCAGTGAATCTCGCTTTGTAATCCAGTGGTATTACGAGCCACTCACCTCGAACCTCGTTCCACCGAAGGATTATTCCCGTCTGCCTTTCACCCCTTTACATCGCGTGCAAAACTTTCGCAAAAATTCCGCCGCAGACTTTTCGCGAGAGGAACGGGAAGGGGAAAAAACGCAATTGACTCGGCGGAAACTGCATATTCAGCGGGAGTCGACTTTGCGCGCCCGAAAACTCTGCGTCTGACGTTATCGTTGCAAAGCGGAACGTTACTTTGATTACCCTCGCTCGTTGCATCGTCGAGGAACTGCAGGTTAGCTCGCGTCCTACCCTCGGAGGGACTCTCCCATTTCGAGTTGACGAAAGTATTTGTTAAATGAAATTACGGAAACTGCGAAACGAAAGTTTGTTCAGTTGCTGTGCACTGGAACTTCGTGGATTTTCAAATTATTTTTGAACGTAGAAGAATTCATTTCTTTAAATAATAAATGACGCGTATGTTTTCCTCTACAACCGACCTGTCTGAAAATGGTCTACTTAAAATAACATACTAATTAGAAAACGCGTAGTGTTTTTACAGAATGAGCTTTACTCTGAGATAGCTGCACCTGGTTGGAGCGAGTTTCTACAGATTGCTTCTCGCCGCACGGTTATCGTACCGAGATTCGTGCAAAACGGCGAGAACGACGTCGGTCGGTGGAGGGGTGGCGAATAATTGAAGCGTTCTAACGTTTGTACACCAAGATCGGTCAAAGACAATACGAGATGGCAGAGTTTCGCGATGAGAAGTTCCCCGCGAGCTCTGCGGCGAAACGAAACTAGCACGTAACTACGGTATCGGTCGGGAACGGAGATACAATCGGAGTTCCTGAATTGAATTCCGTTGAGTAAATCGAGTTTTATGGTAACAATCGATTTTACGGCCGTAGCGAGATTAAATTGAAACGCTGACATTAGTTACCACGCCTCCAACATTGCTGCCGGAGCACCGTTCGATCGCGTTGTAATTCGCATGAATAAACTGGAAGGATCGAAGTTTCGAAACCTCTTAGGCATGAATTGTAATCGTAATTTTGTAATCAAAGGTACGATCGAAAAATGAAAGAGATCCACGGAAATAGCACTACACAGCAGACTGAAACGAGACTAATTTCACTCTCATCAAAAATTCATTCATCACGATAAATGCCTAAATAATCACGTAACGATATTATGAATATTTATACGTCTTGAAATCGGAACGTCTGTCGGAGCGTGTCGATGACACGAGCGTTTATTGTCGTTGCAAAGGTTGATTTATACTTTCCAACGTACCCCGAGGAGGACGGATATTGGGCGGCCAGCGTGACCAAGAAACCGATTTAGCTCGCGGGCGGATAGGTAATTCATTGCCGTCCCAAACACGAGCCATTCGAGCTAGGAACGTACGCTGGGAAATTACCACAGTCCGGATAAAACGATCTCATCCGCTTGAATTACTGACGCGCGAATTCTGTCGTTGGCTGCGACTTCGTCGATATCCCCGTTTTCGAGACAAAGCGAATTTTGTTAGCTCGTGGCTGAACTGAAAGTTTAACGTGGAAAACTATAACGCTCAATTATGGACTGCATCGAAGTTTAAACGTGCCCGTGTTAGGGGGAATATTCGCTAGAAGGTCGATTATTTGAGTAATTTTCGTATTAAAAAACACAATCGCGCAGTATTGCGAAACTGGGGATGGCGAAGACGAACGCGAGTAAATCGTCGGTAAGTCGTGGCGGAAATTGTGGTCAGCCGTCAAACGGCTGCAAGACAGAAGCCGTCTGACAGAACCGGGATGCTCGACTTCGCTGAGCTGTGCGGTTACTTTATTAACTAGAAGTTTAAGAACCAAGTTTCCGCCGGTGGAAGCTCGCCGTACGCGAGATGAACGCGCGATGTAAAGGCAAACGAAACTTCGGAAGACCGAGTCGAGTTATTTGCGGGGGCGTCTGACGGCTGCGAATCGATCGGTGGTAAATAAAACAGAATTATGCTAGGGTTCCATGATGCGTATAAACCACGTCGTAGACGAAGAAAACCTCACCCGGAACGAATAACACGATTAATTCGCACGAATCACCGCAAAGTTGGCGTTGATCTTTACGTAGAAAATGAAAATCAAAGACGAGATTGGATCGTGAGTCCTACAGTTGACCCTTGACCGATACTATGGATATTTTTGCCACTTCCTATCTGAATAAAAGAAACGAAATTTTAGGGTTAAGCTAAAGGAAGGAAACTAATCTTCGCCGTAGGCGATTTCGAGAATATTGAATATCGATTGTGGAGAGTTGACAGTGTTAAGTAGTCGTTCACCAAGACGAGAATCGGAGTTTCAGACATTGGGTGTCCGCTGTTGTGCAAGTTCCAGCGGAACCAATATCGTCCCAGCGATGACAAATGTCGCCGGGTTCGCGCAGTTGCTTCTCTTCTTCCTCTGCTTCGTCGACTATAGATCACACATCGAACTTTTGCGAGCAGCGAAAAGTTCTGCACGACCAGTACGATGTCTTCGGCAAAATCGCGACCTACCTCTCGTTCCGGCCCCGGAAGCCTGTCTTCGAGACTGTTGGAAACGACTGCCGCGGTAAATAACGTTTTTATTTTCCTGTCGTAGCCGTGGAAAAGTTTACGAGACAGGGAGAAGTCGTTTAATTTGTCGAGAAATGCGAAGACGACGTGACGTTCCTCGAACGTTCGCGAGACTTCATTTGAGACGGTCGAGTCTGGAGTGTCGACGCGGGTGAGAAAAAGATGTCTTCAATTTGCAGCTTTTATTCGTAATATGGATCTAAAAATGAACCCATCTCGAATCTTTCAAAAATGACAAGTTCAGAGTAAATTGGAAAAAGACTGTCCTTCCCAAAAAAGCACGCTGCCTCTGGACGTTCAGGATCGATGATGTGCCCCGTTTATTTTCGCGCGAGAATTACAGGCAATCGCGACGAATGTTTGCATAGAAGTTTGTTTTCGCCGTCGACGCGACTCGAATTTCTGGAAGCTTATCGAAACTCTGTCGATCTCGATCGACCAGTGAAATTCGAGCAACTGGGGTAGCCGCAAAACCGCAACCGATCTAATAGTTTCCCGAACGTTCAACCTAGATTAACCTATTTGATTTGCATCTATAGAAAAAATTTGACACCTTGCACAGAGTACACCGAGCAGATGAATCGATACGTGCGAAGTACAAAGTACCCGATACGAGAAATCCAAGAAACGAGAATCCAAGTAGAAATTTTTGCTCGTGAAAAATGCAATAAATTTGACATTATTTTTACGTATAATACTGTACGATAGTATTGAAGAACATCCGCGGCAGTAGAATTAACCTGTCATGGACAGACGCGTCAGCCGAGTCCAGCCGCACGTTCACCGGCACCGAACTCCGGTCGAATCTCGTTCGACCAATTAAATTCGAACGACGAAACGGCCGCAAACCGCGGCGATCTGCTAGTATCTCGAAGGATCGACCTCGATTCGGTATCCATAGAAATTAATTTCTCCCGCGGGTTTCGAGCTATTTTGGCACACCATGAATTATCCCATCGAGACCCCCTGTTGCATTTTCCATTAATGCGACGGTCCAACGTGAAGCGATCGTACAAGCGGATCCGTAAAGCAGGCTAGCCGTATTTCGTGCATCGTTTGCTCGCGGGTTGCTGCCCCGACGATGGTTGGTCGACGTTATTACCCCTTCGTGGATAAAACTACCGACAATAAATTTGTTTCCACCGTCGCGTGCTGGCTAGACCCGTAAATTATTTTCAAAAAGGGTATTACCCGTGACGCTGGGCGTTATTCAACGTTCGGAGCCAGTGATGCGTGTCTGTAGGTGTGTCCATAAATTCACCAAAGGCGGTGTAATTAAAGATTTAATTAAACCTAGTAGAATGACATTTAATTTAGATATGAAACTAATGTGTGAAGTTACGTTAAGCGTAGACGCGATTTGTAATGATTTTTTCTCGGTCACAGGCATCAATTCTACTTGCACTCTCGTTTGGAGCTGGTCGAGGGTAGACTGAAGGTTTCGGACTGGGGATCCGTGGCGCGTCTGGTCGCCTTAATAGCTCAAGCCGATGGCGGCGATTACGATGTCATGTCGCCACCCCACGCCCTTTATTCCCAGTGCTGTCAGATACAGCCGACGGAACCGTACGAGCCGAAACCTCCAGACTTTCTGCACCGGATAGTCCAGCAACACAAGGAAATTAAGGTACGTTGCTGGTTCATTCCTTGGTGGACGAATGAAGAATCTCCGAGAGAAAAGATGAAATTTTTAGTGATATCAACTTGGAATTGTATTTAGAAACAATGAGAATTTGATACAAATTTTGTATGATCTCGCAACGTGTTGCGCGCTACTGCTTGAGTGACGTTTAAAATTGAGAAAAATATTTATTAAAAAAGAACTAAAAATTTCCCATCTTTCTCTCGACAGTTTTAAAATAACCGTCGCAACGGTGCAATAACTGTTCATCTTCTGTATAGGGCATGAAAACTTCGACCGCCGAGTATTGGCTGCTGAAAGAAATATCCAATTTGGACACATTCGGTCAGGAAATGTTCCACAGTAAATTCGGATACAACGGAGTATCCGTGATAGGAGTTGGGCCTCACGGGATCACGGTTTATCACACCCAGGACGAGGAAACGCAAAAGTACGTATGAGGGATGCTCGGAGATGGGCGTAATTCTTATCTAGACTAAAATTTTGAGTAACGAATAGAAGATGAATAGCGAATGAGTTTTCTTTGTAAGTCTTACTGATCCCCCACTGTCAGACCACTGGTCCTCCTATAGCTCGAGTACCTCGGGATTGCTAAGCACGTACTGTAACTACAATCAAACGTAGCTACAGCCCCTGAGGGAACCATTATACTTGAAAGTACACTGTCTAGACGATCACCTACACTTGCCATCGTGTTGAGAACAGTTACTTATCGATCAGAGATTGATATCAGTATGAATCTTCACCCCGAAGAAAGACGAAAAGCGTCAGGAATTTACCAACTATCGATCCATAGCGGAGAGACACAATTTATCGAGGCTCGAGTCTTGCAAATCTTCAATTCTCCGGGGAACCTTACACCGTCTCCTTATGAAACAGAAGGCGATAAGCGAATAATATTTCATTTAAAGTAGTCTCTGGACGTTCGCGCCTCGGTAGAGATTTTCAAACGGAATATACCGTTGTCGCAGAGAAATTTCTTCAATTTTACGCTTTATTGAAACGTTCATCGCACCGACAGCGCCAGTAAAATACAGGATGTTCCCTCTAACGATTGAATGATCTCTCGTATCAATCGAAACCCCTTTTGAAGTCATCCCTCAGTAGGATGTAATTAAACGAACTTCTAGCTGGTATGTAAGAAAATTAATGTTATTTGTATGCTTTGTCGCTTTTTGCAGCATACCGTACACAGCGATACAAAGCGCGACGTCTCAGCGTCGAATGTTTCATTTGGTGTACCTGTCTCTGGACGGCGAGGAAACTTCGTTGAACTTTAAATTGGATTCGAGTCAATCAGCCAGCGGACTTTACCGAGCGATCACCGAGAAGCACGCATTTTATAGTTGCGAGACGGTCAGGAGCGCGGTCACCGCTCAATTTATCCGGGATCTGAAGGTATCTACTCGATTATGGCACGTCGTGACCGGGGTTGAGATCAGAGATGGGCACCGTTCTTATCTGGATGTAGATTCTGAACGACGAGTATAAGATGAACGTCGTTGAAGGCGTTACTTGTACGATAATAATTAAATACTTGGTTATTAGAGATACTTTCAAATAGTAGTTCGAACTTTTTTTATTGGATACAATTTATATATACATATAGGCGACACAAAAATTGCAGAATCAATCGCCGAACTCTAATCATAACGATGTTGCTCTCCCGGGAGAAACAACGAAACGATGAATTATCTGAATTGTTCTTGATCCTCAGGGTACTATAATCTCGATTTTTAACGAGGATTCGACGCTGGGGAAGAAATATGTGTTCGACATTCGCAGAACGTGCAGGGAGGTGTACGACAATGCGCGACGCGCTTTGTACTGCGAGGCGGCGACCGTCAGATTACCAGAGGAGAAGGAAATCTTGGAGACGCATGGCTGCGCTGGGGATTGCGTGGATCCGAAGTGCAAGGTATTTCCGACAAGTCGCTAGTGAATTCTTTCAATATGTCTCAATATGACTCCATATCGCACCGCCATACAAGTTTCCATTCGTTTAATTCTTTTGTTGACGATAAAAAAAAAGGACTTATCACGTTTGGTGACACTTTGATAGAATGCCATGTAGACGTTGTTGGCTGTTGTGTGACATCAAAAGCAAACAGCAGCGTGCAAGGCAAGTAATTGTTTGGTACGTTTGCAGGAATCTCGGGAATGCCTGGCAAGATTATTGGACGCCATGCTCTGTCGCATTTGCATGGATCGCAGCCTGGACACAGCGTTGTTTCCGTGTGGACATGCCGTGGCCTGCTTGGATTGCGCCAGACGCTGCGAGCGTTGTCCACTTTGTAGAGCGGACATAGACCATTGTCGAACGATATATCTGCCTATCGAGCTGACGCACATCGATAAGCACAATTCCAAGTCGGTCTCGGAGACCATCGGACCCGTCTTTGGCGAGACGTCCACCGACGAGATTCCGAAGAGGACTTTGAGGACCGAGACCCCAGTAAACGTTAGCGACATTTGAGATCGTCGTATGCGAAGGTTCAGCGTGTTTCAAAGGTTTTACAGAATCTTTACTTGTCGAATGGAGAAGATGCATTGAGATCTCGAGTGTAGGAACGATCGTCGGGTCACTCCTCTCGAGTAGAGATGAGACTACTCGAATATTTCTGTATTCCAATATTATTTGAACGTTAAACTGATCGAATACTTTTTGAATATTGTATCAATATTTGTTCATCCAAATCTTACATGAATAACTGTTAACATTTAACTGTTCAAATATTATATAAATATTTGACTATTTAAATACTATTTGAATATTCGATAAACTGGTCAACTATCTGTATATTCGTAGTATTTACATAGTGTGGTTTACGACTATAAATCATTTTCTTTAAGTTTATGCTAAACAAGATTGGAATACTCAAATATTCGAGGTGTCCCAAGCGCTACTTCCGAGACGCTGTGAATTTTATTTTTATATTTTCATGTCAATTTCTAGTTCTCCTTCTTCTTCTTTTTTTTTTTTCTAACCCAGGAAAGAGTCATTTCGTATCGTTTACGAACCCCTTCGTGCCTGAACTCAGCAAATATTATTTCTTATATGTTTCACACTGCGCACGATTGCAGGTAGTGTACCAACCCTAACAAATAATCCATAAAAGTAAAGGACACAATGTCATAATAAAAGCATAAATTTTCTGAAGCTGTCGCGTATCGATACAGTGGGCACGAAGGGCTAGACCGTCGTCATTCGCGTAGAAGATCAATTGTTAATTTAATCGCGTCCAAAAGTCATTTTCAAAAAGCTATGAAGTTTCTTCTTGAGGAAACAAACAGTAGTTCGTTATACGATCCTTTAAATCTAGATCTACGATATTTCTAATAATGTTACTTCTTAATTGTAATGACAACGATCACTATCTTAATCGAGCGACCGAAATATGCTATTAGTAGCATATGATCTCCGACGTGCAGTGCTGCCGTTATTTCGACAAGAAGAGAAAGAGTAGTATATAATTTAAATCAATGCAAAATTCGATGCGTCATGTACAGACTTTTTATTCTTATCGACAATCGGACCAATAAGTTCTATTTTTATTGAATTGTTGTTTGTAATACTTCTTTCGTTATTTTTGTTCCTCTTAGATAGGTTGTACGCTTTTTTTTCAATCTACTTCTTCTTCTCTTATGTATCAATTTTCATTTAAACAACGGTCTCGGGGCACTCGGGTGAAGAGTTTTATCAAAACCGGTGACCCCTCATATTTTTTAATATAATATGCGTTATTCATTACGCATATGCAGTATCGTTTACAAAACGGCTGCTATGACGGCATTCCTCGTAAAGGACGTTTCATTTAATGCGTACGCAAATCTTGAACTTGAACGATCTGTCTTCTACATTGTAAATCGTTCGTTTATCGCGAGTCGTTTTGTTTATCGTCGTTGAGATGTTTAGGTAATTGCTTGATAATAGGAAACTCTCAATTCGCTAGGATCGTTAACGATCGCGATGGTTAATTAACGCGTTACGTATTAATTCTTTTTTCTTTGAAACGTCCTATACGAGAAGGAATCCTTGTTACAGTAATATCTGTTTATATGTACATAAGAAACGAGATAACCCGCGGTGGGGTCGAGCGAGTAAAAAGTCATGAGTTCACCAAATGTCAAATCTGATTTAACCAGCTCAGCGCGTATGCCATCTTGTAAGTAAGTCATAATAAAAGAAACACACGTTGATTGTCGCGTATAAAAAGATAATTTACCGTGTTACGAGTTAGCGATATTTCGTTTGAAAGATAGGATGAGAGAAGACCTGGTTTTCTAATCAAAAGAAGAGAATGCACGGATTTTGAGCGTTCAATGAAACGTGGAAACTTTTGCGTATTATTTATTTTGTTCCTCGCGTGACGTATCATCCTTCTTTCAATTCCTCGATCGTCGAGAACGCTTTTATCGTTACCATCGCCGAAAGTGAGCGTCAAGTTAGTTCAAACACCTGTGTATGTAGCATTTTATGAACGTGCATGCGTGTGGAAAGGGAGAATGCGAAAACAAGGAAATCGTTGTAGTCATTCATCAATGCAAAGCAGACCTAGTTTATAATTATTTATAAGAAAAAGGATAATAGCGTTTTTACGTGCTACTACGTTTAATGACAATTATTACCGTCGAGTCTCGTTAAAGTCAGTTTAGCGTGATCTTCTTTTTCCTGACACGTTCAGCGCTTTACATCTATTACTCTACATCTTTTTAGTTTCCTTTAGTATTTTTATATCTTATCGGTTAAGAAAATCGTGATTACGCTGCTTCTACGAATCAAATATCGATTTCAGTGATTCCGTAGTCGTAAATGCAGTGACAAGTATGTACAACAGTGTTAAATCGAACGTTATGATATTATTCGTAATAATGTTGAAGTTATCGTTGGTGCAATACACGTCAGGCTACTTCCGCGTTGTGAAAAACAAGAATTTTCCTCGAAATTCTTTTTTAACTGGTATTCATCGATGGACTGTTAAATTCTGTCATCTCTGTTCCAAAAGCAGTGTTCCGTAAATTTTAATGGTCTGCGATCTTGCGGATTACAAACATTTGTACCATCGCTATGCGTTTATTCGTTATATGTAAAGTTAATAATAACAACAGCAACAATAACGCTGTTATAATAAAAATAACAATTTTCACGGTTGACCGTCTGTATAAAAACGTACACGAAGAAATTTGAAGTCATTGTAGCCGTTAGATCTGTATGAGTAGAGACGAAAGATATCGGAGAGAATGAATTTCTAAGAATTATCATTTGCAAAGAGTATTTTTAAAGTATTTCCAATTATTTTTTTTCAATCTTAGTTTAGCGTGATAAACCTTTAATTTTAAAAAAAGTCAAGGTAAATATCATTCTCGGGAAATGAATGTACAAATGGCGCGAAAGTATTTATAAATATCCCACAACCATTTTAATGATACTGTTTATATAAAATACTTGTTATGACCTTTCTTAACGATTATTTTTGTCAAACTTTTTACAGATCGTTTAAACGTAATAAACAGTCGAGTCGATGCACATTCTTCCAAGTACAGACTTAAATCAATCTTTCGCAATTCTGTTTGTCAGTTTAACGACAGCAAAACGTTTGATCGCTTATAAATAAAACAGTAACAGATCTGACCTGACGGTTAGTAGAAAAAGCTGTTAGACTTGTTAATCCCGCAACTTGCTGGAAGACACATTGCAGACCTGTCCCAACTAAGTACTCCGAAAAAGTGTAAGTATGAATTGATCGATTACTAAATACGTAGTCCAACTTTATCAAATTCTTTAGTAGTAAGGAAATTAGCTGAGCTACAAAAAGAAGTAATTAAAGTTTAAAATAGCTCGTTCGAGCGACTAAAATAATCGAGAAGCAGGACAAACAAAGTCTTCAAAGAAACGCGTGATAATGGCGATAAACCACCATGGGAGCAACGTAAATGAAAGATATACCTCGCAGCTTGGAAAAATAGAAAAAACCATGGGGTATCGACGGACACTTGGAAAAAATTTCAAATCTCGCGCCAGAATATTCTTAGCGGCAGTTCGGTTGCAAGTCCTAGAGAAGGCGCATGCGTTTTCAAATTTGATTGGTCGACACGACGGCACTGTCATATGACGAAGCTGCGTGGCATCATGGGAAGCAGATCGCGATTTTGCAACATGGCGGTGAATTGAGCCAAAGTCGCGGTGCTGTGCCATCAGAAAATGTATTTTTCATAGTCGCGCGACCTCTTTTCTTATACTTTTCGTGCATGCGACAGTGTGATACGGATTCGGGACGCGTCAGACGGTGCACGATACATGTAAATATGAGTGTGTCGAGGTGCAACATTATTACGAAGGTGACACCCCGCAACTCGGTGTGGTGTTCGAGTACGTATGGCAGAGACTAGAATTCGAGATAAGGGAGCTCTGCTTCGCCCAAGTATTACGTACACTCGACTAAAATTACCACCACAAAGTAGCGATGCGGTGGTTACTCCTCCTGAACTGTGAAAACGTGAGTGTTTCGTGTAAAACGTAATGTGTCTGTACGAAAGTGCCGTGGGGTGCGTATTTCGGTAGCGAAAAGAGTGGCTGCCTTCGCGATCTCTGCGAATTCCTTTCTTACATTTATCCCCATTGGTTTTGTCGTCAAAATTTACTTAAACTTATCGTGAAGCATTTCAATCGACGATGATCCCATCGAACTTGCTACGAAACGTGAAAATCTCATTGTACCAATCGGTCCTAGCGAATGTGCCACCATTGCATCAAATATTCTCGACCAAGTCACGTTTTCTTGATTTTCGTTGAGAAAAGTTCGACGTTTCTCAACGTTTCCACTGTTTTCTCATTCATACGGTTAACAGTGTTCACGTTCTCCGAAAAATGCATATTTCGATCGATTGAAGTAAAACTGCTTACCTTCGTGGTTTGCTCGTGTTTCCAGCTAAGCTGTGATCAAATCGTATTCGATACGAAATTATCATGAATATCGGCCAAACGAAGAGATCTTTCGATCATTTTTTCTCACATTACCGATGTCCGAAAAAATATTTTATGGTCGGTGTCGGTAAACGTCGATGTAGCAATGCTCCAAAAATACCACATGTTACGGTATTCTAAAAGCATCGCACGTTGCAATGCTTCAATAACGATAAGAGTTTGAGACGAATAACAATGCGTTGTGATTATTATTTGAAACAAACATTTTTCAAGAGATAATAGTGACGTTTTAGTCCACCAATTAGATCCAATGTTAAATAAAACGAGTGGTATATTTTATAAAAGTTTTTACTCGGTATATTCTATGTCCATGTTTTTCTGTTTACATGTAGTAAACATTGGTTGAAAAATAATACGAGTGTAGTAAAAATAAAATTCCGTATATACAAATCCCAATGGACTACAAGTAAATGGACAAAATACCATATGATTTATTTAAATGTTTGTTGCTTTGACAAGTTACTCTCAAGTGTTATGCAATTAAAAGACAAATCTGTTTGGACAAATTAAACAATCGTCACTTTTGTCTCTATGAAATAAAGAATGAGGTCACAGCTCCACCTAAATAGACTCATTTGCATACAATAAGACATCCTAAATGCTTCTAAATAATATTCCTTCTGTCCTTTTACATTTTGTATTTCTATCTCGGATCATACTCTTACCAATTTAAATTTATTTAACACTGTCATATTTAGCACTTTCATTGTGTATATATAATATCAAATAAGTGAAATATTTGTAACTAATGTAAACATTTTTATTTTTTTCAGAAATGTGCAAAATTCAAAAACTTTGTCAATCGTTCTAACTTGTGATCGTATATGCGTGCCAAACAAAGATATATAAAAGGGCGTTAAAGAGACCCAATGGTTTCCTGACATGATGGAAAGTAAACTATACGTGAAAAATGAGCCGGGACTTGACGGGCAATCGCTTACAAATCCACAACCAAATCCACCCTCCGAGGATAATGGAGGTGCTAGGGTTTGTTTTGTTTGTGGTACAGTGGGTCACGGGGAACAGTACTGGCTAAAAGTAAAACCAAGTCCTGGTGGAGCACCAAATGAACCATATTTCCCATTTCTTGAATCCCATGAACCACCTGCTGGTTATCGTGGAGAAGGAGCCAGGAGCGGAGCAATCAAGGCATGCAGTCTTTGCTATGCATTGCTCTTACAGCAGTGGGAGAGTTATGAGCAGGATGCCAGACCTCATAGTCAACGAATTTATTGGCTAAAAAGATGCGATGGTGGACCTTTTACAGGGGCTGAGATGGCTCTGCAGGGTGAATACGCGGCTCAAGTTCTTGGCTTAACGAACGAGCAGACGCCACAGCTTAGACCAGAAAATCGACCGGTGGGAATTTCTCCGCGACTTCCACCGAATTCACCGTCGCCGAGAGTGGAGCAAACAAGACCCCCGTCGAATTCCATTGAATTGCCAAGACCACATTCTAACACTGCAGAAACGCACAGACACTTAGAACAAGCAAGGCTTACAATGGAATCTCCCCATCAAAGACTGCAATCGCCGCATCAAAGGTTACAAAGTCCACGGCAGCCTGTAGAAGATTCGAGAGTATCTAATGAAGCTGCATTAGATTTAAGACACGCACCTAGAAGTTCACCTGCACCTCAACCAACTTTACTGCCTCAACCTCAACGTAAGTTGACGCTTACGACTTCGAAAATTCATCCTATACGTACATTGTTGCATATAGGGTATCGCACGAGTATTTATACTTTTTCGATTGACCTTAGTTGGTTGATATTTTTGTGTGATAAATATTACGTAATTGCACCGTTCTTGATAAAATTGATAAAGAACTGTCCATTGAGATGTTTGATAAATATGAAGCTAAGACTTTTTTCGCAAGTATCGCGTTTCGATGTATTTGTACACCAAACAAACGAATGTGTGCAATATTTACAGCAAGTACAGTTGGCCAGTTCAGTGGAGTATATGTTTGTAAATAAAGGTTAATAGTCTCGTAGATAAAGCGTTAAATATACATCTAATTTAAATTCTGATCTCAACCTTCATTGCATGTGTAACTTGTTCGACCTCTGAAGATCTAATTCAACTGATTTGATTCTCATTAGTCGGGTTGTCACGCTGATAAGTAGGTCGCTCGAAATCGAACTATTGAGACAGTAGAAATCGCAAATTACAAAATTGCCGTCGTTCCATATTTAAAGCGTAGCGATAAAGTCGTGAAAAATACGGAGTCCAAGTAGGCTACGTGCAATATGATAATAGTTTCTTTGAGCCGTGTAAAATGCTTGAAACAAAATGAAAGCGATCGGTTAACCCAGATAAGGCTGTTTTTTTTTTTTCTGTGCTCTTTAAATAATTTGAATTTCTTAATCCTTCTGCAAGGGTGTAAGCCGTGACTGGGTCAACATCGCCGCGTTTTCGATGCAAGTTGTTCGTATTTGCTTATTCAGGACTTTGTAATCGTTTCGTCGTACGGTTACAGCCATTTACAGCGGTGGATCCTCGTCGAGTGTCGGCACTGACATCTTAGACCTTTCGATGCCGGATAAAAATTCAGTTACGGAAGTCTGTTACGTATGTGGGGATGAATTCAAAAGAGGGTCACTTAGTCATATTGCAGCAAAACCACTGCCAACTCCGCCACATCCTTCTGCCAGTCCTCCGCCATTTTTTCCTTCGCTGATGCTTCATCCAAGGCCAAGTAGAAGTCGACCTATGGACAGTGCTGGTCGTGTACAGGTATATCCTTTTTCCGTTAATTTGTTGTCCTGTGTAAATAGACTATGATACCGTGGACCACGTCGTTTGATTTTTGTATCGAAAATCCCGTCTGTGTTTTGGTTTCAGGCTTGTTCGGCTTGTCAGAATTACCTTCTGGTACAATGGAAGGCATACACTCGGCAGGGTGTACCTCACGGTGATCGAAACTACACGCTGCGTAAACGACAAGCACCTGCGATGGACACCACTACCTTCATCTGTTACACTTGCGCGCTCGAGTACCCTTCGTCCAGTATTAGACTTCTTTATTGCTGTCCTAATCCAGAGAAGGAGGCGTACTATCCTTTTATATATTCTCTGAGACCTCCACAAGGAGCTAGTCCCATAAGTCCTCAGGGAATGGTGCAAGTTTGCTCCATTTGTTACAAAGCTATACCGCAAAAGCAACAAGTGTTCGGTGGAGAGAATCACGAGGCTCAACCCTCGGTGCAGAGCGTGGATTTTCGACAGCAAGGTCCGTCGCCACGGCCCGCGGTGGCGAAGTCTCCAGCAAATTCGGCTGGTAGCGATATTCGTTTCAAACCATACGATTTGAACAAATCGACCGTTGCCACGAATAAGCAACGGAGCGCCACGGTGAAAGGTACCACGCCTGGTCAACGAAATTCTCCGAACAACGGCCCCGCTGAGAATGGAACCGTTGCTCTCGGTCAGAACTATAGGTGCTACATTTGCGAGAGATTGTACCCTCGCACTCATATGGAATGGTACGATGTTTGGATGACTGCAATTTTCTGTAGGCCTCGCGATGAACATCGCTAATCGTTGAATTTTTGTTGAAGGTTGTCTACGAGTCCGGAAGGAATGAATTCGCACGCCATGCATTTTCCCTGTTTGAGGGGAATGGCGCGCACTTCTGAAAATGCCTGTATGGATAGTCATGGCAGAGTATTGGCTTGTAGTCACTGTGTCAATCATCTTGCCCAACAGTGGGAAAGTATGGACGCTGAACGAGTTCCTTTAGAACGTCGCAGGTTGGTTCATACGAATTCATTTAAAGAAATTCATTTATATCGTAAGGAATGACTTTTATTCTTAATTGCCCTCGTTTCTCAGGTATGATATTCCTAGTCCACATCCAAACGGCGAAGTCAACCGATCGATCGCAACACCGCCGAGCTCTAGTTCGGATCGAACGTTTGGTAGCAATCCAGGCACATCGAGCAGTTCCATATATTGTTTCCTATGCGGTTTGCATAGTGATTTGACTCTGGCGAGAGTATTGTACGGGCGACCACAAGGTCGCAACGCACCGTTTTTTCCCGAATTATTACGCCATCAGTCACCACCTAACGCCGAACAGCTGAGGGAAGACGGTTCCGCGCTCGTATGCACGTTCTGTTATCATTCTCTTCTAGCGCAATGGCGTCGATACGAGTCACTTCCCAGCGGACAGCAAGTGAACGCCGCGGAAAGGCAGTACAATACACACGATTATTGTTGTTACGTTTGCGGTATCACGACGTACAGAAAACGAGTCAGAGCGTTGCTTGTGAAGGACTTCCCTTTCCTGAGGTATCACAGGCAACCAGAAAAGAGTCTGCTATTGGAAAACGGGGACTTCGCTGTGGTCTGTTTGGACTGTTACGAAACGTTGCGCACTCAAAGTCTTGAATACGAACGATGGGGCTTGCCAGTCGAGAAACGCGAATACAATTGGATAGTGCAACCTCCACCACCGGAAGACAGTCCCGACGCAGCCATCGCTAGATTGCCATCCGGCGAAAGGTCCGAGAAGGTGGTGAGTCATTTCTCAAAAATTAAATCTTTGACAAAGATAACTGGATGCTGGATGAAAGGTTCATTCGTTTCACGAAAATTTCCATTCCGAATACTTCAGCTTTCTATAAGCATTCTATAAGCGAAGAACGGTTTATTAATTTATTTATGTGCATTTGTGATTTAGGTTCCGTCGACGTTAACGGTTAGACCAGCTCGAAAAAATTGTTCCCCGAAAGCACCGGACAAGAAGGCCCCGACGAAGATCCCGGAAAAAGAACAAGGTAAGCGAGACCGTCTCAATTTAACATCATCTTTATTTAGATCTACTTTCCTGTAGCCAGTTTGAGCTAGTTAAAAAGTTAAACCGAACCTAAACGGGGTAAGGGAGATAAACGTAATCATCGTACATTGGAAAGAGAGCGATGATTCTTTATTTACTACTGCACTTTCCTTTTATTATTTGTAGACCTATGTACGTATACGCAAAGATTAGAGACGTACAAGTGGTGCAGATAACGAAAAATGTTCCGCGGTCAAACATTCGCCAGACACGCTAAGGTTATCGGTCTGTATTTTAACGTTATCTCGCGTGTATGCCTTCACCTCTCTAGACTCACTCGACATAAACTCATCGAAGTCAGGGATGGGCGTAATTGTTATCTGGATCGCGATTTCAAATAAGCAATAAAGGATAAGTAAATAAAAATTAGAAATTTAATTGTAGATCCTCCGTTATTTTATATATATCCGTTGCATTTTCATAATAGTGTATCGAAGCTCACTGTGTTCCCTATAATAGCTCGGGTACCTCGGGATTGCTAAACCTGTACTGTAGCTACAATAAAAAATAGCTACAGCCCCCTGAGGACATTTTCGATGTCGGTATGCAGAATTTAGTGGAGCTATCTAACGTCGGGAATGGAAACTATTTCGCTACGAAGTTGGGCGTTTTGCCATTGACAGATAAAATATCCGTTTTGAAACTCAAACAGCTACGGATAGATGTAAGTGCTCCGTAAATTTATTTTGAAATGAAAAACAAAATTTTAAGAGGCGGAAGCTCCCAAACGATAGGAGAGGATCAAGTTCTTTTTCGTAGGGCTGAAACAACAGGGCGCTTTTCATTTTCGTCTGGTGCATGCAAAGTTGAACGGGTGGTGGACAGGTGCATACAATGTACAGGGTAATCCTAGAAACTGGGACAGATTATTTCCTTTTCAAGAGAATCTTTTGACCATGTAAATTTTTATTTAAAAACAAATGCAAGTACACGATGCACTTGGCAATGAAAAAGATAGTTTAAATTCTTGGTATCTTTCCGTAGAAGAGAGCTGCAACTTCTTCGAGTTTCCAGGATCACCCTGTACATACGTACTTGAACAAAGATACGACGACATTCTGGAGACGCGGGGGCGGTCGGTGCCGTTGAAAGGGATCGAGACAGGGGGTGTGTGGATGAGACGTGAGTGGAGCTCTTAAAAATCCAACGGACAAAAGGATACCGACGGTTGAGAACCATCCAGGAGGAGGGCCTGATGGTTTGCGTCGAGTGAATTCGCTCCTTCCTTTTTCATCCTGCCTCCCATCTCATTTTCTATCTCCTGCCTCGAATTACGAGCGAGAAAATATCCTCCTTGGTGTGTGCACGACTTGCCCCGAGGTTACGATCGGTCCGAAATCGTTCGGAACCTTTCGTAATCGCGTTTCTCCTTCGACCACCTTCTCAGAAACGGGATTCTGAAGTAATAGTACCACTTGCCAGAAACAGCAATCCCTGATTCGTACGCAATTTGTACGGTGTGTCACTATTTCGCTATCTTACATAACTGTCGGGAATTTGCTGCTCTATATCGCCTTTTTGGATTTTGGATAAAGTTTGATAAGCAATATCCTGTTTGCCAAGTTTCTGGACCAACAATATTTTTTATGATGTTATGGCTTTATTCCTGCCAAGTTTTACAACGAGTCTTCGAGAATAATTCAGGTAAAGCTTTCTGGAATATTTCAAGTCTTTCGTGGCTTGCATATTTTCACAAGGAACGAAATTTCAGTCCTGGTAGACTACTTTCTTGCTTCACCGCTGTTAGTCCGTAACATTGTTGCTTCTTTTTTTTTATTATTTTTTTTTATTTTCATCGTTCTGGCTTACCATCCACGTACGTGCTCGTTCACCAAAAGACCGAGTTTTGCCCAGGCCTGCTATTTAGAAGTCGTAAACTCACGCTCGACGAGGCTGCTCTGGGCAATTTTTTCTTCTTCAATCCAAGCATGCGTCATGAAAGTGTGTTTGCACCCGATACTTTCCACGTGACAACGGCCGAATGTCTTTCGTCATTCCGTAAAAGCATGTTAAAAGTGAAGGATGACAAGTTGGAGCGAGAATGCCTTATTCGACGAGGAAATGGAACGTTGAAAGTTTCAGCTGGGACCGATTATCGTTACTTATCCACAGGGGTGTTCGTTGTCTCAGGGATTGACAACTTTCCCATTACGGCAGGATCGCTGCGATAAATCTCCCCGACAAATCCTGTCGTTTAATATGTCGAACTTCTCGGCACGGCCGTATACTCGAGCCTCGGGATACCACGAGCGCGTTTCACTCGAGGCACTCGAGATCCCGTTTCTCGTATCGCGCAAAGTCTGTTTCTCTGGGATTACTCTTAGCAAAAGGCACAAGCGTATCGGGTTCCTCGGAGGGAACGAGAGCGACACCCTCTTCCGTTACAAGGGACCCACGGATTATCGGGAATTACACCCTTAGCGTTCCTGGCGCTGACCTTTTTTTTCCTGCTTCCTTTGAAAGGTACAACTCGTGGCAGGTCAAAAAGTTCTTCAACGTTTTTGTTTTATTTGAACTTTCTACATTGCACACGTTAAAAATTCCAAGTGTTGGTCCGTTTCTCGTTTTACAATTAAAATTCTAACCTTTGTTCAACGAGTTACGGATGAAAAATTGCGCGTCTTTTGTCCGTTATCCGAAATTGTTATCCAGATAAGAGTTTCGCCCGACCCCGAGCGTGGAAGTTTGGAGCGATAAAGCCAGATGAATCGGTGGAGCAATCGGGCGCGAATTAGACGCAGCAGAGATTCTGGAAGCGGGAGGACAAGATGTATGCGCGTTTGAGAGTAACCGACGTTTCCACGGAACACGATCGTCGAGATCAGGGGTCGATTAAGGTCGGTCGATCTGGCTTAGACGAAGTAGGCGGTTCGAGGTGTTGGAGGGACTTAACGGGAGGGTTCTGTAGACGGGGTGGTAGTGCTCGTTCATAGCGAAAGGGGGCAAGTGGAGGAGAGCGAAAGCAGGAAGGAGGGTGCAATGGAGAAATAGGAGGAGGTGGAGGTGGCTTGGGAGGAGAAAGAGCAAACGCCCGCAGCGTGACACCGCATTGCGCCCACTTGCCAACCCGCCCAACACCTAAATTCGAATTAGGGAGCCAGCCCTGTCGTTCCTCGTCAACACGACTCTCCTGTCCTCTAGTAAACCTACAGACAGAACATCATCGTCTCCTTACATTCATGTATAGGAGAACGGCGTTTACGTGGGGGTGTACGCATATACAGGGTGTCCGGGCAAGCGTGAAGGGGCCTTTTCAAGATTCAATAAAATGTAACGGCCCTCTTTCGCCAGCGTTGCTCTATCGAGAGAGAGAGAGAGAGTAGCGATTTTATTTTGAGGATCTATTGATGAAAATATAATTTGATATATTTTCATGATATCTGTATGAGATTAATATCGATAGATTCGGAAGATTTTAAAGTTAATTCGAATTAGGTCGTGTTTGTACTTGTTTCCATCGGGAGAACATTCCCGATCGATTGGCGATATGAAGATATATCAAAAAGAAAAATTTGTCGTTGCATGGAGGGATTACCGCGGTTGTTGGGACACCCTGTATACGTACGTGGGGGCAACTTCCATCCAGCGGCGACCCTCCTTTGCTCACGGAGAGTAATCAGAGGGAGAGAGGCGAGGTGGCTCGTTTTCCTCTTCCTTTGGGGATCGATATCAACGTTATCGACTGCTTTTCTCGCTCCTTGTCGCTCGAAGCACCCACATCGGGGTTGCTCACGTATTCTCGACAGGCGCGCGGCCAAAAGGCTCGATTTCGGTGTACGCTTTCCACCGCGAAATCGGTGCCAGAGCCCCGATTCAACAGACCCCCATCTTCTTGCACGTTCAACAGCGTAAACTCCTGCACTCTGACAGACGTTTGCGCGTTTCTCGCGCCCTGACGGTCGCTGTCACGTGTACGTGACTTCGACAGCCACGGATTACCGACTGCTACGTATTTTTAAATATTCGTATATAGTAACGGATAAATGGCTTGTCGGTAGCAGCCCGATACAAGAATCAGTTTTGAAACACTAATTTTTATCAAACAAACTACGGATCAAATGCTGTTTATCTCTTGTTGGTTAATCGAAACTTGTATCTAGATGACAGTTTCAGTCATCTCCGATACCAGCCCCTGAATTCGAGCGCGTGGGTCGATAAACGATCGAGATACATCGTTTCCTCGTCTGTCGATGATTCGCCAGCGGAGCCGGTCGCGCTTTAATTTGAACTTGCTGGCACCGGGACGCTTTAATCAGATGGCCAGGGTGATATTTACATTTTGATGGCTCGCGGGTTTCATGCCGCGACGCTATATGGCCGCGTGTTACTCCACATGCGCCCTCTTAGCACCGTCCCTCTGTGTCGGCTCGCGTTAATTATTAACCACCGACTTGCGTGCTGAGTAGCTTTTGCGAGGCACTCGTGGTCGACTCTACGGCTCGTTTCGTTTCGAGTAACATTCTAGTTTCTCTCTCTCTCTCTCTCTCTCTCTCTCTCTCTCTCTCTCTCTCTCTCGGGCGCCTTTTCCCCAACGAAACTTTCGAACGTTTCCTTTGAACAATGGTTTGCCGAACTTTTCCAAAGGCTCCTCTTCGAACAGAGGAGAGAATTTCACTCAATTGAGACCCAATACTCGTATCAAATTTTCTAATATATTTGCAAAGGTTTCTAAATTCCATTTAATTCGATTTATTCCCGTCTTCCACATTTTTCTGAATTAAAAATTTCCTCTCCTGCTCGAATCGTATAACGTCCCGCTCCCAGGATTCGCGCACATTGCCTTGGAAAGCACTGCCTTTGAGCGTCGTCCAAACGGGACACCGCGTCGCGTTACTTTATGATTTTTAAATCGTTCGGGTTTTCGTATTTATTTGTTTGCACGGTTAGACGGTCGGCGATACGTACCAGCGTATGTACAGAAATAATCGAACGTCTTCGCGTAGGGAAGCCGCGAGGCAAGTTCCTTGGGCGCACACAAAAGTTTTGCAATTCAGCGAGACCGTTCTGCTAACCTTTGTTCGCGATTAATCAGGAATTTTCGTAACGAACAGCTTTCGCGAGCTTTCGCCGCTAACTCCACGGGCTACTTCGTCTACAGGATTTCTCGAAACACGCAGTAAAATTCGAAGTACCAATGAATTGTATACAAAAAATTTAATTCATAATTTTGTTCGACGTATAGAAATACTATTAACGACGAAGATTTAATAAAAAGGATTGCGGGTTAATTTCGTGGACTAGTCGCGAGAAAGCAGAAGCATCGGGTTCACCCTGGATCGTCTTTAACGTCGCATGTGGAATCACCTTCGCTCGACCGTGATAAAAATAATACAGCTTATTAGCCCCCGGGGGGTTGGTTGCGCCTTTGGAAGGTAGTGGCGAACGCGAACACGGGGATGAGTCGGAGCGAGGGTGAGCACGTTTGTACGTCGGAGGTTCGGTTAGAACGGATGAGAACGAAAGACAGAAAGAGGACAACGCACGAGAGTGAAAAGGTTTGGTCATGGCATAGGTCGAGGTGGAAGAGGGATAGTCGGAGAGATGAAGAAGGGTAAGAGGGGTAAAGTTCCCTCCCTGTCGCCGGCACGCATTGATTTTGCTCGACAGACAGCCGCCTGTTGGGTTCTCTGACTCGGGAACCTAACTGCTTGCTGTACCCTCGCATGCTCGTTTTCCGTCCTCCTCCCAACCCTCCTTTCCCATGCTTTTCCACACACCCAACGTCTCCCACCTTCGGTTATTTCGTCCCCGCGACGCCTATCGTCCGTCCCGATTTTCTTTTTGCTTTTCGACGTGGCTTTTACCGCGAACGTTAAAGAGGGAAAACATTGCAACCGGCTGAAAAATAGAGGTTCGTTCGGAAATTGTTTTCAAGCAAACGATTAGTTGGTCTTTATTTGCGCGAGTAAATCATAATTCGCCAAAGGTCAGAATTTTGTTGTTGTTGTGTCTAAACACTGTTTAAGCGTCGCGCACCACTTTGCCTCGCGTCCCGTGCAACGCGGAAAACGTTCTCGTTATCTCGCCGCGGCGGTGGTACTTGTTGCTGTCACGCTGCTCGATCGCGCGAAATGAAAATATTGATTAGCGAGGCGCGAAACAATCGCAGCTGCCACGCGTTTGCGTACCCATGCGTACGTGTTTTGATTCGCAGATGGAACCGGTTCAAAAGAGTACACTCGCGGTTATATTGGCTCGACGATAAACTTTAATAGACGTATCAGTTTATCGGACCGGCGTTTCGATATCCACGCGTCACTTCGCGTTTCGCTGCCATCGACGTTCTCCCCTTTGCGTGAGGAGGGTTGATTAAGGGGGCAGTCTGGTAATTTTAGATCAAAACATCAATGTTATTTTCATTTCTTAATTCTTTCTTATTCATAAACAAAAATGACACAGTTGCGTCAGGTTACACCCTCAACGAAACAAGAAATTAATAAACGAGCTTTAAATTTTCGATAAAAAAGAATATCGAACTGCTCTTTTAATTACGCATCGAATGCAAAGTGACGTTCGACGTGGGAACGCAAGCGCAGGATTGCAACGCGACACCGCTGGCCTGTATAATGTAATGCGAAGTTAATTATACGCCGGCGGGCGTTAAACCGTTTTAAATTCTAGCCTTGGTTGTAATTATCGTGTATCGACTACGTTGCAGTTAATGGATGAGGTATTGTTTCAAATTTTGCTACCATATCGATAAACGTTCTCGTCTAGCAACAGTTCGAACAAATTGATTTGCTTCCGACAATTCCCTGTAGAAATCAGAAATGGGCAAAGTTCTTATCTGCAGCAATTGAATTAAAAAATTAAGAAACTAGAAGCACCCGGGGACGCGAGGGTCCAAAGCTATGGCTTGATTAGTTGTACGATGAACATATACCCCTGGTCACGCTGCACGTTCATGCGCTGAAAAAACGTAACCTCGATGCACGTTCCCCGCAAGTCCGACACAGCGATAACAGAAGGTTGTAAAAGTTTCCTTCCAGACCAGCGTTCTCGAATATCGAAGCACTGGGAATTATTTACGAAGTCAGCGACTCGGTAATCGCGATGTCTACGACCTCCTTCCGCTCTCACTTCCGTTTATCAGCCCCTTGTTTGCACCGCCACGTTTGCTAAGTTTCCGCAGCTCGACAAACGTGCTATAACGATGGCGAGGTTTCAATGATAGTTTCGCAACTTCTTGGCTACCTCATTTCTACAGATTTATCTACAAAAGCACCATAGGTCCCCTGAATTAATGCCTTGAAACCGTGACCAATGTCGTTTCGCTTTCCAAGCACGGATACACGGAAAGTCCTCGATGAAAGTCACGAAGTCGGTAATCGTAGTGTCTACGACCTTCTCACGGGGTCCCGTCTTCCGTTTATCACCCCTTGTTCGCACCTCCCGCGTTTACAAAGTTTCCGCGGTTCGACCAACGTGCGAGGTCGCACGTTACTGCGGCGGGGGTGGGACGGCGGAGGCGGTGGTCGTGGCACGGTCAGACTCGACGAAGTGGCTGGATTTCAACCGGAGGTTGGTAGAGGGATGCACGACAGAGTAGAGGGTGGGATCGGTGACTGAACGTTGGAAGGGGAGGAAAACCGAGCCGGCTTGCTGGTTTCGCAACGCGTGCCGCTTCAGCGCCAGATGGCTTTCAAAGAACGAGAGAGAGAGAGAGAGAGAGAGAGAGAGAGAGAGAGAGAGAGAGAGACTAGAGAGAATGACTGGGATCGTGGTACAGTATACGTGCCCTCTTCTCGCCCATTACCCCGAGGCGAGCACGGTTACGCAAGAGGGCGGGAAGAAAGGAACCGGAACGTAGCAAACATTCCCGAATACACCACCGTTTTTTCTCCTCTTCCGAGATTTCATTAAATTCTCCGCTCGCGCGCTCCGAGGTTTTTCCGAAAGGGTTTTCGCTCGCCCGGGTAGACGCATACCGAGTACAAATTCAACGGGGGATGGAGAGCGGGTGTATTTTTTTCCATTATTAGCTTGGCCACGAGGAATTTTAACGACGAACAATCGTGACCGAAAAGAACGACGAAATGAGCGCGTCTGTGCAGGGGTTTTGTACAAAGAAAATAAATACGTGAAAAAAATTAATTAAATTTCAGTCTCTCGGACATTCAAGGGAGCAGTCTGGTACTTTGGTCTACGACGCACTTGATCCGTGTACTCCAAAGTACTCCAATAGCATCCGAATATAATTTAAAGTGATTACAAAGAATTCGAGCTAATCGCCCCTCCGAGTCACAACCCCAAAAACCAACACCGATATTCCACGGTCGTCGCGAGTTGACGAGGCGATTCCACGGTTCGTAAAGCGATTTTCGCCAAAGTCGCGTGTAATAACGGGCGCAATGTGATACCATTGGCCGAAAAGTGGCTGTCCTCCGCCTCACTGCCACGCTCTGTACCCCACTCTATCGAGAGATCTGACGATTTTGCTCGGTTGGAGCACGGTAACCGTGCAATACACGGGTTGGACTATCGAAGTGGAGGGGATAAGGGGACACGAAGTCGAACGAAGCGCGTCGAGCGCGCGCGACTCGATCCCTCAGTCGGGTAGCAGCCACCGTAGGTATCGTATCAGCGTGGTCGATGCGCTCTCCGTGTATCACGTGAGAGAGAAAGAGAGGAAACGAGCAGCTCGTTAACGATGGATTTTCTCTCGTATGGTGCGTAGCCGGTCCGTCGCGGTCGCTTGGTCTGTGGAAAACGCAACTGGGCGCACGCGCGCAAAGCGTCTCGCGAACAAAGGACAGCGATACCGACGCGCTTTAAAAGCGTCTCCCCTCGATCCTACTATTCCTCCCACACTGTCCGCTCCCCTCCCCTCCCCCCCCCCCCCACCCCACTTTTTGGCGTATCACTCTCTCTCGCTCTATCTTGGACATTCGACGGCTGGCGAGGCGCGCGCGTGAAAATATATCCTGGCCGTCTGGCGGTAGCGCCGAAGCATTCAGTCAATTAGCCGTAATGGCACGACCTGCCGCGTCGGTCTCGGCCAATTAAGTGGTGATTAGTGCGCGGAGCGGAACTCTACCATCGCTCGTATCTCTCTTGCGCGCCACGGCATGTGTCTGTGTGCTCGTGTGCCACGATAGATCGCGAGACCTGTGTGTTTGTCGTGCACGAAGGTGCATCTGCTCGCCAGTTACGAGGGAAGTGCGGTGTGAACAGCAAGCAACTCTTCGGCTCTTCGCGAAGCGAGATCCACGGTGCTTGGACTAGGACTTTCCTTCCGCTGCTTGTCGTTTTCGGAGTTTGGAGCTCGTGCACCGCGACGAGGACTTTTTCGCGTAATCGACGAACCGTGTGCGAGATCCTGTGTTTGTGTGTACCGGCGCGCACGGTAGCGGGATCCACTCGAGGCTGTAAATCACGCGTCGACGGCGGACGGGAGCAGCGGGAGTATGCGCGATGAATGATGATACCGCGCGAGTAGCGTTGCCGCGCGTTCCGAACCATTTGGATAGTGCAGTCGCGACGATTCGACCGCGAAACAATGTAAGGATGTTCGATTCTTGTTACAAAATCGATTTTTAATCGGAGCGGCTAGAGTAAAATAAGTTTTTGAACGATGATAAAACTCCGCAGGTTTCCGAAATTTTAGAATACTTGCATCGATTAAAACCTATGCAATTATTTTGATTTTAAAAAGAAAATTTAGACGAGCACGAACGAAAAAGTTTGGAAAATCAATTTGACAATCGAACGTCCTTGGGGTAATTCAAATTCTCGTCCATCCGTCGTTGTCTTATCGTCGTTAATTTTTCTCCGCCCAGCGTTCCAGTGTGGCGTGAAGCAACGAGGGATTTCATCATTCCTAGTGATTTATTTTTAACTACCAACGGGGACAGCCCCTCGACTTGGCGAGTAGTGGAGAAAAGTGTGGCGTGAAATGCCGTGCGCGTTGATCGTGGAGCCTTGGTAGATGTAGAAAAAATGCTTTGCGATCGATACGAAGAGATCACAAAGAAGAGGCGACGCGCCAAAATTTCGTGGTAGTTTATAGCATCGCGTGCAATTCGCGACGAGTCGTCTACGTGCCGGGAGCAGGAGTTCACCCCCGTCCCTCAAGGCTGACAGAATGGACTTCCGGGCGCCGCATCCACTCGTGCATCCCTCGCACGCGGGACACCCCTACTACTATCCAGGTATACGTTCACCGGCGTTCTCTTCTTTCAACTCTTTTGCACTTTCGACGATTTCCTGTGTTCCGGGGATCGGATGACGCGACATCCGTTTACCTGGGGCTCGTTCGTTGTTCTAAGGTTTATTGAATCGTACTTGCTCCGTGTTACTCGCGAACATCAAATCTAAGCTTCCTTTCATTCGCAAGTTGTTTGCTCCACTCCAAAAATATTCGATAACTTTATTATTTTACAAACGATAACGAAAATGTTGAGATGCTTCAATTTATCGATAGCGAATGTGTGGCAATTTTGGAGCGCAATGTGTCAAGGAAGAAAGCATGTGCTTAGCAGAAAATGTCTGCAAGTTCGATTTCGCAACACTCCGGACAAAATGCGGGCTAAAAACGTCGACGAAGCGGATTTACGTCGACCGGGGTTTCGACACCTTCCTCGCGCGCGAACCAAGAAATTTGCTTTCACCAAAGTGTCTAGCATCCGCGATTGACGTGCCGCTCCAGGGATCGCGAGGGAAAAAAAATGCAGTTTCGCCGCGGAGAGAAAGAGGCACGAGCTTAACTCGCTCGCCGCAAAGGCGTGCTGCACTCCGCCGCCGAGTACTGGCAATTTTCTTAACTACCTTGCCGTACTTTACCTCCGGTTGGTCGCCGCGCGTGTAATTTAAGTTATCGCCACCGTAGTGTTCTTTGAGAGCTGCGAGAGAAAACAACCACCGATGTATACACTTGTGTGTGTGTGTGTGTATAAATATTGGCGCATTTAAAATATATTTTAAACGAACTTTTTGGCCAAAGTATCCTCACCTTTCTAGTGCTAACAATAAGTAGGTAATATAGTATCGTAGGTGGCTATAGACACTCATCCTATCATTTCATAAACTGACTCGTTCAAAAGACGAAAAGGTATCATTTCCAGATAAAATTGTTTCGAAGCAGCGACACGATGCGCGTAATAAATTTATGGGACGATTCGTTCGATACCTAAACGACGAAATTTATTGGAAGTTCGCACGGCCTCGATTTTAGTGGCTGTAAAGAGATCTACTTGTCGACTTGTTGGTCGTTAGTAGCCGAACGTCACGTCGTTAATTGCAGATCGCGTGTTTTATCGCGCATCGAGCGTCGATGGTAAATATTGGAAGAGTGCGTTAGTCGAGTTCGTGCGTGGCCATTCGAATCGTATCGCTTTCTATTGTTACGTCTCTCTCTCTCGCTTGCGTACTCCCCTCAACCTTCTACCACCCCCTCTGTTCACCCTCTGGAAATGAATAATTAAAACAAACGAGGTGAAGTAAATAAATTTTGTATACTTGTGCCAGACACCCCTATAATTTCGTATATTAATGTGTTCATATACCAACAATCAAATAAACTACGAAGCACTTTATCTTGGAGCGCTTTAAGTTGGCTGTATTAAAAATTAATTCCACGAGTAAAAAAAGAAAAAGATTTTGAGAAACTCTGAATTACCATAGTTTTCCGTTTTTCCCTCGAACGTTGGCTTTCTTCCGCTGTTTTTCCCCTTGTTATTCGTTTCCATCGTGCTCCGGGACGACGAAACTCTGGACATCCGTAACGTCGAGGACGACGAGTCCGTTTTAACTCCTGTACGCCGTTCGAATGACGGATATCGGATATCGTGCCGACGACCGCCCACGAAGTCCCTGCTACTTCCACGATATTCCCTTTCGTGATAGATCCTCCTACTTCGTCTCCCGTTGTCGCCGTTTTTTGTACGAAGAAATTAATTATCCGTCGGTGACGAGCGTGGTTTCAGCACTACCGATCGTTCCTCGCCGAGAATAGAAACTACGTCGACCTTCCCGAAATCCTGACCAGTGGGTTTTGCGAACAATTCCGATCGCTTAAATCGGAATTCCATTCTGGGACATCCCCTGCCGTAAATATTCCATTCGTTTAATGCGTCCAGTTGTTTGTCCGTTGCGCGCAAGAAACGAGTAGTTTCGCGATGCCCTTTGTAATTGGCTCGATTCGCCGCTCGCATCGTTTCTTCTTTAATTGCATCTGGCGTTTAACCACGAACAAATCGACGAGTACGCGCCGACCCATAAAGCGCGCGTTTCTGTTTGAACATTCCGCGTTCCACGGGCGCGTTCGATCGCCACGCCTTCCTTATTTCTCGCGTGCTTGTCCCTGAAATTGCCGTACTTGTTCCGAATGTTGCCGATTTAACGAAACCGAGGAACAACCGGTTTGCCATCGGTCGAGTTCATCTCTGCACGCGAATAAGGATGTGTAACTATTCGCGTCGATAATAATTGAAACACGTGGCGAACGACACGCGATTGCGGTTATTAATATACGGCTGTTCAAGCCATCGTTTATACGAGTTCGTAATGAAATGGAGTAAATAAAATTTACTCGAGCTGGTGAACCGAGACCATACTCGCCACTATCATGCGTGGCATTATTTAAAAATTTATTTCATTCAAAATTTGTGTAAACCATCCTTACGGAAGCGTTAAAACTGATCCGAAGTTTTACCCAGATCGTTAGCATCGATCGCTGGTAGTTTCACGAGTTCGATACAATCGTTATCGATACTCGACGATCGTTTCAGAGGAGCCTTTATGCACACGAGCCTGTTCAGTCCCGTGAATCGTGCTAGCCCGGCGTATTGTGACACAGAAAACAGTGTGCCGCTTGTTGCCAATAATTGTCAGGAATTGTATGTCATTAGAGATAATTCTTATCGTGGCTAGGCCACCGTTCGTCGAAGCGTTCGTCGCAGTGCGGCGTATAGATATTTATTCTAATTGACTTATGCCTGCGCGTTGTGACCTTAAGGCGTCGATAACTATCGAAGGCGAAAAGCGGGGAACCGTTTTACGGTCGTGCAATATCGTAAATCGGCGAACGTCGACGAGAGGAATGTAAATTGATCGCGAAACGAGCGTTCACGGCGCGAGACAACGACGAAACGATCCAATTTGTCGAAAAGTATGGCGTGGGTTATGCAACGGGGTGATTAATTTTTCTGAGAAATGGTGCAGGCTGCGATGGTCGTTCGTTAGCTCGTTTAGCGACGCACGAGCCGAGGGGCGGCTGCGGGAGTCTCTCGGGCTGCGACGAAGCCCCACTGACAGGCCTCGGGGTTAAATCCAGTTCCATTACTGGATCCCCGATCCGGGTGGTCGCCTAGCAGCGTCTAACTTGGCTAATTCCCGTAACCTCTCCACGCTGGGTGCGCACACGCCTGTATATTTACGCCCTAACGAAACTAACTAGAAATAGCTACCGATTGCGACACTGTGATTGTTATGAAACGTACAAATGTGTCGCTAATCTCACTTTGGAAAATTATTCGATTAAATTTTTTATAGCTCTGGTGAGCATCGAATATGCTTTTTAAGAGTTTATTCGACTGCCACAAAATATAGATTTAACTTTAATTGAACAGAGGTACTCGTTCGAAAGTACAAAGTGTTCGTTTCAGCGTACTTAATTGGAAGCCTCCCATCAAAGATACTTTGCAATCGGTTGAAAAGTTACGCTCGTTACAATGGTGGACGATTTGGTTCACGCCGCGGGTGTGTTTGTCGACGCTGGGAAATAAATCGCGAACCAGCGAACGTGAACGCGAGTGGACGATAACGAGCGCGAGAATCCGCTTTATCAGGGCCACAGCTGACTGAGATATGCCCGTGCGCGTTCTGTTTGTCCTTTTTTTTTTTTCTTCGGTGCTTTCTTGGCCTGTTTTTATCCGGGCCACCCGTGCAGCACTGTAGATGTCTCGCAAGGTCTGCTCGGTACGCGGACCGTAACGAAGTGGAACGAGCGTAAAAACGAGTGGAAGACAATTAAGGAGGGTCCGCAGATTCCGTAGAGGGGAGTCAGTGGCTCAGGTGGTAGAAGAAGGTGGCGGAGGAGAGGAAAAAACGGAAGGTCGACCACCTATCGGTCTGATAAAGTCCATTACCTTCTCTCCTGGCTCTCGATTCTCCACACGATTTCTCTTCCTCCTTCTGTTCACGCACCAAATTCGTTCCGGCCTTCTTCCCTCCCCATTTTTAAAGTAACCCAATTATTTTCTGGTTTTCGTTCCTCTTCGGGCATTTATTTCGAATAGAATTGTAATAAACGCCATTTTCGAATTACCTATCCTATAATATCAGCGTTCTCGGTCGGGAGTCATTGCATTCTCTCTCCGTTCATCCTCCAAGGGTCAGCTTCTCGTCCCGCGGCTCCTCTTCCCATATGCTTCTCAGAAATTCACTCGCAATCGTTTGTTTGCGTTTATTTTCATACCTGGCGGCCAGCTCTCGTAGAAAATCTCCTCTTCTGCTGCGTTTTTTCCACCCTTCCTCTGCCGCTCAGACTTCTTCCCTCCCACTAGCCCTCCGGTCCCTTTGCTCTCTCCGCGTGTCTTGCTCGCTCCGCAGTCTACTAAATAATTGCAAGGCAGCGACGTTACTTTTTCTTCTTCCTGTTCTGCCACGCTCGACAAAGGGCTGTTAAAATAACCCTTTGTGTTTCCATCCAACCCCTTTCCTGTCACTCTTTTCCACGAGCCAGTCCGTCCCCTTGGACCATCGCACGATGCGCTTCCCCACCGTTTTCCTTGCCACGACCCTTGCGAACTCCTGCACCCTACGTATCATCGCGTTCAGCGTATTTACAAGCAGCGTTCGGTGTCTGTCATCGATCTATTTCTTGAATCTCTTTTGCTAACGTCTCGTTGACCCCGCGTCGTTTTATAGATTGACGGACAAAGCTCGTCGATCTTCGACAGCTCTTCGAAACAACATACGCTCTGATAAATTAAAGACGTCGCTCGGAGACTACCGGCGTTTTGCTCGCGTTACGTCGCGTGGGGGTGGAACGACCGTTCGTCAT
This sequence comes from Hylaeus anthracinus, assembly GCF_026225885.1. Lineage (NCBI taxonomy): Eukaryota > Metazoa > Arthropoda > Insecta > Hymenoptera > Colletidae > Hylaeus > Hylaeus anthracinus. Next base: position 3,033,248 of record NW_026534344.1, on the reverse strand, counting down.
CGAGGGGCGCACGGTACGTGCCTTTAGGTGTTTTACCTTCCGGTTGCCGGAACTCGAGCACGCACGGTGAAAAGTGCTTCTGCTACTCTTTTATTCCTTCCTCTCATTTTTTTTCGTAGACGCGCAGGCGTCGACCTCTTTGAAAAGCCGTCGCGGCGACCTACACCCTCTCCTTTAATCGCGCCTGGTGCGTTCGTTTCCTCTTTTTCTTCTCGTATCCATTCAACCCGTTGCTTTCTTGTTCTTCTCCCGCGTCGCGGCTGCTCTCGATGGTTTCGGGTGGCGGCGCACGTGATAGGCTGCCGAGCGCATGTAAAATGCATGCCCCGTTCCGGCACGAGTGTTTCCTGTTATATAACTCACGTACGCCCCCTCTACCTCCGAGTAACGGACGAGTGGGTGGACGCCAACGTGGCTGGAAGTCGGGGATGCGAGGACGAGGACGTCCCTCTCGATCGAACGAAAAACACGGATCGAGAGAATTTTATTCGAATAATACGTGATAAAGCGAAACAGTGTATAGCTAATTTATTCTGGCGTGTGTTAGAGAGGATTACAAATGGACATACGAGACCACGAAATATTGAATTCGAAGCACAGTGAGATCTTGCTATACTTTAGTTTGTCGCGTGTTCATCTATCGCATTCGATCGGTTGCGGGATTCTGTAATTTAAAGTGTGGCAATGGCAGTCGCGCGTTTTGCAGACTAATCGATACTGGCGCAGACCCATAAATTGCCAAAGTTACGAAACCCTCGGATAGCCGGGCTAAATTGCTATAAATTGCCAGTCCCTTAAATACTGCCTTCTGCATCGTTTCTCGTGTTCCTTTTGCTTTCCGCTTTCCAGTGCGTCTCGTTATGGCGACACAGGCGCGACGACTATCGATTGTTTCCGCCGTGGAACGGAGTAATCCACCGAACGAAGGTTACTCTTCCTTTCGCAGTGATCGATCTTGTTTGGAATACGTAGCAAAATCCTTGTCTAGATGGCAATGATTTCAAATAACATTTGGGAATTATGCACAAAATATTCAAATGTTATTCCGCTATATGGCCATATTATTCGAGTATTTGAATACAAGTGGACCGAAAAATAATCCCAGCTCTACGGCGAAAGACTTCTCGACGGAACTTTCCGTGCACGGGTCTTCGAAACGCGATCAATCGTTTCGATTCCTGGACGGCAAGGTGAATTTTCTGGCTGCGGTATATTGCCGCGTCGTGTTCTGTAACCACCGCGCTCGAACCCCCGTCCGCCATGAAATAATCACCGAGGAGGGTTGGAAGAACCCAAGGACTATGAATTAGGTATGACCCACCCCACATCGGAAACTCTCCCCTTCGATTTCGATCAATACTCGGAGCGTAGGCGCTGGGAGAAGGGATGAAGGGCTGCACACCACTTTCTTTCGTCCCTTTGGATGTACCCTCTCGACCTTTTCCCGTCTTTTTTCTTTCAGAGACACCCTCCGGGAGTCAAAGGCCGACAGCCGAATATAAATCAGCAGACGTTCCTTGCCAAACGAGTTGTCACGCTCGAGAACCCGCTTTCAAATTAATTTATCAACGTTTTCGGCTTTCCTGGCCCTTTGCCCTTCCGTTTTCCACCTTTGCCGGCCCGAGAACTCGTTACGAGTGGCCCCTTTACTTGGTCAGTCGCTTCCCGTCTTTCTCAACCCCTTGGGAATTCGCGAAAACGACGTCCTTGATTGATGCTGCCGCGGCACCGTCGGTTCTGATGCCGTTTGATGAGAGCGTGGGTTCGAAGTAGAAATATCGGAACGTATCGTTTCAATTTTCAAAGTACGAACGATAGAGTCACTGCTTAAGGAAATTCTATTGTCTTCTACTGTCTTCTCAGACAACTTTCTTCTCGCATACAAAGTGCTTTATTCGAATGTTTGTCCGCCCACTCCGCGCTTATCCACGCGTTACATTGCCCGGATCGTATTCTCATTCCCGTTTTACACGGGCTATTGCGGGACGCGCGTCGATTGAATTTCAATCCTCTTTCGGTGATTCGCGAACGATTCCCTCCTCCACCTCTTTCAACTGCCTCCCGTCTTCCGTTCAACCGATTCTTTAACGGCAAGCTTTCAAACTCCGACGGCGTGCATTAACTTTATTGAAGGGGCTAACTTCGTTCGTTCGGCTAGCCAGATGCAAAGTGGCGCTCTTTCGCCACGCGCCACCGTTCCCATACAAGTAAGTGCCCCCCCGTTCCATCGCGGACACCGCGCGGTACTTTTTAACGAAATGGAAGTTCTCAAGAACGTGAATAAAGGCACAGAGGGCTGTCCTACGAACGACGAACGGACAATGACACTTAGAGAATGAGGTGCGCGAAATTTGATCGCTTTCATCTGTCTTTGGGGAATATGTGGCACGAGCGACTGGGAAAGTTGTGTTGTCAACTGTTGCGAGATAGATTTTACGCGACGTAACGTAACGAAGTGAAGTTTTTTTTTTTTAATGAAAATAAGCGCGAGTACGACAAGGCCTCCTTGCACCCGTGTCGAGGTATCGATGAACGGTGCGATCTGACCATAAAAGTATCACGTTCTCCTCGTCGCAGCCATTCGACATGGTTTTTCTACGTCCTTTGCCCCTGTTGGCCGGCTTGGCGACGAAAAAGAGAGGTCCGACGTCGCCCGTAGCCGTCGTTATAAATTATGGCCGCTTTACATGATCGCACAATTTATGGCTAATTCGTAATCATTAGAGTCACGCGAGCGGCTATGGGACGGGTTCGCGTGTTGACTTCTCGCTGCGAGTTGATAACCATGAGGAACGACTGGCGGGTGGGGGATGGACACGAGTGGGATGAGAAATGGGTGCTCTGGTGGAGAGTTGGTACTACTCGAATAGTTCGCATGTATCCGTGCGTTGCAGATCGAATTTCTGAATTCGATACTTGGAGTGTTCCATGAATTTTTTATGAACTTGTAGAAGAAAAAAAGGACTGAATTTTATTACTCCACGAATTAGTTTTGGAGATGTACGAAAAAATGTACGATGGTGTAAAGATTGGGAAATTTTGCTCGACGATGGTAGAAGAAATAGCAACTCTGACGGAGAGCCACTGGGTGACCATGTCGTGCCGGTTCCGGAGGTGGCGCGTAGTCCAGCAACCGGGGGCTGTATTTCATTGGATTAACGTAACTGGCGAACGGCGTTTGCGTTTCAATTACCACGCGAATTTACGATTCAATCGCGCCTGCGCGACCGACCCACCGGATGGGATGAACGAGGGCGGCCACGGGCTGCCCGAGAGCGAGAAATGGATTGGAAAAATGGCCAGTCGAAATCATCGCAATGAAATTAGCGCTTTACAGCCGTCAGCTTGCGTTGCTATGAAATGAGACGCTCGCGGGACACCGTTTTTTTTTTTTTTTTTTTTTTTTACTTTAACGAAAGGTGACGTAGAAATTTATCCTTTCCGCAGATACATCCTAATTTGCAGTGGTAGCTCTCGGTTTCTCCCTGAGATAGGGTATTCACGGCGGGAACCAACGTGAAGGTGGCTACTTGCTCGACCATGATTTAAGGAATGGTCTTTGATAACAGATCGGGATACCGATCCGACGCGATCCCAATCCGATCGCATCAAATCATGGTCACTCCCGCCATTCAGTTTGCAACATTTAGTGTATCGCAAACCAATGTCTCCGTTTTGAATGAGCGATCAATCAGAGTCGTAGACCAGCACGCGAACAATTAATTTTTAATTTATTTTTCCTTTCGCGGTATTTGATTTTCCAGCTGAACGTTCTATTTTGCCCCTCGCTGTACACAACGGGAAACATTCTATCGTATCGTAACGCGTTTCACGTGACCATCGATACGCGCTCGCCGATCCTGAAACATAATTGCTTGCCTCTATAACGTTTTACGCGTTTCCGTCCGCGTTATCCAATGGTCGGCGCGAACTCTGTATCGGATCGTTATTGGATTTTTTGCCAAAGTTTATTTCCAGTCGAATAAGGAAGCGGAAAACTAATTTGTGTTAACGTTTTCTTATTTCCCCTTACTCATGTCTTTTGTCACCGAAACGACGCACACTCCGACGACGATGAAACCAACCCCCATTCGCAGCCAGGGTAAATCGTATTTATACGTCGATAAGCTACTTATAGAACGCGGATTAGAACACGGAGATCTCCGTGTTTACCCATTGTTTCGCACTGTGGGAAGAGAAACGATGGTCACGGACCCCACCAACCCGAATAGGATTTCCCTCGAAGCGGCAACTTAGGGAACGAGGGGGTTAGCGAGAGCCATCGAGGCTTGGTCAGTGGCGTATTCTGTGCGTGTCTAGCCGTGTTTAAGTTTCATCCGGGTCCCGTTCGGTTCCCTTTTGTTGCCCTTTCCCTCTGCCCACCGTGCTTCCATCCCTTGGAAATTATTAATCACCAACGGTACGTCGTTCGCGTGGCGTCGTTCGTTTTCCATCTTGGCATTGTTCCAGCGCTGGGCCAATTTAACTGTTGCCGACATGGATAAAGCGGGAGGGACGGAGAAAGAAAGAAAAAAATGACTCGCAAGGTAAAGAGACTTCAAAGTGTCGGTAATTAACGCCGGTATCGTGCCAGTTCGTTATCTTTGAAGTTCGGATAACGGTGCATTACCTTTTCGCGTGCTTTTTTTTTCAACCGTGGCTCTCTTCAAATGTTGTTCCCTTTGTTCGACGATGATTCATCGTCCTTGTACAAATCGCTTCTGGCGCGAATATGAGTGATACTTTGCAATTTTCACGGTGCAAGCTGCTTTATGCTTTTTAATTCATTTCCTTAACGACTTTTATCGACAAGTAGGGAATCCGAGATGAAAAGCACGCCACTCGTCGAGTATACAAGATCGTTCAAAGAAAGCCTGCGAACAGACGATGTGTCTCCAAAACGTTAAAAGCCAACTGTAATTTGCATATACGTATTGAGTTAGGTTCGGGCCTGGCTCGAAAGCAATTTTTCTTATCGCTAGCTTCAGCTGGTGGTGTCGCGTTTCAATACATATTTATAGAATTTAAAAATGAAAAATAAAGAAACAGCCGCTTTTTGCTTATCGCGTTGTAACTCGGTCGAGCGAGTTTTTTGCCCCCGTTCCACTTTTCAATCGAGCGTCGAAATTACGACGACCGGTTTTTGCGTGGAGATAATATTGAGAGCAGACGGATACAGGGCGTGTAAAACAACGAGACACGTTGAGGACGATTACCGAAGCGTCGCGCGACCGTATAAAATGGAATTTACGCCAGGAAAAAGGAAAGAGGCGGCCGTTCGGTTCCGTCGAGGTCGCGAAATTTACGATTATGCGAGCAGTTTTACTTACCCGAGGAAACATTATTATCTCGCGTAATCCGAGAAACGATAAAAAAAAAAAATATATATATGTATATATAAAGGAAAAAAAACGACGACGAAGCGTGATGTAACGACTTCGAGAATGTCGCGAGAAAACGAAACGTTTACGATCCGTGAGACGTTTAAAATTGAAAAATAAAATCTGAAGACGCTTCGCGTTACATCGCCTCGGCCGTTTTCGCGATATCTATCTTGAAAGAAACTGTAATATCCGTTGCTTGTCATATTTGGAAAGCAAAGAGTAATATACGCGGCATTAACAAACCTAGTTTATCGTTAAATAAACGTCCTTACCGTAATGTCGAATCCTCTTCTTGTGCAATAAATTTGTACGAAGAAAATGAAAATTATCTCTATCTCGTGTATGACAAGAAAGTTTTACTCGTGCAAGAGTAATAAAACTTTTAGGAAGACGGTCAATTGAAAAATGAGACTTCGACAGTAAGCAAGTAATAATGTATGTATGTACATGTTCATAAAAAGATCTTCATTGAAAATGGTCGTTTAAGATATAGATCGATATTTAATAAAGGGAAACACTGGAAGAAGCATTCCTTTTCCTTGGAATTCATTTACGAAGAAGATTATATTTCGGAGCAATCCGATTGTCTAGCACCCTTACGTGGTCGTTACGCTTGGAGCGTATTGTAAACTGGCGCGTTTCAACCTGCGCGGCGTCGAAGCTGTGCCTTTCGATCGTAATGAAAATTGATGGCCTGGCTAACCGCGTTTCACGACAGTTGCAGCTGCAGGCGTACCTTCTGGTCGGCTTCCACGCCTTGTATCCCATCCGACGTTGAGCAACTGGTACGTGTACTTTCTTCGCTTGTGCGCGCAACACCCGTAATAATCATTTGCTCTGTCGTTCGTACCCCGTCCTCCCACTTTTTGCCGCCTCTTGCCTTTACGATTATCATCGGCCGTTAAACGGCCGTGAGTGGGCCACGTACTGCGTGAAGCTGTAAAGATTGCATTCAAGTGGTGTTCGAGATGGAAGAAAAGTTCGTCGTTTCGGTCTTAAAGTGTGTCTTCGATATAAAAGTAGTATCGATCGTTGGTTTACGCGATACGAGATGTTGGCCGATGGCAAAGTAATACCTTACGAGCAATCTAGCCACTAGTTTCAGATTAATCTTTAATTGTCACTGACAATAGAACTTTAACGTGCAATCTGTACATCTGTCAGTTGCAATTTTGTTAAAGATAAGTCTGTCCCTGAAGCGATTTTAATTTTTCTTGCTACGCAATGATTTGCCTTCATATAAATTATTCCGAAACTGGTTTGCATGATTGCTAATCATCTATTACTCGTGATCGTCGATTACTCAATGATCATAATCATCGATCGCACTTTGACCAACTCTGTCGCACAAGCAAACACGAAGAAGAGAAAGAGACAAACGATTATCTGTAAACTTTACGGTCGATTACGTGGATAAAATTCCGATCGTCGGTGAAAAATGTCCGTCGACAGGTGTGTCAGTACAAATTGCCTCTTGACCCTTGTTCTTACGTCGTCCTGCAAAATTAAGTTCTCGTCGCGATCGAATCCAGTAATATTAATATAAAGAATATCTGAATATTTGCGTTTCTATTTATTCTAAAAATTTGTATTGTTAATCGTATTTTCCACGATATGAGCACACGGGTGGTGAAAGCCGAGTGGATTTGGTGGAAAGGACAAACCCGAACGACCCGATGGTTGATTGCCAACGGTCGTGTCAACGTGACCCGAAAAATTCCAAAACGGAACCAGTGGAATTGCGACGACGCTATGCTCGGTTGGCATATCAAACGCTTGGCGTCGTTTCGCGTACAGTGTTTGTTCGTCTTGGTCGTTCTCTTTGTCGCGATATCGCCACAGACGTTGCATCTACCGAGGAGAGAATGCCTGGTCTCGTATACCGAGCCGTGTTTAATCCTGCGAGAATGCACGTTTTCGCGTCTTCGAGATATCAATTTTCAGTCGAGGCACGCGCGTTAATTGAAATTTATATTAGCAGCGGCGTCGGACGTTCGCGGAGAGAGATAGAGGCCTGTATATCGTTTCGCGTATTTATTAATGGAACCATCGATCCGCCCGTGGAGCTTATTCCGTTTCAATAACTCGATACCAGCCAAGACACGCGATACCCGTGCGCAATCCGCAGCGTGGGTCGTGTTTGTCTTGTCTTATATGGCAGTCATAAGAAATCGAAGACAGTTTAAACTCAACGAGCTTGAATAAGAAAGGAAAGCATTTGGCGTCATTTTCTCCTCGTGACGAGGTTAATCTCGAATAAGAAACGACGCGGAATTTATCGCGGAAACGTGTCCACGGGATGCATCGAATCGAAATCTAATATTCGTCGCGCGACCGTAAGATCTCTTGAGAGATTCTTGCCACGGGAATCGAACGGGAAAGGTGTTTTGTTATCGCGACAGTTTCATCGTAAAGTATGAACGACGCCGACGTTAAGATGGCCTAGTTTGCATGGGCTCGAATCTACGGTCTCAAAAGCTGCTGCGTTTGTAAAATATTCATGGGATGCCGAGCTTCGCGCAAGGTACCGTGATAACTGATAATGGCGTTGAGGAAATGTAGAATATGACATGTACGAACCGGAAATACGGCCGTCGATAGAATTTGCTCCGGTCGAATCCACCGCGCTTTATAAATCTTGAACGCGTATCTTTAATTATTATTGAAAAGGTAGTTTCCTTTCCTTGTTAGCTGCTCTTTGTTGCGGGTCTGTAACAATAACGAAACTATTTTAAATTACAGAAAGTTCTGCGTTCCTTCGAATAAGTAAACATTTAGGCAAAACGAACTCGAGCTCCGGAAACTAGAGAAGTCGATATCATTTTTCATGGCTCGCAAACCACCACGCCGCGCTATGAAACTTTTGTCACGTCCGCGACGCGAACTGCGCGTTGAGGTCGAGAAACGTCTGGTGACCTCGAGGGCCTATCGGAACGTACGTGTCTCACGGTTTCGTTAGTTTCTCATGCACATCGTTTTTATCGAATCGTTCTGGAACGAAGAGCTCGAGAAAACGACACTGGAAGATCGTTCGAGCTTCGCACTGGTATAGCGCGTGGTACTGGTCTTCGTACCTGGTATAGCGAATCCATTCCTGTGGGCTCCAGACGTTTTCAAAAGGGGCACCCTCTTGAAAGACCAAGGCAGAATTGTTAGAAATAACTTATTTTTAAACCGTCCAAAAACCACCCCATGTTTGCTACAATACCTTGTTACACGAGTGTCCCCCAAAATGTATGCTCCCGCGTATCGATAAATAATAATCGTAACAATAAATTCTTGCAGAGGGGAAAATGTTTGCGTTCAATATTTATCGCGTAAATTCCCATTAGGAGGACCGCGGTGTCGGCGAAGTCGACCGTGTTTTCTCCTTTTTTTCCTCCGACGTGGTTGGCAAGGAAATTATTGGAATAAGCGAGTAGAAGGAAAGTGGCTGAAGCGGGCAATTCCCTCGGCAATTTGCTTAAGCCGAGAGCGGATCGCCGCAACTTGGAGAGCAACGAGAGTCGTTAAAATTTCCCATCCCTCTTCGGGTCTCTGTCTTTCCTCCCCGTTTCCCATTTGGCCTCTCGCTTCCTCGTCTATTCTCCTGGGAGGCATTCAACCCCGACGATTCGAGACGCGAACATAAACGAGCGTAGTAACGCGTAGTTACGATCGGATCACCCTACCGAAGGAGCCCGCGGAACGAGCGGACCGCAGAGAATCGCTGTTAGGTGGCAGATATTTTCCTCGGATCGAATGCCTCGCGAAAACTCGTAATTCCGGAAAATTCACGATGACTAGCGTGGATATCGAGTCTCCGCCGATAAGACCCTCGCTCGCATCCTAAACGACGCGACGGCGCCGCGATAAAGAAAAAGCTCGCGGCTACGTTGTTACAGAAGTTTCACGGTATATCGGATTGGAATGCATGAAATTTTCTCCTCTCTTGGCGAGCAAAAGTTTAAGATTGAACTTGAAAAGTTTGAGAATGTATCGAAAAATTGTATCGAGTCGCGATGGCGTGTATATGACTCTCGAGTGTAAAAATTGCTCTTCGTCCCTAACTCGACTCTCTCTCTTTTTGTTTCAGGTGAGTCACGAAAACGTAACGTACATGTAATCATGGCTAACTTGTGCAGAAATTTCTCACCTGAGGTATTTATCAAACAGCTATTTAACCGTCTTAGACCTTCTTAAAGATTATCTTCGTTCGCGTAAAAAAATAATTCTCAAGAGTGCAAAGGGTTAAAGCTCGCCAGAGTCTCGGTTATCCGCCTCGAAACGACTTGCGAGCGCCCGTGCTATCCGAGCACGTAATTCACGAGAGATCGGTCCTCTTCGTGGCTTCCTTCCTTCCTTCCGTCCTTCCTTCCTTCCTTCCTGTCTTCGTGCCAACCCTCTGTATTCTCGGATCGCGCTCGATTTCGATTCTACGCCCACCGTGTGTATCTCGCGCTTGTCGGTTCGGTTGCTTTTATCCCTGGACAAGCAATACACGTAAAATCCACAAATCCTGTTTCCAGCTCTGGTGTATGACATTTCTCGAGACGCATAGGTTTCCCTATCCGTTTCCTTTCATCGATTCGACTAGATGCGATGATCGCCCACGTTGGACCGCTCGCAAAGGTCTTCGAGTCTTCGCATCCCCTGGCCTGCGAAGTTTCATCGAGTACTTAATATTGATTTTTCTTGCCTGGCGCGCGTGCCAGGTCTCTCGGAGCACCGGTCTACGCTTCGTAAAAAATGATCGGCGGCGGTGAAGGGAAAATATTATTCAAATATTATTTTTAATTGGACCAACCGAGACGGCTTGATCGCGACAAAATTTACGCGGTTATTATTCATAAAATTCTATGGTACGCAGCGTTTTAAGCGAGAAGTTGTCTGCATTAGGAGTTTACTGGTTCCGTAAAACGCTGAGCATTCGTTTCGCCATTAAAATGAGAAACAAGTGTAGACCCGCGTCGACCAAGACAACAGTAGGTTATTCGAGCAATGCGAGCAAGGGGCGGGAAGGTTGTTGGCTCGGTTCGAATCCTCTTAAAGTTCTCATAGTCGAACACGAACACGTTCGTTTCTTCAGCGCCGGCGCGATTGCGCTCCGCCTAGGCTCTTCGTCGAATGGTCCATGCAAGAACGAATTCCACCAGAAACCAGTTTCCGGCTTCCCGACACGACGATTCGCGCAACACAGGTACTCGAATCCCCACCCGTTTGGATGGCCAGTTGCCCGTATTCGATCGACTCTTACCGACAAACGTGATCTCGTCAAGGCGCGCCGGTCTCCTTACCTTGAAACTCCTTTTTTTTTTTTCACCGGTAAGCTCTCGACGATTACGGTGATTCGTTTAACGCGTTTCAGCGAACCCGGATAGCCTCGAGCGGGATTCGATTTTTACCAACGCCTCTAATAAAGAGGAGGAATTTTCTGGCGCAATTCGCAGCTCAGTTTTTGCTGTCTCGGATAGAGGTGACACACTTTTTGACCAATAGTAATCGAGGATCCATGACAGGTGACAATCGTGCGCGAGGATAAACGCTTCTCGCGATCGCTGAAATCTTGTCGCGTCATCCTATGGCTTTTATCGATTGAATAGAATATATTAAAAATTACTCTGACGATGTAAATTTTACACGCCTTTGTCGACCATCCCTGGTGCAGACATAGTACCACTTTTCATCGGAGGTATCCTGGATCAATTTCCTCCGAACTACAGCGAATGGAGTTTCCCATTCGCGGTGTGGATTGTACCAGTGCTCGAAAGCTCTGTGCAGGACATCGGCGGCGATATGTCCTATAAATCCTAAACAGATTAATTAATAATAATGCGCGGTCCCGTGCATGTTAAGCCCTCCTCTCTCTCCACCCCGTTTGGTTTCCAACACGGCAGGGGCGCGCGTGCCCATGATTATTTTAATGAGCGGGCCACTATAGCGACCGTGGTCGATCGATTACCCGGCCACCCGACGAAATTAATAACCCTCCGCTCTGTCCTGTCCTGTCTGTGCGAGCGTGTGGCGTATGCAGCCCTTTGCCCCCGCGCAACTCCGTTGGCGCGGACGTTTCGTCGTAAAACCGTTCCGGCGTCCAGTCGTTAACGAGGAAATGTTTCCGATCGATGGGTTCGACGTCGATCGCGCGACGATAACGACTGGGACGTGTCACGCTGATAAAATGTCGACCCCGCGGCCTCGTTGGCCCCGTTATCTCCGACACGCACGCCTCTTTGAAATTTCAAGCTTCCACTGGCTGTGGCCGCAACAACCTGTGGCAGCGTACGCCCTTCTATTTTTCACAAATTTTTGAAAGGAACCATCTTGATCGAAATGCAAACATTGTAACGTTAAAGTCACAATCAGACTTGCAGATCTAGCGCCATTGGATCGCGCACTCTTTGTACTCCGAAACGGTCGAGCAATGTTCAAGTTTAGGGAAGGCTCTGGGTGGCTTTCCGAATGCACGGTTGCGCGAGGCAATTGGCTTCTTCGTCAGCCGCAACGCTAATCACCGCGGGTAATATCCGAGAGCAGCTGCTGGGATCTCGCGTCTCGCACGTCGAGCAGCTTCGCCCAGGAATTCCAGAAGCAGAAGCGACCGTGTAAATTAAATCCGAGGCGTGCTCGATTTCGTGAGAGAAAAAGCTGGAATCTTGTGGCGACCAGTTCTTTCTATACGATTTATACACGTTCGATTGCAACGTTCTACGCATAACAGGATTCTTCTGCTGCCTTGCTCGCCAGACCCTCCTTCTGAACCTCTGGTTTGTTTCATTTGCTTCGCAAATTGCTATCGATCTCTGGTATCGTCACATTTTTTCAAGTATCATTAGTCCTAGATTACGAATGCCTACCACACGAATGCCACCCACTTCCGTAATCCGATATAGAGAATTTGATGTAGCTGACTAAATATACCTGAATATACTACCTAGTCCTTCGAACGCTGCTACCTTTTCAGAAGACGCGGAACGTTCCTTTGGAGTTTAATGAAAACGATTAAGGAAACGAATGCCACGAACCTGGGTATTTAAATCTTGACGAGTCGCTGGAATATTCAGCAGGCTCTAATCCCCGTGATGCATTAGAGATTCTCGAGACTCGGATGTGGGAAGCAATCGACTGCGAAGACGATTTCTCTGACACCGTGTCCTCGTCTTCGGTTTCGTCGGATCAAGAGAACGTCGCCGCGCAGACGGGGTGAATAACAAATAGGGTTGGGGTTCGAGGATGGAATTTTGCATAGACCCAAGGCTGCCTAATCGAACTGTCGTTGCCAGATAACCGGGGATAATTACTCTCAGGAGCGATACCTATATGTGTAACGGAAAACGGCTAATCGTCTTTTTACCTCGGAACGCGTTTAACCATGTTCTTGGTCGTTTGGACGAGTATCTTTTCACTCTGCGCTTTCACAACCGATGATTGAATTGGTAGTTCGACTGAGCTAGTAAGTTCTTATTAATGACTTTTACTCGCTACAACCACCACCTTCGACTTTTTATTTGTTCGAATAGATCAGTCGACTACAGTTTTATTTCACCTGCTATTCCGCTATAATTCTCTTCAACTCTGTTGCGAATGAAACCCTTCGACGGAGTCGTCGAACGTTAAACGATTCTTCCTCGTGATTTCATTTTTTCTCGACGGGAAACGAACGGACGAGGTCCCCTTTCCTGTAATCGATACATCGGTATCGACGAGTCGAATGTCGCGGGGGATGCACTCTCGGTGGTTAGACGCCTAGACAGTTGGCGGAAGTCGCATTGTACGCTCCAAAGGCTTCCCAGTCGAGAGATCTCGCGAATCGAGGTTTTCTCGTCTCTAAACGGAACCCCTTTTCCTCGGTCGTGCTTCCTTCATTTATTCGTGTTCCGGCATATTTCACGCCTTTCCGCTCGGATTTTCCTCGCGTTCGCTGCACAGCAGCTCGAAAGAACAAAAAATCGCCAATCTCTGGAATCCGACGTCGGGTCGCGGAGAAGGGAATCAGTTACCCGTCCGTTGATCGAGCATCGAGACGCGACGGGACGAAATTATTAACGCTCCGAGGAACGCGTCGGTCACCGACAGCTGCGGGAGATTATAATATTTACGAAGTAATTAGCGAATCGGAGAGGTGGAAGGGTGGATCGAGCGCGATCTTCGGGTCGCTTTACGTGTTCCTATTTTCGTGACGCGATCGTCGAAGCTCGCTCAGCTCGACGTGACGGACGGTTACCGAGAAATGACGGAGCAGATATAGTAGACAGCTACGTTTGTTTCCCAACAGCCTATTGGCGTCGTTTGACACTGTTGGCCCCAATTGGCACTCGTTGACCCCACTGTACGCGTTGTCATGACTCCGAGTCATCGGCTTACCAGCCCGTTAAACTTGCTCCCTGGCCTCATCGCCCTCCGTAATCATCCGACAGGCGTTTCTCTCTCTCTCTCTCTCTCTCTCTCTCTCTCTCTCTCTCTCTCTCT
>NW_026534344.1:2780891-3018391 GCF_026225885.1 Hylaeus anthracinus | reverse complement strand
ACGAACGCGGAAAGTTTCATTTGTATGAAAGATGCTTTTCTCATTACTCTACGAACACTTCGACTTGAAAAGAATCGTAAAATCGAATATCAGTTCGGTTGGTGTTCGGTATGCGTCGCGCACAGCTGTTTCACGACGCAAAACAAACGCGCACCGGTCCCGCGTTCGCCGCTCCAATCCGTAATTGATCGTAAACCCGAGGATGTCTCGCGGTTTTACGAGCAAACTCGGTTTAGATGCGTTTTCCTGGGAGCCCCGTGTCCCTGTTTCATTGAATTTCTCGGTATCGCGGCCTCTCGTCTCCGTTTCAACTCCTGCGATCGGATTTCAATGAATATTCATAGACGAATTTGTGAGTACAAACGGATCGTCGATAAGAGTAGCAAAATAATATTCGGTTACCGATGATAGAACACGGGAGTGGCTCTTACTGTTTTGGTCGTAAAAATAAATTGATAAACGGTGACGAAATTAAATACAATCGAAACTCGTTTAAAATTGATTGCTTCGGAAAACGTGAAATAGGAAAAAGTGAAATTTGGTCCGATTTAGAAACGGAAATCGACGCGAATCGGTGGACGAATCAAGCGAGATCACGACAGCGTTTCACGGGGGAAGTTGTGAACTCAAAATCGGCGATATTTCCGATAAGAGGATCGGCGCTTGTCGACCGAAGGGTGGTGGGCTCTCGTCCCCTTTCATCGCGAACGTTGGCGTCGGTGTCGACGTTGACGTCGACGTCGAAGCGGTGGACTGACATCAAAGGCATAGTATATAAATCAATTACCGACGACAAAGCGACGCCAGCGACCGTGCTGTGCCAGGACGCGCCGATACGTCGACGGTTCTGCGCAAACTCGATTATCGATACACCTCGAAGGTCGATGCCTCGTCGACTACGTGCCGCTATCGATAATCGGAGCTAAGGGCGCAACGGGAGACAGGAAAGGATGCGAGAGTGCTCATCGCGTACTGTCTAATCCACTCACGTTAAAAAAGTGACTTGTACTATGTCACGATATTCCCTGACGCGTCATGTTAATATTTCGACGAATGAAAAAAATAATTTTCATAAGATAATCATCTTCATAAATATTTTAATTAGCACAGCCCCGTTAAAATTCCGCGAGGAACGGTCCCGTGTCGCACGATTTTACTATTCACTTCTCGTGCGCAACGTCTTTGCGGATTTCGAGCGAGTGGTACATCTCGCCGACCGTGAAGGGAAGCTAGCATAGGTCAGACGGGTACACCTACGTGACCCACATGAGATCCGTTTTTCCAGAGAGTTCAAAGGTCTGACGCGTCACGTGCACGCGTCAACGCTGGAAAGCTTGTCGTCGTTTTACGGCTACGACACGGACCAACCTTTTCCGTCGGGCGATCAACAGCTGCATGCCCCTATCGATAAAGCATTTTATGGCCCGCAACGGTCAGATATCATTTTCCACGGCTGGAACAGTCTTACGATATCTTCGACCTCGAACAGCTCTACAGCAGAGTTGACGATTCAACTGTACCTCGAGTAAATAAATGATATGATTTAAAAAGGTACTGCAGCATTCGTCTACCTTCTCTTACTAATTGCAAAGGGGTTGACCCGTTCGGAGACAATTAACGCGGGTCCACCGCGATTTCGTGCCTCGAATCGTAACTTTCAACGCAGTCGTTGTAACTTCGATACGAGGTGAGCATGTTTGCATTCTGGTGCTCGCGGCGACGTGCTTCGCACGTTTACGCGGCAAGTTGTTGAAAGCTGCAGCGTAACCGAGCGTGCTTGGTCGTTGGGAAATGGTTGTTGCAAACTTTGAGGTCGTCGAGAAATTTGTCGCTGCGATTTCGGTTCTCGAGAGTCTTCCTTCGCTGAAATTCGCGACGATTTTGTCCGCAACCGCTGCTGTTTATACGACAAATAAATACTACGATGTAGAGCATTGGATGCATGTTTACAAATATTTAATTTCTTATTAATCAAATTCCAATGGTACCAGGTGAGCTAATTAATTGAACTCGCGAATAGCAATTACGCGGTCGAAGGATCGCAACTTTTTACAACGCTGTGTCACGTTCGAGCGTGAACTCGCTCGCCTTTGATTCCCGTTCCGCGCCTACGGGGAATTTTTCATCCGAGAATTCCGAGGTTTCATTGATCAGGGGTTAAGTGGCTCGGTGACACCAATTAACCCCGCAGCGTACGATCCGCGTGATACGAATTACGTTGACGCGTGTTTACGTTCTCTGCGACGACTCTGCGCATCATCGACGCGCTCGAAACCAGCCGGAGAGCTTGTTTTCTCGTAAAATCGCTCTTCACGCGGTTATCGAACAGCTACGCGGGACTGGAGGCAACACGCTAACTCCTTCGTAAAAACTTCGACTGGTTCTCCGTGCAAATTATTTGTTAAACTTAAGACGGAACGATATTCATCGAAAGACGAATAATATTCGTTGCCACGCTGGCGCTCGATGGGGTTAATAGAAAGTCACGCGTGTATGTCACGACGGAGTTGCAACGCGAGCATAACGACTGACACGCATATCCGCGTGAGCTATATTTGGTTCGGTGCAGCTAAACGGCACGTTCCACTGCCACGTTTACCGCGTCGAATTCATATCGTTGCATCCGGTTGGGGACAATTTCGTGGCGGTGGTTATCGAGAGCGTTCAATTGCTCGTTCAACTTAACCACTTGCGACGCTGGCTTTGACTCGATCCGCGAATCGCGTCGCAACGTTTACCGTAGTCTTTCTCGATTCGACTATTGGCACGAACGTTTGCTATATCGTCCATTTTCTTGTCTGTTTCAGGTAAGCTGAAAACAAAGACTCGCGAGCTTCTTGGTAAGAATAGCAACGTAAGTTCATAAGCTTAGCGATTAAAGGTACATTGATCTTTTTGCTCAAATCACTATTGAGAGATTTCGTAGACGGACAGGTCTTCTTTGACGACCATGAGCATCAACAATCAATCATCTCGATGCTTACCAAGATCTCCTTAAATGGAAACGAATCCACGTTTACATCGACTGCCCATTCTCGTCGTTTTCAAGGAAGACTTTTGTGTCTACTTAGCAGCAATCTTTGGTTCTATAACAAAGAATCGAGCTGGAATCAGCCTCGTCTACACGTCGGCTGCGTTTCTACGCGCCTCGTCGCATATAAACGTTGACGACTTCTTTGTTCGCGCCCGTAGTCGCTGACCTGCATAAATTAACCGCGATACACTCGTCCATCGACGACTCCAGCGCTATTTCGTCGTTGAAGTCTCTCGAAGGAGACGTCGGCGTTCGAGCATTCTTCCACGAATGGGAAAACTTTAATGGCGACGTCGTGTTCAGACATAGCGTTGAAATTCATCTCCTTGAAGGACGTACAGCTTTCTTGCGAAACTTTCGGCGTACGTGTCGCGTCGACCGCCCTTTCGGTGTCTCTTTCTGTGAACAGCTTTGTAAATCATTTTTTTTTTTTTTTTCATTTTTAATATCGTATCTCTTTTTCTGCTCTCGTGTTCATTTTGATAATTCTACTCCGCGTATTTCTCGATACGTTGTGGTTAGAATGTTTCCAATTTGCCTGGGAATCGCAAATATTAATTCCAGTCGCGATTTCCTAAAAAGCCGCTGCGCTTTGAAAAATCAAAGATGGAAGCTAGACTGGTCGGAGGGGGAGTTTTCCTGGCGAAAACGATGACAATCGGAGGCGGGATTCGGCGAACCGGAACGGAATAGGAGCCGGAATAATCGTGGCCGATGCGCGGCAAGCAATCGGCAGCC
Organism: Hylaeus anthracinus; assembly: GCF_026225885.1. Lineage (NCBI taxonomy): Eukaryota > Metazoa > Arthropoda > Insecta > Hymenoptera > Colletidae > Hylaeus > Hylaeus anthracinus. The sequence continues at coordinate 3,014,619 of NW_026534344.1, read as the reverse complement.
TCGTTACCAGCTGCCGGCTCGTTAATTAACCGCGATTACGGGGGCGGCGGTGCATGCGAGAGAGCACAGCTCGCTCTCGCTTCTCCGCCACCCTCGCTTCCCTCGGCCCACAGTCCCATGTCTCTCGTTACACTCGCCACTTCTCCGCACGACAAGCCTCACATCCGAATAACCATCCGTCCGTGAAATCGTTACGACTCTGCACTCCGCATCGGTAAATCCTCTTTGTGCGTTTTTTTCGCCGTTACCCCTCCGCTAGCGTTCGAACAAGCGGTGCTTGCGGAGGGCACCCGCGCTTTCGAGTCTGCTCCTAACGATCGTTACGCAGGGATCGGAGTCGCGACGATTTTCACAGTTATCGTCGAAACCACCGTTTTGAATCATACGAATGCTATGACAGTATTCGATAGATTTTGCAATCATATGTCCAACCCTTTTTTTTTTTTAGTGGAAATCGAAGTTTGAGCTGAAGTAAACGCACGCTCGTTCTCGCGATAATTACACGAAAAGCAATTTATTTTACGTATCGGAATCGAATCCTGTAACCGAATCGGATCCGTGACTACTTACTGAACTGAACCCCGTCTCCAGTCGTGGGACATCGGGAACGCGTTCTCGAAAGAATTCGAGCGACGCGCGAGCGTGCTGCAACGCTATCCGCGAATAAACGCTAGGATTTCTTTTCGGTGCCAAGGATTTCCAGATAAATGTGTTTTCCGAGCGACGAGTGATTAAAGCGTTCCCTCTCGCGCATCCGTGTCACCCTCTCTCTTCCCCCGCCCCACTCCCGTTTCCTCTTCCTTTTTTCCTCCTGTCAGCGATGCAGCGGAGCGTCTCTATCTTCGCGCTTGAAAAGGATCGCAAACGTCCTTTTCCCGCCTGCCGCTTTAACCAACCGAGGCGTTCTTTTTACGGAAAATGCGGCTTTTAAATCCCGATCCACGTCGTTTCACGGCGGAAAACCGACTGCTGCTACCTTTCTTGGGGAACCAGGAGGGACGAGCGGGGTGGGAGAAAGAGGAAAGCAGGATGGAACGACGCGAAACGGAGGCTTGGATCGAAACGGTCGTCGTCGTCGTCGTCGTCGTCGTCGTCGTCGGGTATCTACCTTGCCTCTATAGTTGCTCCCTCGATGGATAAGTCGAGACCGAGACCGAATCTTTTATTAAAAATATCCCTGAAAAGCAGAGTAGACTCGCCAGAGGGAAAATGGTACGGCTGGCTCCCGACAATGGGGCAGAGCCGAACGGAACACAGAGGTTAAAATTCTTTGCGCTCTGTCTTCGCGGAAGAATTAATCTAGCAAAGTGACACGGACCAGTTCTCTCGGCTCTTTCTGTCTTGCTTCGTCTGCCTGGACGGTCACTGTTTGCGTCCAAAGTAACGGACGTTACTAGAGCGTGCCGTAACTCTCCGATGTAGGCAGTCTTCTTAGCTTTTTCCGTGTTAGATTTTCGAATACTTTTACATTTCTTTTCGATATAGAGGAGCATTATATATTATTTATCCGTGTGAAAAGTATTAGAAATCGTGGCTCGATTGATGGTTCGAGAATAATCGTCCAACAGGTCGTCGCGTCCATGGGAAAAAGGACGTAGGACAAATCGTAGAGTCCCGCGGCCCTCGTAAGGATACGTTCGTCGATAGATTTCCATCCAACGGGTCTGACCGTTGCAGAGATTGGAATCGCGAAAGGGGTCGGACTGGCGCAGATGGAACCGAGAAACTTTCCCACTTTTAGCTCGGCGAATCCCACCGGCGTATAGTGTGTACTTGGCGTGAAAAGTTCCCGTGCCCGTTAATCTTCGCCCCCTTGAAGTTTATCGTGCGTTACCTAGACCCTCCCAGCAAGTTTTCGCCCGAGAAACGGCGGAAGCCGGATGGTAGATAGAAGCAAGGTTTCCTCGCCGTTTCCTTGGCTCGGTTATCAAGAGCCGCGAAACTTGCCCGCGCTGCCGAATAAATAATAAGAGGAAGGCAAAAGTTGACCGCGAATGCGCCGAGCCCCGACTTACCGGCGCCCCGTTTACTTCAAATTTGTACGCTCGAGCCTGTGGAAAAAACGTTCAACCCTCCATCGGATTTTAGAACATATAAAATGGCAGGGTTTTATTAAATTTATAAAAAATCGTCCAGTGAAGGGTCAGCTTTAAATTTTCCAAAACTGTCGTCTAATTTGAGCGGTAGTCTTTGGATCGATACAGAAACATACCGAGAGTGGCTACGAGCCAGAAGACGATATCGATTCCTCGCTGCACTCTCGAGTCACCCCCGAGCGATCCTTTATTCCACGCCGACTTTGTTATCAGCCGCTCGGAGAAGAGCATCGCTCGGCCTCGTATTTCTTTCTTCCGGTACGTTCTCGCCCACTCTGCGACTCGATCGAGATAAGCGCGAGCGCTGACGCGACGTCGTCGCTGCTGTGGGACTTCTTGCTTCGCGTCTGCCACCCGTACACCGTCTCGCAAAAACCGAACGTCGCTCGAAACGGTTGTCCGGACTCCGCGGTCGATGTGCATCCAGACGCCCTGTCGTTGAAGATCGGGAAAATATTTCAATAGATTTAGCGATCAAGTGCTGGAGCAGCGCTTTATCTACAGAGTGCTCTCTACGTTACCATGGCTTATCGACAAAATGACCTGCATCGTCATACTTTATCGATATAGTGCTCTACATCGCTGATAGTAGACGGTCGAGTACATCCTTTCCTTCCTCGCTTCGGCATAGTTCGGCATCCCCCGAGGTCCTGGAATATTATGTCAAGATTTAAAAAACATCAACGATCGTCTACCTGCCAGAGAAGACGCGAGATTCCAGAGAGTTCGCACCTGATATATCGGATATTTCCTGCTCGAGGCTCGAACGAAGAAGCCAGTCACGTTATATCGGCAAGAACTCGACGACCAGATTCCTCCTCCTCGATGTTTTATGAATTTACAAGTCACCCGGCCGCGAGGATCGCCTGGATAGAGGCAATCTATCTCATCTTCCATGTCTTGACGTCGTTATCGAGAAATTCTCGCCGTGGGACACGGAGTAGGTCGATTCATCCATTCGACCCAGGCACACCGCTCGCTCTCCGGCTCGTTAATATTAATTAACGGCGGTGACATCACGGTCTCCTAAATATTTGATTACCCCGGAGGAGAGAGAGGTCGCGTCGCGGGTAGCTCGCTTTTCCGGCCCGTTGGGCGCCGCTAATCACCCTTTAAATTCGTTCCGAGCCCTCGGAAATTGAACGACTCCTGGGTTGCTTCCGCGCTCGCGCCAAAAAATGATTATCTCGAAATCCCCCGAGGAGATCCCAGCGCCTCGAGAACTTGCATTTTTCCTCCTTCGGCAACCGTCTTCCGCGTCGCGTTGAAATTACTCTGCCTGAAGGAACACCGTTCGGACGTCGGGAGATCAGGGTGCCGGTAGAAAAACCCTGACTTGCTTGCTCCTTGCAGCTTCGGGAAGGTGGTAATCTCTCTCGACGTCGCGTTCGAGCCGTGTTTCGCGCCACCGTTATTGACCGTGGGCCAACCCTCCGTTTTCCTCCTCGACCTCGAAGTCCCTGAAGTGCGTGCAAGAAGACTCGTCGGGAAGAAGGAACAGGGAATCGACGAGGGAGGAATTGCCTGCGATAGCAGAGCAGCGAAGTTCCCGTTCCAGGTTCTGAAAAGGGGTTCGCAGCGGGCTTGTACGAAGAAAATCGGAGGCTCCTCGGGAACATATTACCCTCTCCTTTCCATCCACACGGGGTCTAACCCAGATTTATTCGAGAATCACCCAGTGCAGTACTTCAAGCCTGCTTTAACCAAAAATTAAACTCGTGGAAAATATTATTTTACGCGGTGGAATGGCAACACAGGTTGCGCGTCACTGGTTTAAAGACGGGCAACTAGTTTCACAACTGTTACTCTCGTTTGTTGAACGAAAAGGCGGAGGGTGGTGCCGGATGGCGGCTGAAAGAGAGCACAAAGGGAAAGAGGACGCCGAAAACCTCGGGGTTGCTATAGCTCGAACATGCTGGTAAGAGAGAGAGAGAGAGCGGTACAACGAGCATTCCGAGGACAGACCAGAATGGCCCTATCGGAAAAGGGTCGATGCGGTTCCTGCTTCCTTCGCCTGCGGAAATGAAAGAGCCTGGCCCGATCCTGTCGCAACCTAGCCCACGACCTCCGCCTAAACTTTCCTAATGAATACACCACCGTGGACTGTTTACCCGGTGCATTTGTCGAGAGTCGAGCGTTGTGTCGAGTGGCATTCAAAGAGGGAGCCGAGAAGCTGCTTCGATATGAAAAGGAACGGCTGGCAAACTCGACTCCGAGAAGAGCTTCCGCTTTGTTGGCGGCGCGACATCGATGGCAGAGGGAACCCTGAGGACTCTCGTCGACGAACGGGACCGAGATTGCGCCGAGAAACGTCTACTCGAGCCGCTGCGAGACTCGAGGTGTCTTTGGACCACGGACCTGTTCACTGATAAAATATTGGGTCATCGATAACATGGATTTACAGAGATGGCCTCGAGCCAACGACACTTAAGTGAGATCGACTGTCATTTACAGCGGTATGTATATTTATGAAATAACAGTGGAACGACCCAAGAATGACTTTGCAACAACCTGGCCGATAAACTTCGTGACAACCCCATGGATACCATGGTACGAGTAGAAGAGCGTTCCAAGTTCCGGTCATGCGACAGAAAATTGCTAACGGTGTCCTGTCCGAGTGGCTCGAAAGGGGCGGAACCTCGTCGATGGAACGTTAGTTTTCCTAGTAGCCGAGAAAGAAAAAAAAAAAGAACAGAGCCACGTCATTTCCGCCTTTTCGTTGGTCTGTGTGTTCGTTTCTGTTATATCTGTCGTCGCTGTAAACTTTATCAACGAACATTTCCTTCAAGCGGTGCTGTCAACCGTGAAAAAAACCGGGGAGATCCGACTAAGAAGAGATTATCCTTCCGCCTCTGGTCGCGGAGATCCGTTAACGGGCGGGACCGCGAGCATTCGACGAACTTTACGCGTAGATAACGCCCACGAAAAGAAGTCGAGCCGGTTGGTTAACGACATTCCAGGATTCCCGCCTTTGAGAGCCCAGCAGTTCTTGACGCGCAACGGGGCTGAAGGCCTTTGTTTGTTTCTCGGAATTAACGGGACGCTTCCACCGCCGGCTGTAACGATAAAAAAAAAGAAAGAAAAGAAACTCTCGGTGCGGTAAGCTCCGCAAAAATGTCGCTCGAGCCGAGATTCAAACCCGATACGTCGACTCGTGAAAACTCGTTTTGTTGATGGACTCCTTTTGGAAGTCGCGAAGAACACCGCAAATCCGAGCGATGCTCAACGACGATTCGCCGTACTTACTAAGGTATTATCACGGAGACTTGTAAAATAGACAATGTGCCGCTGCCAAAAGTTGGCTACCACGGACTCAAAAGGTATGCGATACGCAAGCTCATTTTCTTGGAACCGTCGGGAGTCACGCAGAACAAAAGCCTCATCGGTTTTTATTAAATTCGGCCGTGTTTCAAAGGTTTTATGCGAATTTCCGCGTCCCGTGCCTCTGCTCGCGCGAAACAACGGCTCTATCCGTATTCGGTGAACCGTTGCTAACGAGCCTCCACTCATTCATCCGGCAACGTCACGCGTGTAACGCGATCACCGGCTGCGAATCGCGTTCCGTCGGCTGGGAATTCTATTAATACTCCCGCGTTCCGGTTTGCGCTCGTTGCGTTAATATTCGGCCGGATCGATTAACTCCGTTATTTCCCGCGGCACGATCGATCGAACGCTTAAAATCGGTTGAACGCCTCGCCGCTGTGATCGCGAAATCCGATGGAATTTAGAGACCGTTTCAAAAAGAAGGGAAACGTGGACTGGTGACGGTGCAATGTCTCTCGAGTTGTCACGAATCTTGTCTTTCAAATTGCATCGTGCTAGTGAAGAGTTTTAAGTTAGACGATTAACGTTCGATCGCTATGGAGGCTATTCTTGCGTGGGGATCGTTTCCCAAAGGGATTAAAACACCCCCTGTACATCGAAAACGACAAGCTTCGTAGAAATGAGATTTCTCGGGGGATGCGCACCTCCGCACGCAACTTGGAATCCCGTTTATCGATTCCCAATAAGCGTCGTGATTGCCAGCGATCGAGGTTCTCCCCCGCAGGGTTTACGATCCAACCTGTTCGCGACGGGAGGGCACGACCGTGTGCACCATTTCCAGCGTTTACAGCGGATTGACCAGCTAACGTGGGATTAAACGCGACCGTGTAAAACGATCGGGCGATCGAATGCGCAAATACACGTGTAACACCGCGAACAGCGGGACGCGTGCTCCTGCACACGATCCCCGTCATTTCCTCGCGCATACACTACCCCTCAAAAGTCTCTCGTGCCCATCCAATTGCTGTATCGTCATGCCTTCCTTGAATCGCATTATGCATTATCCTGTAATTATATCGTTTTTCCTTGCGTATCATTTGATTTGGTATTCCCCACGTTGATTCAACTAACCCAAGCACAGAATGCCTAATTGCTTTTATTTACCCTCTTTCGATCACTCTGTACTGTAGCTTCAATTCAGAACTTCGTTTATACCAAGGATGATTCAAAACCGTACTATATTATAACCCTGTATGTCTAGGGAACAGAGTCTACAATTTGCCTTATTTGACGTCGTCGTATATTTTTTCCCTTTGCCGTGAGAACAAGAGCACGTGTTACAGTTTAAGGTGGAACACACGTAAATTATAGAGAAAAGAACGTTACGTCTATACGTTATGTGTCCTACGGGAGAGTCGAGGGTTCGCAGACTTTTGAGCGATAGTGTATGCGTCACTTGGTATCGGTGTGTCCCGTTGCGAAGTCCGCGGGTGTATCGCGTGCGGTTAACTGATACACGTATTGCCTTCCTTTTTTACGAGTTCCATGTGCAGAAACACGCACCTGCCCACCCACACCCCCCCTCATCCCAATCACATCGAACCACCGACGCACCAGTGAAACGCGAATGCGACCCCTGACCAGCACTGGGACCATGTTATAAACCATTCGATGCAACGGCAATCGCAATCGAAGTTCGTTTCATTTTGGATTCGAGTCACGTCCCTTTCGCAGTTTCTCGAAACTCCGATTGCGGACCTCAAGAATTTCGCAGAGATAGCTGTGCTCTTAGGAGCGGATTCCGATCTTTAGCTTATCCGAAAAGAACGTGGATATTTGTAACCTATCATTTGTAAGAAGTTGCAGGAATACTTATTTTTCTGAGAGCTTGCAGACTCCAGTTTGAGAATCACTGCGTCGAGCGATGCGATAATTACGGGTGGAAGAAATCGCGCCGTGGCGGGAAAAGTCCAACGGACGGCAGACTGCGTCGAGCCGCGTTTTAAAGGCGGGTGAAGTTCTTTCCGCGTTCTTTCGCGAATGAAATAAAAACGAACGGAGAAATGGTGACCGTGGCACGAAATGAAATAACGAGTAGGTGGTCGCTGCGAAATGGAATGAAAATTCACGGAGAGACGGACTGGGCGCGGGAACGCGAGAAATTAAACTCGCCCCATTCCGGCCGTCTCTTCCTCCGTCTTCCATGGGGCTCGCTCTCCGACTCTTTTGTACTTCCGATCCTTCCTTTCCCTCCGCCGCGGCTTTTTTGTTCGCCTCGTGAAAGAAGGACGAACGCGGTCGGGGGTTGAGACGCAAAGGGAAAAACCAGAAGCAGGGGAAAAAAGGAACGGAAAGGGGAAGGAAAACGATTCGCGTTTGCCGGCACTGATTGCGATTGAAATCAAAACGTTGCATCGCGTGGAAAAACGATCTGTCCGCGGCTCGACGACCAATCCACTACGAAAACGTTTTTTGTTCTTTTCTTTCTCTCTTTTCTTTAATCTTCCCTCTGGATATCAGGCCAGGGAGACGATTCTCGCCGCGATTCAGAGGAATCATTTGCCTCGCGTATGTTTATTAGCGCGAGATGGGTTAATTTCCTGTTGAGTCGGTCGGATTACGTTTTATCGTCCACGATTCATTCGTCGACGCATTGCACGCTAATCGGAAGATTGCGTTTATACCCTAGGCTAGAATTACCTCGGAGTATTTTTGTATTTTAACAAATGACTCTGCGTTATTTTCATTCGTCATCCATCGTTCGAAACAAATTTCGCCTATCTCTCTGCTCGAGGAACGAAACACGGTATCGCAAATTGGGAACAAATGGCTGAATCACGAACGACGCGTGCATTGTTGCGGTTTCGAAGCGGTCGGCAATCATGTTGTCATTAGTCGATCCGTGATTATTCCAAGACGCCTCGATCGCCGTTCAAGGCGATGAAAACTGACCCTCCTGCGCTGCTTGCTCGGATCAAAGGTCTCTCCGCTACCTTTCACGTCCCTAATTACACACCTAATGCGAAGTTTCCATATGCAATGATTAGCGAGAGGCTAGTAACGTTAGCTCGTGTTTGCATAATTTGCAACGATTTTTAAGTAGCAAAAAATTCGACTCGGTGTTGGTTATTGCAAGTCGATAGACTAGAAATTTAAAACTGACGTAGAATTCTGTCAGAGGGAACTGACTATAGATTCGATAACTACGTAAATTTACATTAACGAATGCCACCCACTGCGTTAAATGATATCCCTGCGGCAGTCTCCCCTAATTTATCGGCTCGCGCGTATCAGCCTCTGGCGCGGGAGGATTAGGGATGAGAAAATCGTTAGAACGGATTCCGCTCCCCGTGGTTTGCGTCGTTACGTGACGTCGACGCGTTTGCGTTGGGAATCCACAAGTCGTTTCACCTGCGGCTCGAGTTTTTCTCGCTTCATTCGCGTCGAGGAGATCGCGAGTCACGCGACGAATTTATCCCGCGCTTCTAATGCGATTAAAGGATTTAACGATCAGCGCCCAACGCGCGAAACCGTTTTCCCGGCCGCGTCTATCGCGGGATTACTGGCACGAACGTCGACAGGTATCGCGTGCACTCGACGTTTCCTTATGCACAGTTTTCACATGCAATTACCAACGGTGGCAGTTTTCTTGCACGTGAAAACATGGTAATTCGACCAGCATCACTATAGCGGGGCAATGCCAAATACGGTCGTAGACTAGTTTTCTGGAAGGGGAGCAGAAATTTTAATAAAGAATAACGATGAAGAAACGAAAGAGGTGCGAATTAGGCGATCGAGTACGCATTACGCGACCCCCCGTGCTTTGCAAAGTCACGAGGGTGGAAACGCCTAGCTTCTGTGTGTGGCGGCAGAAGGTCGAACGCCGCGGGGGGTGACAGATGGGATGCAGAAACGAGAGCCAGGAATACAGAGAGAGAGAGATGGGAGACTAGCCAGCGGGGATTCGAGAAGCCGAAGGCCACTGACAATTAACACAGCCCCGTGCAAATCGACTCCTAATTCGAGGCTTATTTCCTGAGCGTTATCGAGCCACCCGCTTTCCAGGAGCTGCGCTCGCGGCGTTCAATGAAAACAGAGAACGATGAAAACGATTACCCGGGACACATTAAAAGAATCGCGATACATGTTTTCACCCTCGTTCTCTATTTATTTTTCTATTCCTGCGTTTGCTCGCTCGCCCGCCCCCTATTGGTCGTCGCGTGTCGCTGGCAACGATACGTTTACCTGCGAAGTTTTTGCGTGCTGGACGACGAGCCGTGTATAGTCGACAGTACAAGTATAGTGACTCTATTACGAAACGACCATCAAATTCTCTAAATTGTCTTCCATAGATTCGTCACTAAATGTCGCCAATCAGACAACACTTATCAACCGCAGGTAGTCTATACTTGTACGTTCCCTTATTTCGCGAGAATTCTTTAAAATTTTGTCGATGTTCACGTTCCAAAGTAGAACGTCTGCTAGAGTCAGTTTCCGGTGTCAACGACGCCACCGTCTTCGCTCTCCGCAGTTTACCTCGAAGCCGTTATATATTTGTACCGCCGACTGTACGTGCAAAACCAGACGGGGAATATTTTCCATGGCGTGCACATTCGTTATTCGACCGGTCGATGCCGGGTAATTGAATACGCGGCTTTTATACGTGACCGAGGGTGGTGTGTAGCACGGTTCTCCGCTCGCGGTAGCAATGGGTATGGAAGGGTGCAGGTGAACGGGGAATGACAGAGGGTGAAAAGAGGGAGAACGAAGGTGTCGACGGGAGAGAGAAGGAAGAGTGGCGACCGGAAGAGGGTAAAGGATGAGATGAAGGGTTGGGGACTGGGCTACGCTCGATGTGTTCCGCTGTTCCGGGGTTTTATAGTGGCGGTCGGAATTAATGAGGGGCCGTGTTTTCACGGCGGCCGAGTGGCGGTGCAGATTTCATTTTACTATTTACCTCGGGGAATTTATTCGGCAACGAGCTACCGACACGCAGGACGCGGTGGCGTGTGTCGATTGTTGCTGGCGAATGAAAGAGAGGGCTGACGCGACGTCGGCGCCGACGTCGGTCCGCGGACGACGTTAGACACCGTTAGGAGGGTTAACGATTCGATCTCGAAAACTTATCCGCGCAATCGTTTCCGTGGGAATCTGTATGGCAATGTTCTTAAACTGCGATCTGTAAGCTCGTGGAAACGAAAAAGTTATAAAAAGTTATCTTTACTCGGTGAAAACGTCGAGAAACAAACTGGAAACTGAAATCTATTGTTAATTATTCCACTCAGTTTTCATTCTATTTTACACTTAATTCGTTTGCAATGATACAGTTTCATCTGCGAGGCAATAGGATTGCTTTTATTAATATTTGATAAAAGCAAACTTTTCTGCGCGGTATTTTTCGCAAACAACGTATAATCAAATTAAGCAATTGATTAAGTTTTTAATATTTTCCGCTCGAGTTAATATCGAAAATTGGAAATTGAGGAGCAAAAAGATCGGACAAATTAAATTGAACTTTCCAAAACACCGATGCATTTTTGTGAAAAGCGATCTTAACTCGACCATTGCACCGATCGAATACTTTATTGTTTAATTAAAGCTTTTCAGCGTCAACGAGAAAATATTGTTTGCTCAAAATTCTTGTACTATGTTGATTATTTTAAAACACGAGCAAATAAAATATATGTTATGCGTATTTTCCGATAAATTGACGCCGCGCCAGATAGATTGACTACTAAAAAAGTTGCAAACACTTACGAATATCAAGCTTTACGAGAATTGTCGTTACTATTTCAGTCGTTACGAGGTTTCACGTTCGATCCACGCGTGAATAGCTTCGTGGATTAGATCACGTGTTTCGATACACCCGGTATCGCTGAAAACTCAATCGACGTTTTTCCCTGTCGTATTCCTGCAAACTCGTTCGTTCCCTTCGTGCTTTCCGTAGAGTTCAGATTGGTCGGGGATACCACTGAGGTCGTCAGACTCCGCGAGCGCTGCAGCGGCGAATCACGAACAAAACGTTATTAAATCGCGGATTCCCGTCACGTTTCGCGATCTAACGAATTAATATGGAAATTCCAAAGCACCTTACGAACGAACGAACGAACGGCGTCGACGCGAAATCCCAGAGGCACCCTTGGGAGCGCTACTGGCATCGAGGGTTGAGAAGATCGAGTCGCATTGGCGTCGCCGTTCCCATTTTCCTTCGACCTCCCCTATTCCTCGATTCTTCCCACCTTTCGAAATCGCAGAAAATTCTTATCTATAAAAATTCAAATAACGAATCAAAATGACGAACTTGCTGCTATCCTTTGCTACGTTCCCTATTCCATCAAAATACGTTTTACATCGAACGAAGGAAAGCTGATCCGAGTAAATGTCTCATCGAATAAACATAGCAGGCAAATCTCTGTAGGGTGTATCGCAGATTTGATCAATCTCTGCCACCTTACTGCTCGTCCTATTTATTTTCCTTCGTTCCGTAGTCGGAGCGTCGTTTAGGTTGGGGAAAAACAAGCGACGCTGAATTATTCGAGAAATACGAGCAAGATCGGAGACTGTTTTCCTTGCAGTCTCAATTTTTGTCTTACCTATTCTCTCTGTTTTTTTTTTTTTCCTTCTTCAATCGTCCGTTTCGTCTATGCTTGTAAAAGGTTTCGCGCAATGAGAGGTCTCCTTTGACGGGTCCGACAGGTCTTTGTACGCGCACCGTTGGGGAATAGGGAGAAATTCGACGCCCATGATGACGGGTAAGAGCGGTACGGCTACGACTGTACTAAAATGAAACGTATATTTGAGGTTAGGGCGGATCAGGGGTTGAACTCGCGGACCCCCGAGTCGTTTATATGGTGATTCAATGGGGGTGCTTGGCAAAATGTCAAGGGACTCGTAAGGGGTGGCCCGAGTTTCGCTGAAGCTTCCAACTCTGCTAGACGTTCTCAGTTATTCGAACGAAAATTTTACCAACGCGTTTCACACCCTCGCAAATCCGAGAAAAAACTTTTCCTTCCTCGATAAATTAATTCTGTTCGTTGAATAGCGTTTTCCAAAATGTGTACCACTTCAAAAATCCGGTCGTAGTTTGCAATTCTTTGATAGGATATAAAATAGCATTTAAACAATTTTGTGGCCATCTGAAAAATATTTCATCGTAAACATGCGAAGTGGCTCGAATCGGGTAATATTGCCCTTCGAAACGTGGCTCGCACCAGGGAGCACACGGACCCCGCAGAGAATCCCTGCTTTAAACGAATTGGTACGGGTTCGTGGTAGCCGTTCGTTCGTGTATCTCTCGCATCGCGTTATCGATATCGGGAGCGGTGAAAATACGATCGTCGGGATCGAGATAAACGCGTGGCCGATCGACGAATCAATTGCTCAACTTCCCAATAGGGTTTGACCAGCGGGTCAGATAAAACGATACACGTTTCCCGAACTTTTATTTCCGCTAGCCGGTAACAGGCCGATCGCTGACACAGGGATGAGTGGAGCCGGAGGGGTTCGGGGTAGTTTGATGACGCCCAGCGTCCTTCCGACCTCGATTTCGCGCGAGCAGGGAATCGATGGCCATTCGTGCCGCGCGACAGATGTTGATCTAACTGCGTGCGGGCAACCCTTTGTAAAAGCTGCAATTTACACGCGCCCACCTCGCGACAGAAAAATATGGGGAACGGGGCGACGATGAGTGGTTTCGAACAGCGGAAGGGGGAGGTGGACCAACGACTCCCGTCACCGGTGATTGTTCGCAACCGCACAAAGCCCCGTCCACGAACAATGGGGGACCTAGTCTGGCCAAGGTAACGCGACTCTACCACCGGTGGAACAAAAAATTAAGGATTTGTAAATAAAGACTTACAGAAATTTTTATTGTTCTCCATTGTCATGGATACCGTGTCGAACACGATGGTTGGCAATATCCAGCAAACGTTTCTACCCTAGGGGTACCCGAAGAGTCTTTCGGTCGCGTGGTTGAAAAACGAAACAAACTACATCGCCCAGAATTGTTCAATTGCAGATTCATAACTTTGGGAATTTTTTCACGTAAACTTTCGAAGAACACGGTAAAAGAATATCACTGCCACGCGATATCGATGTCTCATTTCCAATTGGAACGGGTCGTAGGGTCGAATCCGTTAGAATTCGTCCGATTTCCCGTCCCATCGCGTTTGAGGTTGCACGCCCTCTAACCGGGCAGGTCGTTTCCCTTTTGCAATTCGCCCCGGCAGTCCTTCCGGTATCGATTTTTTCACGCGATACTTGGCTTCCCGTGACCGAACCGCTCCGAAGGGTACGAGGAGTCACAGGGGCTTAAGCGGGAAAAGGTCAACCACGATCTGACACGAAGCCTCGTGGTTGGGTAGCCTCGTTTCTCTCTCGTTCTCCCTGTTTTTCTTCGTGGTCTCTTTTTTCGTTTACGCTGCGTGCGTCGACTGGAACGATGGGAAGACCCGATAAAAAGAACGAGCGTCGTTATGGGAACGTCATAACGACGATCCCGTCATCTTATCGAATCGTTTAAACGCTCGACTCCGAGGTTTGATCGGATTATTAGCCCTTCTCCATCCCCTGACTTCCTCGTGCAAGTCCTTCGTCTCCCGAAAAGGGTTGAAATCCATGGTCGACGATGACTCAATTTCCGAGAAACCTCCGACGACCTATTGGGGGTCACTCATTTGAAGTACGTACATCAAAATGTGGAATTTGAAAGTATCGTTTCCTTTTGAGAACAAGTGTTTTTTCCGTAGAAATCTGTTCGTTAAATCCAAAATTCATTAGATCGAGGTTTCACCGTACCAAAGGCAGCAACGGTCGTCTTCTCGTCGAGTAGGGCGGAAAGAACCTCATTCCGCCAAGATGGCGAATGCGTCCCTTTTTCCTTCCGCGTTTTAATATCGCGTTGGTTGCCGCGTCCTTGCCACCCTTCCAGAGATCTCTTTCTCTTTCACCCGTCCTCCGTTTGCTGATATCCCCTTGTAAGGCGTGCACAGGGTGAGTCACCAGAAACGGTACGCATAAACTTCTTGGTATAATTGAAATGTTTGTACGAACGAGAGATAAACAATTTTTGATTTATCATTAGTTCAACAAAAATGACTACAGTGCGAATTACGTAGAACCGTATTCCGCCTCGCGTTAAGCTAATGAAAACTTTTCCGGGTAACCGTTTAATCGGACAAACGAGGCGAATAAATCGCTACACAGAGTTTTTACGCGTCATTTATTATTCGAATAGAATCCTGGCCATCTCTGGCGCGGCTCTGAAACGGAATTGGCCCCAAAGTGTGCGGAACGCTTTCGGTGTGGAATGACTCGCAAAACACGCCGGTGGAGTTTGCCAGCTACCACAAGGGACACCCAGTATAGGTATATCTACGCGGCGCGCATCGAACGCGAGAATCTCGACGCCAGGCGTAATGCGTGCATATTGCTCGGAATTTACGACGCTCGAGAATTCAGTGGCACGCGAAATCGTATGCGCCTATATTTCTCGACCTGCAATCCCGTCTCGTCGAGTTTCGGAATTTCGACGTTACTCGCGCGCTCGTATACGTATCTCTTCAGTTTTCTTTCGATTTGTCGTTTCTCTACTTTTCCAACGAGCAACGGAAGATACTACAAGAATCCATTCAGCGATCGATTAAATCATTTTTATTCGGCAATTCTTTGAAATTTCGAATTAATCTTTGTTCGATATTTTTTTGATGCTTAACGACTCGTGAAGCGAATCTTGGGTGCTGGAATTGACTCTGATTCGCGAGGACATATCGAACCTGATTCCACCCCTAATCGCGGCCAACGAACGCTGCCGCAGACCACTCGAAAGTTTGGCACCCGACGCCGTCAGGCAGGAAATATTCCAGGTCGCTCGATGGAATTTCCAACGGAGGAGGCTCTCGTGTTTTTCGCCAAACGGGCAGAAATCCATGGTAGGAGAAAAAAAGCGAGGTCAATCCTATCCAGAGGGAGCTCTTTGGCCTTTTTCTTCCCCTTCCGTGCACTTTGCTCTCTGCTGCTCCTTATACACATCAACCCCCGGCGTCCTCTCACGCATCGGTTAGCATCCCTTCGGAACGTCGGAAAATAATTTCGCTCCGAAATACGACTTTGTTCGCTCCTCTACGAAGGACGACCCATTCGAGCGCGATCCGAGGAAACGTCTCATTTTTCCTTCACGAGTGGATCGTAGTTCCGCGTGTTACGTAAAACTCGTTCCTGGAAGTTGATGATGATGCACGAGTAATTCGACATCGAAGCACTTAGCACGTTCGCTACTCGTGCGGTATGAACGTAGAGACTATCGATGGTAAGACCACAATTAGACGAGCGTGAATTGTCTCTATAGGAACACGATCAACGATATCCAAGGAAATTTTCAAAGCTCGAATCGCTGCAAAACCAGCAGAAACTAAAAATGGTACGTCTCGTGTATCGACGAACAAGCCGGACACCTTTTTCGACACCTGTCACGTGCATGTAAATACGTGACGTAACAATCTGGCAAGAGTCCAACGTTATATTTACATGACAATGACGATCCTCCCATCTAATGTTCGTATAAACAAAGGAAATGCGAACCAGTACATGTCGCGCGTCATTAAGACTATTCATTTGTCCTGTTACATAACTAAAGAGAATTATTCGAGCGGCGTCGCGACGTTCTTGGTCCGCTCGTCGCGATTTATATACGCGCCGAAACTCGTTCATCGCGTGGCGAAAATCGATAGGTCTGCTCGACGCGATTCGTGAACTCCGCGCGCGTTCGTCAGAATTTCGTTCCTGGGTTTTATAAAACGGATGGTCTCGCCGCTTTTACTTTGCGCGTCTCGATTCCTTGACTTTCTCTTCGCGCGATAAAACGACAATGTTTCCACCTGTTGTTTGCCGTCTTTCGACCGAGGAAAGCATTTCATTTTCTATTCGAAGAATGTATAACATTATGGGACAGCCTGTATATATCGAAGGACCTGGTGAAAACACTTTGGTGTAAAAACAGAGTTAGTGGCGTAATCCTTTCCCCTCTTTATCCGTCGTCGGTGCTCTCTAGCGTCGTTGGCTTCTCCCTCGTTCCTCCGCGGGATGCTGGAGCGTCGCGGACAACAGGGATGAGGAGGGCAAAAGGGAGAACACGGTATACGGAGGGTTGTAGGGACTGTAGCAGAGCCGGATTCAGACTCTTCCTGTCTTAGTGGTGTGGCGTTACCATGGTAACAGACTGTAAGCCGCTTAACACCACCCTCTACACCCTTTCCACTCGCTGGAATCCTTGTGCTTCCGACGTCGAGTCAACCTTCCCGCCCTCGCGTCGCAGCGTTGGCGAATCTCGCTTTCTCTTTGCTCACTTCCACCTTTGCCACCTCGTCTAGCGTTCAACACGTCCACGCAATTTTTTGCCTCTTCGTTCGTAACCAAGGGTCAAACGTCCCTTTTCTCCACGTCCTGTCCAACGAAGAATCATCGAGCCAACCCCTCTTCGCGACATTTTCGGGATATTCGAAACGGACCGTAAATAAACCCCTGCCGTTTGTAAATTTTACTTTGTCTCTCTACGAAGAATTATTTTACGGAGATTTATACGCGAATTAAGGAAGAAGAAAGAAAGAATTGAATACCGTCGGCGAAGAGCGATCGCTTGTCTGCCAGCACGTGCACGTGTCACGATATATTAAAAACGTAATGCGGTAAAATATGCTTCCCTCTGCGATAGGAATTCATTTCGAATCGAGTTTCGATCATCCTGCCTACTCCACTTCACCCCTGGTTATTCGTTCCTCGGAGCGGAACGAAGGGTAGAAAGAAAGGTTATTAAGACGACGACGGAGAAAGGAATGACGGGAACAGGGGTTGAAGAAATCGCGTCCCGAACCCGAACGTTTTCATAGGGTGACACTGCAGGAAGGGAATCGAGAGAGAGAGAGAGGGAGGGAGGCACGAGACATGCCATTGGCACACCCAGAAATTCACCAAGAATGCCAACTAGAAATTAACGGAAACAAAAATGTTTGAAGTGAATTCTCCTAATTGAAATATGATTTGATGATTAGTTTACTTACATGTACAATCGTTTCAGTGGTTAAAATATCGATTTTCTTAACCTTAACAATTTAAATTTTGTACATGTTAGTGCAAGAATAAACTAACGTCGTCCAATGGCATCTCAGAGTACGATTTCTGCTTGAAACCACTATATTTCATCCTGTTGGGTGTGCCATTGCGAAACACGGAGGTAGTCACGTGTCTGTCATTCGAGAGAAAACGAAGGTGTGCGCTCGCTCTGCTGACGAGGGATTGAATGGAGGGTGAAAACCATCCTCGGAATCACGGCACGGAGAGAGCCACCGGGTATTCCCTTCTCTTCCAGTTATATTCTTTCGTTTTAACTGCAGGGCTCCTCCGCGCTCGCGCAAGAGAGAGAGAGAGAGAGACTGATCGTTTGTTCCGATCTCTTCGTCGATCACCGTCCCAGACAAAGGACCACCCGGATGCCGACGTGTCCTGACTCATCCTTGATTTATAAAAAAAGGAAGGAAGAAAATAATAGAAAAGGACGCGGATGAAAAAAAAAAAAGGAGAAAGAATGGATTCGATAGCGATCGAATCCCTGCTCTGAAAATTCTTCGCAATCGCTTGCGCCCTTTTCATCTCGGATTCGCGTCGCGTGGCGATGCCGTCGAGGAAGCTTTCCGAAGATCAAAGAGACGTTTCTCATATTTTCGAATCGTAACGGAAGAAAATCCACCACGTGGTCAAAATTGATTTTGATAAAACACAGTACGATTGCTCCAATCGCGAAACGTACTCTTCGTTCTATCAAAGAACGTCTTCCAAGGACCAACGGCCTTGGCGTGGGTGGGGCTTCGTGCGCGTAATCGCAAAGAGAAAGGCAAACGCAGAAACGGCGTTGAAAAGTATCGAGGCGAGCAATTTGTAATTACCCAGACCGCACAGAGTTATCGTCGCATTGTCGAGTTGTCGAGTATCGCGCCCGACGGATTAAAAACTGCAATTTATATTCCGCCGCGATCGTAGAAAATAATTAATGTCTGTCGGCGCACGAACGATACGCTATTATCGACGGACTAATGCTTCCCCTCGCGGGTAACGCCATCGCGCCCGGCGAATTATGCATTCCCTTTTTCGGAAAAACTCGAGATCAAAGAGATCGCACGGTTCTGCTTATCGGACCATGTATCGACGTTATTTTAACAGGGAAATCCCGACACGTTTAAACGAATCGCGGCAGTGTTTCTCGGATTCGATAAAAATCCTCTGAAAAATCATAAAGTTAATTTACGTTTTCGTATCTCTTTAGTCCCATTGAAAGTTTACGTTATAAAATAATTGAAGGGACGATGTTCGAGGTACGCTTAATGGTATCCGAGCAAACAACGCGCGTATTAAAATATCGTTTGCAAGAAAGGCGCGACGCGGGTTACAAAATCGCAATATCGTCGCTAAACCGTAACCCGGTAATTGCCACCCGACGTTCCGTTATCGCGCACATTGTTTCGCGATAATTCTATTCAAAACGGTTTCTTTAAAGTCAAATTTTATCGTTGAACGTTATTTGTTCGACGACGTTTAAACGATTACATTACGGAAGGTATATAACTTTGATGTATATGACTCTAGCGTGCATGACTCGTTTAAGAAATTGATTATTTTGAAGTAAAAAGTAATGATGGACGCGTCAGGTAACATGTAAATCAGGCCCAGAAGGGACTGAGTGAGAAATTTAGCATTACTTGTATAGGTAGCGCCTCAAGGATGAGTCTCATTGATCTTTCGACCTCTTTCAGGTCTCCAGCCTGCCAGCACCAAAGCGCAACCCACTACGATCAGCAAGCCTCACAGACCCAGTTCCGGTGCTTTACCTCAGGGTCATACCCCTGGACCCGGTCCAGGTGCTCAGCAGAATAGCAGAAGCTTCGCTGCCGCTTTGAGGAACCTGGCCAAGCAGGCAGGCCCGGCACCTCAGGAAGAAGAGCCTCGCGCGAGTCCCAAGAACCGAGCGCCGCCTCCTCTGGTCAGAGGTCCTTCCCCTGCCAAGGTGAGTAATCGCCCGACGATCCGCCGACCTGTGTCCCCTTTTTCTTTCTTCCGTTGTCTACTTTTGCGTGTCCTGGCTAAACGTTTGTAGCCTGTCCACTTTGGGGACCTAACAAAGGACACGTCCTCCCCTTTTCCGTGCGAACGCGTACTAGGCTTTCGTAACCGTTCAGTTTCTCGTACGGGACGCTGGAAGAAAAATAACGTTATAAATTCGAAGCAAAAAATATCCCATTTTATAATTTAAAAACTCCTCGTTCCTACCTCGTAACACCCTGTACGAAACTTGTCTCCTAAATCATCTCGATACGTTAAACCTTTTAACTGTTGCGCTCGAGTAGAGTGATATAAAACGCTAGGTATATAAATCTCTGGTCTACTTTCTTATTTAATTTGTAACGTATTTATAAGTACACTCATTTACAAATGAATCACGAGATTAATTCAACGCCACAAGCTTCTCCTGTCACTGATTAATTCAGCAGTGAAAAGGTTAACGAGGAAAGAAACGGGAAACCGCGACGGCTAACGAACTCGGGGCATTTGTATTTCAGGAACGGTCCACTCACGAGAGAAGACCAGAAGAGATTCCCTCCTTGTACACGACCGCCAGACCAGCGGATACCAGCAAACACAGCGTAACCGCCGCGGCTTCCGAATTGCTGGCACGTTCTGGCTTTCAACCGTACCGGCCCGAGCACCATCCTGCCCATGCCCCGCCGGCCTTCGCCTTGGATCCTGCGGCCTACAACCCCTATCACCACAGTCTCTATCCACCGCCACACCTCCAACACGCTTATAGGTATACCTCGACAAGTTATATCAAATCCTTGGGCATGGTTATTACTGCGTATAAATAGTTACGACACAAATGAAGAATAATTCTTTCAAATTAAAGTGTCATCTAAATCACGACATAAAGTACATGAAATATATATATATATATATATATGAATTATTCGATGCATAAATTCAGTGTCTCGCAGCAGATCGGATAGGTCTCCGTTTGCTGGCAATCGTTAACCGTGTGCTTTTATTCCTGGTACACAGATTTGAGGAACATTTGTATTTGGAACGGTGTGGAATGCTGAGAACGCCGTTGTTTTCCGGGCTACCTTCGTACCCCCTCTACGGGATACGATATAGTCCGGACATGATACCACCCGCATCCCTCGGACTGATATCTCCCGTGATGCACGAACGGTAAGTGAAAGCGAGAGAGAGCCGCGACGAGCGATCAAAACCGTTCTATTTTATAAACGGCGACACGAATCTCGTTTCAGACTGAAACTGGAGGAGGAGCATCGCCTAAGGCAGGCACGGGAACAAGCTGCACTGCGGGATGAGGAGGAGAGGAGAAGAGCGGCACGAAATTCTGCTCCTGCCGCCCCGGTACCCGCGCCTGCACCTGCATCCGCCGATACTGCAGGTGAGCGAGTCGCTCCACCCCCCACTGCCTTTCATTAAAAAGAAAGCATCGATTACGAGCGATCGCGAGACTTCTCTGTCCCGCCGTCGTTTCTCACGCGTCGGAAAATAATCGTTTCTTTTCCTCCTGCGAGCGCGGTTTATACCACCCTCCCCCCTTCCACCCGCTACGTCCATTCTTCCCGTTTTTCCCGTCGCCCACTTCGCGGTGTCATCGTTTCCGTCGTCGTTACCCCCCACCCGTCTCTCTGTTCGAGCTTCTTTTCATCCGATCGTTTTCGTTCGCAGCGTTCGGGCCCAGAGGAATCTTATTTTAAAGACAAATTTTCTTGGTTTGCTCTCGGTAGTCCTCGAGCAAGAAAGGACAGCTTTGGTCTTCGGAGCAGTTGACGGGAGCGTCGATTCAGTGAAATCAGAATAGATTGCATTGAAAGGCCACTCGTAGTAGTCGCGCACGAAGAGTTTGCACTTGGTAAATGTTATATTTACGGACTGCACCAAAGTCCTTACCATTTTTCTTTGTATTTCTGTAGATTGTATAGTCATACACGTGGCCATACCTTAGTTAGAATAACAGATTTTATACTTAATCCATTTATATCAAAGATACGTGTGTGCCATTCGCGTTTGAGGCGGTTGCTTCTGCGGCTCGCCTTGACTTCTTGAACTCTCCGGCGCTAGACTACTATGGTAGTGTTTTTCAAACTAGGGTTACTAATAACTGGAACAAAATAATGCTTCTCGTGGTATTTATACAATATACAATATCAAGAACTATATACAATATCAAGAACACCTAAATCGGCACACCAATACTTTTCATAGCTATCTGTGTGCAACGAATAAAAAGTACAAGGAGTCTCTTAAATTGAATACAACATTTGTAAATATAAAAACACAATTTCAAAGTATACTAAAATAAATAAGAAGTGAAATCTATCGTAAGAAGCCCTAGAAAATTTGTCTTTATACAGAGGGTTCGCAAGAAGATGAAGCTTGAGAAACACTACGGTATGACCTTTAACCCGAAGAGTCTTTTTCAATTCTGCTATGTCCTCTGTTGATCGCTCCGTGGACCAAAATTTTTCTTTGCTCACATATCTTTTTTATCTTGTTCTCGGCTTTAGTCCCATAATCGGTGCCAAGCGATCGAACCCTCGATACGTCCATCGGTAACTCTCTACGTTCGAACAAATTCTGTACTGCAACCGACAGTTCATCCCGTTAACGGATGAACCGAGCGAAGCAAGCGAGGAGAAGTCGTTGTAAAATATAACCAGACTGTGAATCGAAATCGACAACAAAAAGAACATACTACGCTTCTAATTTTAATCTAGATTATAATCGAAGTTTATAGTCATATTGTAGCTCGTCGTTTTCGTATGGAGGTAGAATCGATATTTTCTAGATAAGCGCACACAGCTCGACGGTCGAGTTGAGTTTCACGTTTGTCTTTTCGGTTTTCGTTCCTTTCTTCTTTCTTTTTTTTTTCCTTTTTTTTTATTTTTTTTTTTTTAGATTCAACAACATAATAGTTCCGTTGGCCATGTAAAGAAAAAACACGGGGTCCTAGTCTCCACCCTCGATGGGACCCCTAAGTTCGAATCACTCGCTTACATAGTCGAGAGGGTGAGAACAGTGAACGCGTGTCGTCTATCCTAGGTTTGGCTAGGATTAATAAAAAGAAGAGAGTAAGAAGATGAAATCAATTCTCCGAGGCCCGATTTAGCTAATGATTTTGTTCACCCGTAGACCGAAGTCAGACTTATTTGGCAGCTGCCAACGACTAAATCCTCTCTGTTCACGTCGGTAGAGTAAGTCGGCCTTCGGTCGGTTGTCAAATCCATTTATATCGTATTCGAGGCAAATGTGTTCCAACTGATTTTTGTAGCGTTGGAATGGAGACCTCCTATTCATGTACAATGACAAATGTTCGTTACATAGTTAATCGTTTTGTAGTTAGTAACGTCCTGATCGGCGAAACTTCAACATAAGAGTGCACACCTTGTATGGAAACAAAAAAGAAACATATTTTTGCCGTTGGTCACGATCGATGGACGATGTTGTGTGCAACGAGACGATTCGTTTTCTTCGAATCAATATTCGAACGTCCTTGTTTTGCAAACGAATTTCTGTTCCCCTTTAAACGACTCTGTATATACAATTGCTCTTTCGTCATGCGTAGGTGCGATATGTTAACGTAAACGTTACAGTTTAAAGATACTAATCGGTGGTCGAAAGTCGTTCGGTAAATTTGTGCTCTGTTCTCGTAGAGTTTTTTCCTACACCGTTATTTTTTGCTCGCCCTCTCTTTTTGTTCCTTTTTCTGTCTCGTAGAACAACCGGTAACACCGTGGAACGTCGAAGAAGCATTTCTCAATTAATCCCCAATTAGCAAGAAATCCTATCACGCGGATAGCTTCACGAAACGATACGATTGTGTGTAAACTCTTTTGTTGTGTATCCTATTCCCAGGCGCAGTGCACTCTTGCGTTAGTTCCCGCAACTGTTTTAGAAATTTTGCAATTAAAACACTGAATGTCCGAATAATTTTTTCTTAATTGTAGTGAACACGTATTTCATCCGTCATTGACCGAATCCACCGATGTATATAACTTTGTCAAACGATGTTCTTTTATCAAAATTATACCGTTTTTATATAATTTATTATGTAAACATGTATATTTGGACTATAATTGAAAATAAACATTGCAAAAAAAAAAAAAAACAACACGTGATCAAAATTCTGCTTGACTTGGAATTCTTGACCCTCGATTCATTTTCTGAAACAGTTTTGGGGAAGATTCGGGTAATTTCTGTCGAATGCTACCGGAAGTTTTGCGTACCGCACGTTCATTAGACAAAATAAAAAAAAGAAATGTTGACTGCGAGCGTCCCGATATAGTTTAGTGAAATTTCTTTCTTTTCCGATCTATATACGTTGTCCAATTGTCATGGAAATTCGAATAGCAATCATCCCCAATACTTCGAAGCGAATACATTAAGCTACCTCCTATAACGACACACGTACTCGTGTATCACGGAACCCGTTCAGGTAAGTTCAAGTAGACGAACGAGATCTCGTTGTCGCCGAAAAATTGCAATGTTCGTTTGAAGTGTTCTAGAGGATTAACCCCGAATATTCGCATGGGGTGACCTACAGACTTTGCGTTCGATCATGCGAAAAGTTTTTCATCGAGATCGTCACTATACCGCCTTAGGCTGACACAAGAACCGATTTAACGCTTCTCCTCGCGCACGATTCTAACAGAAAGCAATAATATAGCTGAAAGCTTGAATGCCAACGCGAGGTAGTAGCTTAGAGCTAGATCACCATGTGACTAGTGTACTCTAGACCAGTGTTTCTCAAACTTCCCTTCCCCCGCGAACGCCTTGCGTGAAGAACGACTTTTGCTCAATCCCCAGGAGAAATTCTTATTTGCTTTCGCATCCTGCTTGGATACAACGCGCGAAAGAAATAATTTTCTTTCTTAATTGATTCTTATAGGTGTTTTCTTAAAATTGAAATATCGTTCTTGCTTGACATTCGCGTAAAACAAATCTCGATTCAAGCATAACGTGGAATAATCAATAATGAATAAAGACAAAACAACGCCAGAAATTCCGTGGCCTTTCGCTTAAAACTATTCTAAGGTTCCGCGAACCATAGTTTGAGAGACACTGCTCCGGATGACTCGTTTGCCATACCAAATAAGCTCCGATAGCAGTAGATCAGTGGAAGATTACCAAGCACTGTGTTCGGGATTTGTTCCAGCTAGGAAGCCGACCATAGCGGCTCAGATGCATAGCGATCGGGAGCGAGAACGTGAGAACAGAGATCGGCCGAGCGGGAGCGGGAGCAGCGGTAGCAATAACAACAATACCAACAACAACGGTAACAATAGCGTTGGATCCGTCGGCAACAGTCACCACCAGTCCAGAAAAGAAGATCAGTCAACCGCTCCGCCCCCACAGCCTGCTGCGCAGCCACAATCGTCGGATCCAGCGGGAGCAGGAAATATCTACCATTCCCGTTTGCCAGGTTTCCCAAATCCAGCAGCTCCCATCGGCCCACCGCCGTCCCTGGCCACCGCCTCTATCTGTTCCGTCAGCTCTGCAGCCATGCCGCCTCCTTTGCCCTCTACTTTGCCCCCTCTGAATCTTGGACCTCCGCCAGCCATAAGCTCCGCGCCAATCGGCCCCCCGCCTATACCTTCTATAGCCTCTATGTCATCCTTAACGCCTGCCGTAATAGGACCGCCGCCTCCACCCCCGCTAAGTATGCCTCTGGCGCCTATCATTTCTATACCCTCCCTCCATCTGCCTCCCGTACCCTCGACCACCATTCATTCTAGTCAGCACACAGCTACGATAATGAGCAGCGCGACAACTACCGTTACCACCTCTATATACCATCAGCAGCAACCGCAACAACAAGTGCAACAGTCGCAGCAACCACCGCCGTCGTCGCAGCAACACCAACAAAGAAGTAGCAGCGCCGGTTGCGCGACAACAACGACTAGCTCCTTGTCGAGCGGCGGCACGATCACCACTCACGCGACCCACAGTCTGACCACGCCTAACGCCGTTCCCTCGACTATAAGCAGCGTCAATCACATGAATTTGACGCACAAGTCCCCGCCGTTGTCTCACAGCGTCCACGCGTCGAGAACCAAGGACGCGACGACGATACCGACGAGCACGACGGTGAACGCCTCGACCACGACCACGACGATGACCACTATCCCTGCGACGAATACGACAACAGTGGCTTCGCAGCCAGCGTTCGTCAGACCGTTCGAGGATTCCTTTCGTTCCTCGTCGAAACCCCAACAGAGGATCGCGAACAGTCACAATCACAGCATAACGAGTCAGCTGACTCATCCAGAATCGCCGATCAAGTCGCCCGCTACGACCTCGACTGCTTCCCAAGCGATCGGCCAGATGATCTCTGACAATTCCACCACGGATAGCGCGAAAACCATGAGTCTTCAACAATCGCTATCGCAGCCGATCCCCTATCCGCCTCAACAGTTTCATCATCCTCACATACCCGTCTCGCACGTACCTGGCTTGTACAAACCGCCCCACTTCTCCTCCTCGTTGCCCCATCAGCATCATCCCCAGTCGAAGGTCAACGTACCAACGTTAACGACCACCAGCAGCGCGAACAACGTCACGAACGTCACCAATTCGAACTGCACGAAGCAACAGAGCTCGCATCACCCTACCGAATCGAGCCAGGCAACGGTGGCGTCTCAACGAAACGAGAATTCAGCGTCGAACGCGATTAATTGTGTCTCCAGCGAGAAAACGACGGGGACCGCGAACTACAACGGTAGCAGTCTCGTCCCAGCTAGCGGAAACAAGATCGCGAATCACGCGAACTCGCATCACAAGAGCAACGCTGATGCGACGAGAGATGGAAAACCGAACTCGTGCAACGAGAAAGTCGAGAATCACGCGAAGCAAACGGCAGCGAGTCAGAATCACCTAGCGAAGAACACGGTTCAAGACAAACCGTTGACACCCCATATGACGTACGAGCAAGGGAAAGGTCCGCCCTTTCAACCTGTGAACTTGAATTTCGCCGAGAAGGAAATCAAGCCCGAGGCGGAGACTAAGATACCAAGCGATCAGAATAACGTTTTGTCCACATTATCGTTT
Organism: Hylaeus anthracinus; assembly: GCF_026225885.1. Lineage (NCBI taxonomy): Eukaryota > Metazoa > Arthropoda > Insecta > Hymenoptera > Colletidae > Hylaeus > Hylaeus anthracinus. Next base: position 2,988,115 of record NW_026534344.1, on the reverse strand, counting down.
CAACCGAGTTTTAAGTTTAGTATAAACGACATCGCGCAAAAACCGATGGACACCACCCACCAGCTGATGCACAGCATTAAATCCGAGGAGGTTTTGCGCACGTGTCAGAACGTCTCGAACGTTCTCTTGCAGATACCAAAATACCAAGAGAAACTGTTGAATTTCTCGACAGAGCTGAAAACCGCCGCATTTTGTTTCACCGACAAGTGCAATAATTTGACTGAGATTTCCGTGAAGTGCGAACCAGCGGTGTTGAACGTGCCTGACCTGAGCAAGGCTCTAGTCAAACAGGAGGCCACCGGGGAGAAGTCTTTTCTTGTACCTGAGAAACCGAAGGAGTTGACGTCCTCGCTAGATCTAGCCGAGAGGAGGAGGAAACGGAAACGGGAGAGAAACACGAGCCTCGCATGCAGTTCCGAGTCCGAAGGCGAAGATGATGTCAAGGATGTGGATCTCTGGATCACCAAAGGTCCGCCGGCCAAGTTACAGTATTCCGAGAAGAAATTGACTTTCCTCGCCATGTTCGGATTGACCACTTTAAGCATGAGAAACGGTAAGGATGGCTTCCATTAACTCTGCATCCTGTAGATTTATTTTCGTGAAAACAAATATTTTATTAGTTCTATGTTAACATCACAAAACTCGGAACAATACCACGTAAATACCTTCCCTTGTATATTTTCATCTTGTCCCGTTAATTTTCGTTGACTTATCCGAGGTTGTTGCAGAAATGGAGCTTTACAAAGTGGAAAAGAGATACAGATTAAATCCTGATCCGCCAGACGTACCTTCGGAATTGGAGCCAGTAATCGAATCTGTATTACCTATACCACGCGAACATCCAGACGTGTTACTTCATGCGCCAGACTTTGAGCCAAAAGTTGGTTTCCTCAGGACCATAGGCCTCGACGTGATGCCTCCTAATAGAAGAGACGGTAAGTTTTATTTTCGTCTCCATCAGTTGCAGCTCACTTTCAAGCGTAGATACTAAAATGTGATACAGAAAAGAGTTATCTTTAATCTTGAATAAAATTAATTTCACATGGATTGCATTTACAGAGGCAGAGGTAACGTGGCAGTACGTTCTACAGGATCGTAAAAAACGGAGAAGCACGAATTCCGTGACCGCGTACTGTGAAAGAATTGCCAAGGTTTACTCGAACAATCCGCCATCGTTACCGAAACCACCGCAAAAGATGAGGCTCCTGGACAAAGTGAAAGTGAAGCACGTTCCAGAACGGCCACCGCCTCTACCACCTTTGGTTCCAAACATTGTTTCCATGTGTTATCCGGCTTTACCCATGCCTGGTGAAAATGGCGTGAAACAACACTGCAAGGTCGTGGATATTAAAATCGTAGACGACAACGCCGACGAGAACGTGGGTGAAAAAAGGGAAAGACCTAAATGGGCCGGAATCGAAGACATCATGTTCGCGTATAGAGAGTATTCCAAAGGTAGCGTGTCAGCGACGCTTTATCAGTCTTTAAGAAAATATTGTACATTTCAGAGCTAACAGGAATACACTAGTCTCTTATAAATTTTATTCAAACTGCGAGAATTTTCATTACGAAACTATTGAAATGCATGACATTTTCCCAGCTGTTCTAAAATGTCGGTCGTCTCTGAGTGCACGTTTGATTTTCACGTTGTTTTTAATTTCAGAAAAAACGCTGGAGAAGAAAATTTTAACGAGCGAAACATCAAGATTGGTGGCACAGTCGAACAACTTACGTTCCGAAACGATTCACCTGGAACGAAGGATGTACGAGCTTTTATCCGCTAGGACGGCTCTTGATTCGGAGAGGCGAGTGCTCGGCGAAAAGATTGAAAGGATTAACGCACTTGTTAGGAACCTTAGGTAGCGACGCGCAACGCACAACACGGAAACTCATTCATCTGTGATATTATCAAAGGGTTAAGGGTCGTTAGCGTACAGTACCGAGTATAAAACCTTATGGTACTCGGGGCAAGAGAACGATCGTGAGGGAAGTTTTACTGACCAAATGTACAGCAGCCTTTCGTATTGTTTTTGCGACTAAATATATACACGTTATACACGAAATACAGTAACGGCAATTTAATGCGACGTTCAAAGAGTCGCTAGAACCATCTTTATATTTCAATGAACGAGAACTGTTTAGGATGTTGTTGTAAACAAAGGAAAAGCCATATCAGCAGTATGAGAACACGTGTAAGATTGATTGTACAAAACAAAATTATACTGAAATATATGTAAACACACTTCTTAGTTGTCTACAGAAGTGGCTAATAAAGATTTTATAGTTTCAACTAACGGCTCTTAGACCCTGAACTATAAATAATTGTAATTTGTATCATAATATTTTAATGAGAAATAGACAAATCGTATAACTTATTTTATTCTGCGTAATGTGGACTTTATGTCAGACAACTTGAAACAATGATATGGCGCAATTTGTATAACGAGTCGATCGTTAATATTAACCGATATAAGAGAGGACGAAAGATCGACATTCACCGAATCGGTTCAGTGATAATCGAGAAAAGTTACTCCGATATATAGACTGTGACGTTTTCCTTTTCTTTCCTTTTAATTTTTATTTTTTGCATCGCAAGCGATGGTATATGTAAGCTTTGTGTTGATGCAAATTACGAAACACATTTTGAAACGTACCACAGGCTGCGATTACGATCAAATTCGGGATACAAGGAAAAGAATCGAAACAATAGAAATTGTAACGATTATTTTTAACTTAAAAAATGTTTCGAAGTAGAAATAACTCTAGTCTACGGACATTCGTAGAATACGGAAAAATCACTTCTGATTCCGAGAAATCAGGTTAGTGACCGATCCTTCCTTTCGATGTCCACTTGTTCACGATAGTGAACGCGAAGGCCAGTGAATACAAGAAAAAAATTTAATGTAACAACAGCAGTGAGGTACTTACAGTATAGGTAAAGTGACTTAATTTAAACGAAAATGTGAAACATCGCGCGAGCACATTCCACGTGAAAATATGCTTGTTACCCGACCTCCAACATTCCACACGTTCGAACAGGAATCGAATCGCAAAACAATAATTAAACGCGAATAAAATTCGTTTTGTTAAAATAAAACATTGTTTTTTTACATTCAACTGAATCATCGCCATACTAATTTTGAGTATCCTTGTACTTGTATCTCACTCTGCTCTCTGAGTGCATCGTTCAATTATACGTCGTAACACCTGCAGTATGTATAATAGGAAAACCATTTTATAATTTCATCGTTTTGTTCATTGAGTGCCTAACGTTATCCTACATTTGTAAATATCATTATTTTTATGTATTGTAATAACAAAGAGAGACCGCAAAATATTTGTCGGTTTCGATCTGGCCAAAACAAGAGCCTAGGAGTAAATTGTTGAAAATATGAATTTCCGAGTGTATTTATTCCTGCCTCTACTTTACGAACGCTACTTTTCTCGTGATCAATAATTACATCAAACCTCCCTGTCTATTCCATCTTCCAATCCTATAGGGTGTACGCATATACTGTACACTATAGTGATCATTTTCAATGTTTAACACAAAGTAATTATTATAAGGATATAAACATTATTCTTCGTTTTTTCCTCATTCAAATTTTTTTTACTGGAAAGGATAGCCATCTAACGGCGAATAGACTAAATTAATCCTAAACCTGCAGGCACCGTCCTCAACGATGAAACGCACAAATTTGAAGCGAAATAGTTCCTACTTTTAGACATAGTTAATTTTTCTATAGATTGGATGCTCTAAAGATGCTACAAATGAATTCTCACAAGAAATCCCTGTGAACAAATCATTATATTCATGCTAAATTCCTTACGAACGCTTCAAATTTTTTTATCATTAACCATTAACGTTATTTAAATATTGTTTCCGTCTTCGCTGCCCCCACCTCCACCCCCAGATATTAAAATTTGTTCGTTTCCAGCAAGGTGTGTAAATTGATGACGCAACTTTCGTAACCCGAAATATCCCTCGAAAGTTAAAAATGCAAAACAAGAAAAGTGATGATTCGTTGTACACTTGAATTTGGAAAGTTTATATATTTGTGAATGACGAGATGTTTTATGTGCCGATTTATATAGTAGAATTTAATGTGAAAAGATTTTTCATAAGTAATCTACGACTTTATTAGGGATTTTACGATTATAATAGCGGCGCCACTAGTTGGGGTAGCGTTCCCGCGCAAACCAGCGCCGACCTAACTGTCGCCGCCAAAATATCTGTCGTTCATACGCATAACCGTCGTCGGCCAGGGTAGAGGTTCATTCGCTGTTTGATATTCCAAGGAGGAAGTTGCTTCGTTGCTTGTGTTCGAGAAAAGTTTCAAGAGAATACCATAAAAAATGTCAGGTCGCGGTAAAGGTGGTAAGTATAGTGTTTCGTTTACAACGACGTGACGCCACGAACTGCTGAAAAACGCGGAAATCGTTTACGTTCTTTTCCAGGAAAGACCAAGGGAAAGGCGAAGACTCGCAGTAGTAGGGCAGGGCTCCAGTTTCCCGTGGGAAGAATCCATCGTCTTCTAAGAAAAGGAAATTACGCGGAACGAGTCGGAGCTGGAGCACCGGTCTATTTAGCTGCCGTAATGGAATATTTGGCAGCTGAAGTACTCGAGTTAGCCGGGAACGCCGCGAGAGACAACAAGAAGACGAGGTTGGTCGAGCAAGCCGTTCCCTTTGACCCCCCTCTTCCTTATCCTTTCTCTTCCTGCCATTACATATATATTTAATTCTTTCAATTACTAGATAAATAAATTTTCGGAGAAATTGGTTTCGCTAAAAAAATGTCGGCAATGTACTCAGTCGCAGTGGTGCACAACCTCGTTTCCTAGTCGGTCAAGTAAAGTAACTTTTTTTTGTAACCCAGTTTTCAAGTAAATTGATTTTGTTTTTATCCGTATGTCCCAAGCTTGTAGGATAAAACAAAGAGTTAAGCAATGATGACCTTTAATGGCAACATGGATTTTCAAATATATTAAGTAAACCTACCAATGTTTTGTGTTTCAGGATAATTCCACGTCATTTGCAACTAGCCATTCGCAATGATGAAGAATTAAACAAATTGCTCTCAGGAGTAACTATCGCCCAAGGTGGTGTCCTTCCTAACATTCAAGCAGTTCTGTTGCCGAAAAAGACTGGTACTGGTGGATCTGGAAAAGGAGACAAAGCATCTCAAGAATATTAGAATAACCTTTCTAACTTAACAGTACTTTAGGGCTATATCCTTATTTCTTTCATCTATAAAAAAAAAAGAAAAAAAAAAAGAAACAAAGTAATATCTAGAATATATGAGATTACATTCACAATGTACCAACCACATATATTGTAGAATTATCTGAGTTATATGAGAGTGACTTATCAATTTGCTCTTGTTTTGTTCATTTAAATAATCAACCAACATTTTTAGTATAGTTTAAGAGAAGTGACTTGTGTACCTATGCATACATTCTATTATTTAAGTCAATTTTTCCATTAATGTATCCATTTTGTTTTCCTTTTGACTGATTTTATATTAGATTCTCAATATTCTATACATTGTAAGAACAAATGGTAATTACAACAGGTTAAATGTTTTTGTTGACTGTAAACGATATTTAGAGTGAAAATAAAGAACGATTAAATCTTCACTTTACATTGTCTTTCAACAATTTTGGCCTTTTTTCTATATGTATCCCTGTTTTTTTTTTTGCTACATTCGACTTATGTTTGATGTTAAGCAAAATATAAAACATAAACAACTACTGATAGAACTATAAGTACGAAAATAATCAGTTTTAGGTCTATTTTTATAATTAATAAAACTTGCAATTTCAATTGTAAAATAAAATTGTATTTTACGTTGAACGAATACAGGTTTATCATGAATAACTGTTCTCATGGAATAAATGTTTCGAATGCATTTCTACACGCTATTTTTATTCGTTATATATATCACAATAAAATTTTGGCCATCTCCGTCCACCGGTAGTTTTGCAACGTACAAATTGGTGTAGGTAGCGCGTCGGTTCAACGTGACGTTTAGTTTTTGATCGCTTGGTGTCGAATAGTATTTTTTTTGTGAAAAGTATTCGTTCATTTTCAATCACAAAACGGATAAAATGTCGTCGAGCGACATAAATATGCTTGTCGATATGGGTTTCAGTTTGCCTAAAGCGTAAGGGTCTTTAACGATTCGTCGACAAACATGTCTAACCTTCAATATTTCATCGTATATTTTGTTTCAGAGAAAAGGCGTTAGAGATGACTGGAAACAAAGGTGTTGTTCCAGCAATGGAATGGTACGAGAAAGATCGTTATTTCGTGTTTCATTGTTCGATGCCAAACTTCATTTTTATTTCAGGCTCTTGGCTCATACAGACGATGCAGAACCATCGCCTGAACAAACTACTGCCGAAAGTGCACCAACATCAATTGCTCAAACGCCAGCAGAAGATAGCAGTGCTAGTGCTAGCGGTCAGGTATCGACTACCGAACTTGCCAAATCTATGAAATGCGATATGTAAGTAATTTGTTTCCAATAAACCTATAGACACCTAGGGCGGAGAGGGGGGGGGGGGGGGAGAAGGGGAGGATTATAGAGTCTACCAGGCATGAAATCTTAAAAATATCCTACATCTTCCTTAAAGTATTTTCAAAAAAGTATTTATCAACAAGATTGCTAGCTAAAAAAATAGTAAAAAAAATTATGTTTGTGGGCTCAACAAGCTCCAACCCCCATTGTCTTATGTGTAACACCTTGTAGCCCAGTTGATCCTTTAACACCGTCCAGTTTATTATAACAATTGATGTATGCATCTAGATGTGGAAAACTATTTAAAAATAACTTGGAAGTTGAATTCCATGCAACAAAGTCTGGACATGATCAATTCTCAGAGAGTACGGAAGAAAAGAAGCCACTTTCAGAAGATGAAAAGAAAGAACAGTTACGGATATTATCAGAAAAATTAAGGCAAAAGAATAAGGAGAGGGAAGAACAGGAAAGGATAGATACATTTGCAAGAGAGAGAGATAGGATAAGGGTAGGAAAAGAAATGGCTCAAGCTAGAAAGAAGTAAGTTATTCATTTCTTGAAGAGAATAAGTATGGAACATATTTACTTATGCATATTGATCACAGATGGGAAGAGTTAGAAACAAAAAAAATGATGGATCAGAGGAGGCAAGAGAAAGAAGACGAAAAATTAGCAAGACAAAGGGTAAAAGCACAAATTGAAGCTGATAAAGCTGCTAGACGCGCAAGAGCTAATAATGAAGAAGTACCTAAGGAACCTGTAACTCCTTCCGTGGTTACGTCGCCTACGGCGCTGCATCGGAAAGATTACAGTGAAACGAAGTTACAGGTAATAAGTTGTATATTCATTTGTTCCAGCCAGGGGCGGATCTGCTATGAAACTACCAAAACTTCAATTTCCTGCCCCCCCAAGAATTCTGTATTTGTTTCGTTTTAATTCGAATAATATTTCGAAACATAAAAAAAAATTTAGTTGGTCTCGAAAAATAGTGTGTGCTGAACAAACTAATAGGAGGATAAATATATTTTCGTAATAATAACGTTTACCTTTCATGAAACATTTCAGAAAAGAAAAGGGCCATTCAAAGTAATTAGCTTCAAGCCTGATAAGTCTAGATCCGCCACTGGTCCCAGCACATATTTTTATTATTGGCATGTGAATGAAACAGCAATATTCAACATTTTAGATTAGACTTACCAATGGACAAACATTAACGCAAAGTTTCGGAAGTAAAGAACAATTATCTGCCGTGAGATTGTTTGTCGAAATGAATAGGTCAGACGATTCGGGACCATTCTGTTTAATGACGAACTTTCCAAAGAAAATTTTCACAGAAGATGATTATGACACACCATTAGATGTTTTAGGTATGCTATAGATTAGAGTATCGATCGATGATCGATATTTCATTCGAACGATCTGAGTCAATTATGATCCGAAGTAATGTGTATATAGTACTGATATCGTGTCTTCTACTAATCAGATAGACGAAAGAATAAAATCACCTAATTGAATAATTGCTCGGTTTCAGGCCTAGTACCATCCTCGGTTATAATTGTTAAGAAGAAATTGCAGCAATCCACATAAACATCAGTTATTACTTGCCATGCAACTTGTAAGCTACTATATCTGTGTACAATGTCCTACAAATTGATTATTAAGGAGGAAGCATTTTTATTTCCAAACATTTTCAATTTTATAATTTATAAAGAGTACAAGTTTTTGTGACAGTTGTTATTCAAGAATGATATAATTTATAAAAATGAATGGAAAAAGAAAAATATACATTTGAAAATAATGGAAAATTTACTCCAAATTTTTTACCTATTCAAGGATCAGAAGTATACGTCACGGTATGTGTTAATTTATAATGTTTATCAAAATATTCATTACTCTTTGTTTATGGACAATTTTCTCTGATTACACTCTTACTACGTGATAATTGTGTGGTACTTCGCCTGGATATATCACGTTTGTAGAACGATCACAGTTCGTGGGGTATCCGTAAACACCGTCGCAATCGATCAATTCGAAGTTTTTATTAAAACAAATTCGAATTTCAAATATATACGATTTCTTCGTTTTCTGAAATAATTTCTAGATTAGCTACATGGAGATTTCGATCAAAACACATAAGTTTGACAAATTCTCACCTTGTCTTTCTGACAAATTACTGTACCCCGTTTGCCTAATATTCGTTGAATCGCGTTGAAAATATCAGTCATTGCGTACGAGTTTCCAGGTAAAATTTGTGCTTTGGCCAACACGTTTTTCATGTCGTATTGCGATAACAGATCGAGACCTTTTTTAAAATACTTCACTTCTGTATTCACGTTTTCCAGCATTGTCGAACAAGTACCATGTTTTTCCCATTCGTGTTTCCAAAGAGAAGAAGATTCTCTTCCATATTCTACGTCTATCCATTTCTCTTGTAGCTGACTCCACAGTGGTTTCAGAGCAGTCTCATTAAACGGTAAAGAACGGTTACAGAACTGTGGACCCAGTTTATGGTACTCGGATGGCCAAAGACCATGGATCGTCCACTCGTCGTTATCTCTTGGTAAGGAGCAAGTATGCGACGCTGAACTCTCTTTCCACAAATAGCAAACAGTTTGTGGCCAATGTTGAGTAAAGATTAAAACATCGAAGTTCGATTGTGCTATTGCGTGCCTGCGATAATATTGATTTTTATTTAAACGAAAGAAAGAAGGTATAATTATAAATATACATCAATATTTTAGCTTTTCAACTTTTGAACAATGTTATCATATGGAAATAAAAAACGGACTATGTTCGAAGAGTAAATAACTTTTTACTCACCCATATAGAATACTGAGGAAAAGTAAAAATACACCTGTCCTGCGATACATCTTTGAGAAGCTTCGGTTTCTGTAAACAAAGAAAATTCGAATACGTTCGGTGACCGTTATACTCAGTTCAGACAAGTTCTAGCCTCTCACCGCCTTTTATACGTATCGCCCCACCATCTCTATTTCTCATTCTTCAGCAGTAGATGGTCGACCATGATGGCTACCTAAACCCTTCAGTCAAAAGATTCAGGTCATTTTATCGACACAGAAGTTACAAATTATCTTCAACATACAACGTTCTGCTTGTATAATATTTTTCTCGGTGAAGCATCAGTAGATAAAGATTAATCGCGACCGATCGTTTTTTTTCAAGAAGCATTTCTATTTGCTACACTGCATGGTTTTCTATTTATTTTGTTTCATAATTTATTTGTTTTAGATAAAATGTATTTATCTTACTATCTCATAGATAATTTATACAAATCTTTTAGAATAAGTGGTGTTCTTTTTACAAACTCGTTATCGATTTTAATTTAATTAAGTTAATTACATTTACTGATACTTGCCACGTATTGAAAGCTTCTGCGATTGGCATCCTTGTTAACAGATGAGATCAGGTGCGATTAAACTTTATGCACGAACTGAATTGATGTTCATTGGCTCGACTGTAGGTACATAGCATTATATAACATTTATCGCGAAAATTCTTATCTATTAAACCCAACGATACTAATCTATGTTTATTTAATTAATGTACGTAATAAATTGAACAAATATTGTATGAATAAACATACTCGTCTTCCTACATGCAACCCATTGTACTTTTGTGTGCAAGTGTTGTTCTTCTTTTAGCCGCCATACGTCACCACAGGTGCTGTTTGATAATTGAAATTGAAAGTATGAACATTGTAACTTCGATTCGATATCGTATGTTGAGTGCAATCGGTACGTATATAAATACGTACGTTGATGTCGAATTTTATACAGAAAAATGCTTCGACTTTTTTCAGCCGCTAAGTATCGTTACTCCAACATCATTCAATAATCACGATTGGAAACTTAAAAATACTGCTTCGTTATTGTATAAATTAATAGGTATTGTAAAAATAAAAAAATTTTTTTTTACAAGAATTGACAACAATTATTTTTCCGAAGACATTTTATACAATAATTGCTACCAATATTTTTAACTTAATCATTTATTATAGGAACAATATAATACTATTCATGTATAAAATCACGTTTGGATTGAACGCAACATCCTCAATACCTTAAAACGTTTTTATTTGCGTTGAATTATTTGGTTCTGTATCACATTTAGGAAGTATGAAAAGATCAGTTTTCGCTGGCCCTGGTATTTTGTACATGATCGTTGTAGAAATAACAAGAATAGTGTTTAAGTATTGAAATCAAAGTGATTCTTTATTAATCTTCCGATGAGATGAAGCGCTCGGAATGTTCTGTTCGGTTTAAGCCTCTGTCGCAATAAATAATATGTAAGAATCTTCAACAGAACGAGAATAACTATCAAGGCGACGACATCCACCCAGAAGACCACGTTTTCCATTTCTGAAATTGAAATTTATCGTGTGTCAACAAGAGTGTTACTTCTTCAACAGTAATCTTGTCCGAAAACTGTAATTATTTAGAAAAATACCTACGCATTGTTAGCAAAATTTGTCGTGGTGCTCTGAACTCGCAGAATATTTCCTCGGGAGGGCAGTATAAATTCTCTCTGTTGAAACCGTACAAGGCAGTCACGAGACCTTCCAGGCCGTATCGAATGTAGCTTAGATACATTATCAATTTACGATAAACGGGTAGTGTTTGTGTTTCCCCTAAACCTTGCACCGCTAGCAACATTAAGGGGACGCTGATTGCGGGACCAACAAATGTACCGTTCTGAAAAATGAATTTACACAGATCCTTTTTGTCCTGAATTCTTCGATAGTAAAATTCAAATAAAACTTACCACGATGTTCAAAGTGCTGGCAATGGCCAAAGCCATGCTCTCCGCTATAAACATGCATATAAAGCAAATACCAAAGAACATTGCACACCTGAAGAGCTCTAAAGGTTGTCCCGTGATTATGTACACCATCGATAGGTAGATCGTTGACACCAATACCTACAAATTAAACGAAACGTTAATGATTAAGTTGGATGACGTAAATCATTACGAAATTTGCTATCGTCCGACCTGTACGGGTATGTTCATTACGGTGAAGGCACAATAATAGGGACTCAGTTTGTACCACATGTTGAAATATTCTCGTTTAACCAGTTGCACTTCCGAGGGAACTGAAATGTTGCAATTAATTGAAGTACAAAAAAGAATACCGATTGAGTCAAGGGAATAAACAATATCGAAAAAAAAAAAAAAACAGAAGATGACCGAAGATAATGCTCCGTGACTCGCGACGTAACGATTATTGCGCTGGAATCATTTAATTCTGCAAAAAGCAACTCTCCGCGCGTATTATATAACTCAAATGAAATACAAAACGCTTAATAATCCGTTAAATGTTTATCGACTAATTAAAATAATTTTCTTGTACCAGTTCGTACTTCCTCGCATTAATTACTGTTTTCTTACAGTGTAGCAAGACCGGAAGCATGGGCACGTAGAGGAACAATATCAAGCAGGCGAAGCAAAAGCCAAAGTTGAACAAAGTCTTCGATCCGTCGTTACCAACGTTTAAGAACAATGCTCCTATGATGAAACCGAGGAATACGTGTAGACCTATTTTCAGATACATATAATTCTGTGAAACAACAAGTAATTCCGTTAAGTCAGCTCGCGAAAGACTTGCGCGTTCAAAGTTAGGCGTTGTTGTTTCCGTACTTTATTTCTCCACAGTTGTAACGTCATTCTCCTTGAGAGAATGACAAATTGATCGCACCAGGAGAGCCTCGGCATCTCTTTTGGCAGCTGAAATTCGCGCTGCGTTGGTCGACAAATTGGAACAATTGGCAGCTCCGTGTCCACCAAGTTTATCATTCGGCTGGTCCATTCCGTACCGTAATCGCCCGCGGACACTTCTATCACTGAAACGATTATTCAAATGAACTACCACGTTCATAGAAATTGGTCGGCTAACTGACGTATCATTCTATAGAATTTCAGCTCGATTTAATTTACCAAAATCAGCAGGATTGTAATGTTTTGGGCACTCGATGCCAACTTGTCGAAGAAACGGGACCAGATTGTCCACCGTGCCCCTGTAAATGCATTGACCACCAGCTACCACGTACGTGTGATCGAACTTTGAGAAAATACTCGCGCTCGGTGTATGAAGGGAGCATATCACGGTTCTTCCTAGTCGCGCCAAGCGTACGAGTAGGTCGATACATTGCGCGGCTGATATTTCGTCCAAGCCTCTGGAACAGTTTCCGTGATCAGTAACAGAAATCACTCAAGGTTGCATCGTAAATGCACAGATCCGCTTAAGGGATTTTTATCGCGTTTCCGCTACCAAATAAAGCACTCACGAGGTCGGTTCGTCGAGAAATATAACAGCAGGATTGTTCACGAGTTCCAGAGCGATCGAGAGCCTTTTTTTCTCGCCGCCTGATAGACGTTCGGTGATCGTGTCCTTCGCACGTTTTAGTCGCAAAATTTCTAGGACATCTTCTATCTGAAATGTAGAAGATAGCAATTAGTTGAATTATCTTGAAAAAGGTTCTTGGACGGTCGATGGGAGTATGCCGAAACACGTTTCCCTCCCTTGTTTACGGTCGCGAGCGTCCCATGGCACGCGTCGAGAATACGAAGAAAGACACGCGATGCAATTTGAGTATTCGTGTTCTTCCAAGAACACGGTTCATGCGTTGCACCCAACAGCGTTCCTAAACGAACGATCTTATCCTAACTTTTCTCGAAAGTTTCGCGCAAACACGGTAAGGGGTAGTGGCACACCTAGAGGGAGGAGAGTAGCTCGAGTTTCTATAAAAAATATATTTAATCTAAGTACACCCATTACATAGGCGAGTACACCTATACCTTAGCTTTATTTGCTATCTATAAAAATCGAAATCTGTTATTCGAATGAGATGAAAGTGTCCTCACAGCAGTGAGCTTCTCTTCCCGCGAAGTTTTGCCAAGTTTTAGGTCCACGGCGAATTGCAACGCCTCGAACACCGTGAGCATCGGTTGAAGAAGATCTTCCTGCATGATGTAGCACGATAATTTTCTCAAACGTTTCGCCTCTCGTGTCTGCCCGTTGATACTTATGTGCCCAGTGACGCCTGTCGATCTGAAAACAATCTGTTTGTGAATTTCGTATCGTGGGTGAGTCTATCGATCGTCTCGATGTTGGGATTCGTGTTAACTCTGACTTAGGTGGAGTTTCCGCCTACTTGGACGTGGGACGCGAGGTCATTGATCTTTGACTCCACTGACTCGTGCTTTGGGGGAAAAAGTGGTGCGGCACGATGAATGATTCCACGAATCAAACACTGACTCGAGAAGATCGAGAAGCATCGATCGGTGGATTTATGATAATTTGATTGGAACGCTTACTTGTATCCTGCTAGGATATTCAATAAGGAGGATTTTCCAGCACCGGACGGGCCCAGAATCGCTGTCAGTTCGCCAGATTTAAATTGTCCAGAAACTCCGCTTAAGATTACCTTCTTGCCTGTGACACACGAAAACAAACAAATTTATTACGCCGCGAAACGAAATAATATACGTCGGTCCACCTGGAAAAACACAAAGTGCGCGTCGTCGTTCCGTAAAACGACGAACGAAAATTTTGCGCGTTAGATGAAATTTTAGTAAGCAACTTCTGTTCATTGTAGACTTAAAAATATTCCAAAGGAAATACGCCGTACTGACTGCGTCACAGGTAACTAAATATTATACGGGTTACCGAATAATATCGAGACCTTTTCACATGATAATCGTATCGTTTACATAACTAAATATTTAACATGGTTCCTTGGCGTATTATAGTCAAATGTGACACTGGAGAACGTTTTTGTTAATCTCTGAATGTCGACACCGTTATCGATCGCATCGAACCACGTTAGCTATATTTCATTGCTACGAGAAGAATGGCATTGACCCTTGTATGCAAATGATGCGGCGAATTAATCCAGTCACTTTCGACTGAGATTCGCGGGACAAGACTTTTATCAATCAAATCTTCTGCGTACAATTTTATCTCGTCGTTATAAATATCGTACAAAAGGCCCCATAAAAATTTAAAAGGCAAATCATTGGATTCTATCCACATTTTTTCCTCTATCTGCTTTTGTTCACAGTACTATTTTTCGTAACAATGTAGCATGTTTTATTTGAGAGAATATACATAGTAATTGTTGTCTAAACTGTACCCAACTCTGAGACGCAATCGTACAATTCCGATTGTATTTTTTATCGAAAAAAGAACGTCTTCGACATTCCTTCCTAGAAGATCTATCGAAGAATCGTTTGATAAATGATCGATGGACATTTGCGTGGCGTGTACCGTGCGAATCCAGCTCGTAACTAATCAACGTCGTTTTTAACTCCGTCTACCTGTTGATTCATTGCGGGATACATGTGCACCTGCGACGTATGGACGGGAAAAATAAACACCGTGTGCATCGGATAATTTACCATGATGATTACTTAGTTCGATTGTTTACATCACAAACTTCTAGCAACATCAATTTTCCTCGAATGTATCCTTGGAAACAAAGGAACAATAGCTACTGAAGTATGTATCCTTGAGTGCATCTACTTGCCACTGTTTGTGGTAATGGTTTTTTAATTGGCATTGGTACACCTACACCGACAGGATGCTGTAAAAGTTGAAACATAACTACCGACACGCGTAGCAGTTCCATTCTAGTCTACTTTCATTCCTCCCCCACTTGAAGAATTGCTGTTTCTGACGGTGTATAAAGCACGTTTCCTGTGCGCCGGAAAACACCCACATTGACGAGAAACGGTGTAAACACGCGACGCTAATCACGCGATGAAGCGATAATAGTGAAAATTATTGGGTCCTGGATAATAAAAGATTAAATAAGATGAATATAATATTTCTTTTTTTAATTTTCCATTAAAGCGACCCATTTTTATGATTTCGTACTGTTTTAACAAGCCACGTATCTAGGAAAAGCCTTAAATACGACTATTTCAGTTGAATAAACGATAAATAAGAGTAAAACAGTTCGTAATTGTGTTTCACGTGTCGTTAACGAATGAAAATAAAACGTTACGTTACGCATTATATATTCATCCAGTAACTTTAATTGTTTCTCTTTTATTATTTAGCTCTAACCGTTTATGGGATTATCGCTTCGTTGCGAGATTAGTCGCGTGTACACAGTTTTTTTTTCCGTCATTATAACTATCGCCGTGATGTATAGCGTGAAACAAGATAGAAACATTCGCTCGAGCGTCTTCCAAGTTCTAGTCATCTGCGAGGAGAAAGGTTGAAGGCACCGCAGGGGCATAGAAAGCGAAACACCGAGAAATTGTAACGGGCTCTGAGTGATTACGGTCGTGGCACTATTAGAACTGCAGAGCTTTTACGAGATTTCGCGGAAACCAATCGTGAATCGTGAGATTCGCCATTTTTTCCCAGAGACGAGGACGTGGTATCCTGTAGCACAGCCCATTACGGAAGTAGCCTTATCGAGTTATCACAAACATTGTGCAAAATATCTCACGACATAATTTTATTATCTATGTTCAAATTTCATCGCCTCTACGTGTGATGATAATCTAGGCATGTATTGATATACAGCATTGTTTTCTTAGTATGTTTTTGTTCACGATGATTAAACTCTAATTACAGTGTTTCGTTAATTGTTCCGATTCAACGAGTAGTTATTAGTCAACGCGTAACGTGACGTCAAAACTTTCTGCGTGTATATTCTCATTTACTTCATTATTATTGAAAGATTTTAAGGATCGTCTGAAAAGTGGCTGAAAACACACGAGGTCCGAGAAGCAGATAAGATCGTTTTCACAATTTCTTTTAATCGTTCACGTTTTCGTGGTTGAAACTCTCCCTTTTATCCTCCAATTTGTTTCCAAGGTATTACGCTGTTTTATATTCGAATGATAACTGGCGCAAATAACTCGACAGATTTTATATTACTAGCGAGTTGTCTTATTTTCGATGCACCAACACGATTTTCTTCCGAACCAGACCTCAACCTCAACCAAACACGTACTTTGGTTGAGCAACAGAGCGAGAGCTGACTCGAAAGCAAAAACAATCGTTTTCGTGATTTTAGATTAAAGTGTCGTATCCGATTACCGTCTATAATTCTTCGACTCCGTTTAAATAAAAATATAGTTTCAAACACCTCAGTGGCACTGTTATTTAATAATATATATATATACCCTTACAACACCCTTATATTTCTAATGATTATGCTAAAAGTAATCTTACTTTATAATGTGTAGATAGTATCCTGACACACTTCGTTAACATATCGGGAAGTTTTCAATTTACATGCGATTAGTTGATCTTATTTTTCCTTCGAATGTTGCAGTAATCTTGCCTTGAACGAATTAGATAAACGTATTAATCATAGTCTATCATCGTTGAAGTCACTCACCCCTTTGTTCTTTTCAAAGAACAAATAAATGAATGTACACGACAAATATTATCGAGTCGCGTTATTCTTTGTTGTATTCAAGTAAAATGTCATATTCGCGTTGTATTCCATTTGGTTTGCAAATTACTGCGATACGTACTTTTATACGGATAAGATCTAGATACACACATCAGAAACAAGCGTACACAGAATCATCGATAAATCAACCTTAATTATTACGTATACTAAAATGCAAATTACTGTTGGCACAAGGAATGCGTCAAGAAAAGCTAGATTCTCATTCTGCGGTCGAATATTGCGATTGCATTTGAAGGGCAGAGAATAATTTACACTCCGCGATTAAGTTACTAAACTACATTAAACTGACATTATAGACGGAAAGTAACGAGACTGCTTCGTTAATCGGACTATGCATACAATACGTGCTTGCGTCAAACGAGATACGGATTAACACATTTGACGCGTGAATTTATGATGTGAAAATGCATTACTAGAAATTCGATCAGTCACTTCTTATCGCTTCTCGGTGAATTAAACTGTGGATGTTATTGGTTGAATATTAAAATACAAACATCATTATCCAAGTAACTAGCATTAGTCTTCGATAAATTATCATACCTTTTCTACCGTAAGGTATCGTATAGGTCAAATCATTGAATTCGATGTCGATCGGTGCCATTCTTTTGAAGTGCGACAGTGACACCGTAGCCTTCGTGGACATGAGTTTTGAGTTCTCGTAGATTCCATCGTTGGTATCCACTGCGTTGAACTCCGAATTCAACGACATGGTTGATCTCTCGTTTCAAAGAATTTATTTATAACCGTCTCGCTGGACCCATTAAGTTGCTTTTCTCTGGCTTCCTCCAATTTATTCCACTGAAATCCCCACAAAAAATGATCAGCGACGGAGTTATATATTTAAATATAATTCTGTTAAATCTTTCGTTTTCGTACAAAAAATATCTCTTATCTCAACAGCTTCGCCCAGATTCGCGTCTGTTCGAAGCTTGTTTCGCAGCGCGCTGATGACGAATTAATTAAACTAAGATGCACAGTTGTTTGTGCAATTTAATTTCGTTCGACTGACAGTCCGTAACTCGGGAATTTAACGAGTAAATTATCAGGATCGCCGATTAAGTTAATCGAATGATCTACCAAGTATGTCACAAACCTCGAATCATGATTTACCGATTAAAGTGCCAGAAATAAACGTTTTTCCGTCTGACAAGAGTCAACACCGACCGATCGTTCGCGATGCAAAAGAACGATCGAAAGCTCAGCACGCGACAGCTCGCGATGGAAGACTGGCGTTGAAGTTACTTTGTCCTGCCTTCCTAGTTTCAACGATATCGTATACACGCGCGCACACGGTTCCGTTTGCCGCTTACGCATATTTTACAACAGCTCACGATAAAAATGACACACCGAGATGATACCAGGAACCGTGATAGTGTCATTGCAACAATTATTTTTATGTACGATACTTTTTATATACACGAACCTGACGTGATTTTAATGCCACGAGTCGGACGACTTAATTTTTTATGTGTTTGTTGCACATCTGCAAATGGAATCTCGGATAAGACACAGTCATCGGCGTTATATATATCTTCGAAGGGCTTTGAATTTCATTCTACCGATCAAAGCGAAAGAAAATCCGACGTACCCATGAAAGTAAAATTAAAATTCTCATTTCTTTCATCGATATTCTACTCGGTACACTGTATTATCCGAATTCATTTAATCTATTAACGATAAATGGTTGAACACCACTGATCTAAAGTGAATCGCATGCAAAGTTTATACATGCACGGATAAATAAATCGAATAAGTATGCATCACCGTAACCAACCGAGTTGGTGAAACGAGGCATTGCTATCGAGACAGTTTCATCGATTAGTCGCGTTATACCAACTTCCGCGCAAAACGACGATAAAATCTCGCGATATACCAATGCACACGTCCGACTTATCCTCTCGGCTCCGGCGAGTCATTGATGCAGTGGTTCTTAATCTTTTTTAGGACCTCGACACAAGTTCTTAATTATGATAAATTGTAGTGATAATTTTAAAGATTGCAAAAAATCAACAATTCTCGGGAATCAAATACGTGGATCTTACAGATTCAAAAATGTCATGAAATAGGAAAACAAGATTGTTCTCTCGTTATCGGGATAACTGTCCAATCGAATAAATGTCATGGATTGTCAAACGGTAGGTTTATTCGCTATCTACTATTCGAATAAAGTTTTGCCCACCTCTGGTCGCGACGTGATAGTTAAGGATCACTGCATTATTATGGCGATATTCCCGCACTGTTCATACCACCGAAAGACTAATTGTCTCTATTGTACGTCAATGGGCACTGAAATCAACGCCAATCGAAGAAACGATGCATCTCGCGTGGAGATACCGTTCACGTCTTAAGATAGAAACTCGTACAGCTGTAGAAATTTGTTCTATTCTTAGGTCAAACACGTGGTGTCATTTATCTATAAATGCACAAACGTACAGACACATACACACACACACGCGTCACATTCCCGTCGTCGCAAACCTCGTTAATGACCGTTGCAATTACGACGCGTTAAGGTCTTCTGTCATTAAATTTGGTACACAGCAAAGAGCAGAAATTCCAATCGGTCGAAGCAAGACTCGCGCTCGACGAGCTACAGTAGCGGACTGACTACTCCGATTTTACTTCGCCCTAACATACCCAGCCATATCTACGCGTGTGTATGTCCGCTTTATAAAATGTACACGCATGCTCCGAGCTACGAAATGCGCAGGGATGTTTTTCCAGGACTCCCTTTTGAACGATTCGTCCGCCGAATGAATCAGACATTCAACGCAATCCATTGTCCCGAGCAGTGACTCGCTATCTTATAGCCAAAGAAAAGATCTCCCTAGGGCTCTCATGAAAGCCACCTACTAAATATTTCAAGAACCTATTCTTGATATGCGTGCATGATGAATGAATAACCCAAAACTATCTCCTTAAAATCTCCAACCAACAAAAGTCTTTTTATTCGATTCAACAATTATTCGGACGAGCCTTTATATATTCGACGTGACACCGTGTCATTTAACAATTCAATAGCAATTTTTAAACAATGACATTCAAATGTTTAAGAAATGTTCGAATATTAAATTCTACGAACACTCACCGATCCGTTTTGAACACTATACTCTCGCGAACCGGTTGTTAACGTCGCGTGCGAACTTCTTTTATTTAATTTCCATTCATAGTCTTCTAGCTTTACTTTCCACTAACTTTCCAGTACAGGTGACCGTGAAACTGAGAATTAGTACAAACGTCTTCGCGCAGTAGAAAATGAATACAAGAATTATATTGAATTTACAGAAAACATGTCTTAGACAGTTTAAATTAAACACGTAACGCAACAAAATGTTGTGAAAACTACCACAAACTTGGAAAGCAACATTTTCATCTAAACGAGTATTCAGCTTATTTGTAGTTGAAGCGAATGTAGGAATAACACGAGCGTGTCATGAAATAAATAGTTGACGGCGTACACCTTTCCCCTATCAAATTTCATAGCCTAGACAACATTGTGCTTTCCCGTTTGTTTAACTCGGAAGAGAAGAAAATACTCCAGCAGAAATTATACGACCGTCACTGTCATAGAATACGGGTACATTGAACTTTCCTAGTAGACGATGAAAAAGCATGCACAGCAAGTCGCGTTTCGCGTCGCCGTTAAGTTCCAAATGCATTGTCCATATATTTTAATAAAATGTAATATTTCAGTCGCAAAAAAATGTACAGTTGATGTACATGTTGAGATATAGCATGGATTTCTGAGCCCATATGGTTGATAAATGGTTGTGTTGTTCGCGGCATGAATACCTTTACCCATGCATTGGCTATTTATTAGAATCAAACCTGGACACTTTTCAAATAACATTATTTGAAATACACGTCAATCGCCCAACAAGAGTATTTATAGGTTCTAATGCAGGGGTAGGCGTGCACTATACGCTGTATAGTGTCAAACAAAGTGAGAAAGTAAATTCAAATTATTCAGGTCTAATTATATGCGGATAAAACGTAACAGAAAGTCTTTTCCTCTTACCTTAGAAAATCCATCAAATCTGTAATCCCAAAAGTATTCGCGAGCATGTACAATATATTTCCTGGTTGTGTAAGGAAGCACTTATGATACTATTTGAAAGATTGCAATAATGATTGATTGCTACGTTAAAGTTGTGCTCGTATTTTCTAAGAAATTTTTGCAATGATACCGCGATAAAAAATTCAGCAAGAAAGAAACCTTTCGCTTTCAACATTTTTCAGAATAATTGGACAATTACGAAGATACCGAGTATTAAGAAGAAAACTCTACGTTTTGTGGCTACTAGCTAGAACAATTTCGACCGGTAACTAGAACAAAACTTTATTAGGAAAATGACTCTGCACATTTTCCCGTCGTAGTTATTTAATTACCGATGCGGAATACGAATATTGTGGCATGCGATAGTTACATAAAGTCATACAAACATGTTTATGAAAGGCATAGTTTTATTCGTAAGAAACTTATGCTGTAAAATACAACGAAGATTATGCCAATCCAGCACAGACACGTGCACGGTGTACGGTGTACACGATGCTTTACAAAAGTATATGTATATTGATCGGAATCTATCACGCTAATCTTTTACATACATATAAACATGTATAATTTATCCCGTGTAAATAGATACAAACATATTTCTTGGTAAAGTACATCTGTCAAGTTAGTTTTATATAAAACGGAGACGAAACGATTGAACATTTTTTTCATACATATCATTGTTCAATGGTTCACGAGTTTAATTTCCAAAAATAAATTGTCGAAGTCTGTGTTGAACCCCGGTATTAAAAATTGTATCGAGCTTCGTGTAAACTTTCATATACGTTTGCTCAAGCATACTAAATTATATCTATATACATATATATCTAAATATCTATATATATATGTATATATAAAAACAATAACGATAATAGGAAATAACGTTAATAAGTTTGTTTCTCAAGATAACGAAACCTAAAAAAATGAAACAGACTGGCACGGATTAAGGGGGTGCTTAAGAATCTCTGCGAAGAATCTCATTTTCTTAAGTATTAAATTAATTTTTTAAATAATTTATATAAAATCTCCAAAGAAATAAAGAATATTTTCCGGCACTATAAATTTCTCCTTGATTTTCTTATCAAGATAATTTTCGATAGTTACCCAACTTCAGGCCTTAAAACCCCTTAATTCGACCGTGGAAACAGACATACAATCTTCTAAAGACGAAGTAATTGTAAAGAAAGGTATTACGTATACTCCACCAGTAGGGCGTATGACAGTACCTACGAATCGTAGGTCAGTAACAATTGGTATACACAAAATACCAACACAAGTCGATACCATTCCGATCGAATTAGTTTAGCAATTCGAAAACATTTACAAACGAAGCCATATTTTTAAACGTGTATATACGAAGTGAAGTCGTGTTCGTCGCTAAAGGTACATATGTATACCAAGAATGGTAGAAAGTGTAACACTCCGTTTCTTGGATGCGAGTGAGAGCAAGTACCGTCTATAAATTTGTTTCTTTAAAGCTGTTGGAGTACTCCGCTCCCAGCGCACTTTGCTATGTGACTCACATTTTTTTTTGTTACAAAAGTAGGCTCGCTTACAAAATACAAATTGATTAGTACAATATACACTCTACGTATAAGAGACACGTTAATTGGAAGAGTTACGACGAACATAAAGTTTCGATGGACTTACTGCGAATCGTAAGTTCCTGCCGTACGCGCGAACATTGAAATCGGCAAGATCTCGTAAAAAATTTGAAAATTCGAGATACACGGTAAACCTGGCAAGATCGCGCTGAAATTCTAAACACAAGTCGTGTCGCATTTATCATTCGTAACTCTTCTGCATCGTCAAAGTCACAGCCACTTGGTGGATAAAAAGAGAAATGTGTTCACTCGCGAAACGTTGTCAATTAAGGCCTCTTATTCCTTTCAGAGAATAAAGTTGCAGAGCTTTTGATGTTGTTCGACAATCTGCTCCATTTGGCTCGGGATTTCTCGAATCCCTCTTTTTCTTGCTTATCCCGCTGAAGAGCACTGATACACTCCCACAGACACACATACACACACACACACACATATATATATACACATATATATGTATATATATACATATATCGCACGCGCACCACATATAAACAACATAAACAAATACATGCACACTCTTGCACTCGACTCGAGATCAACGTGCATACTTACGTGCATACTAGAAAATTGTGCTACCGTGTAACGAAACAAATAAAAAAAGACGTGATAGTACCCTGAACAAGTAATGTCGCGTTAGTTGCTACAGAGTAGTAGTTTTAACGTTGTAAAACTAATAAAAACGAATAAATTACGTTAGTTTAGACCTTACGAATTCGACGCGTAATAATTACAAGTATGAACGGCAATAATCTCCGCCCTTTCAGGGATAAGCAATTTGTTCGACAATCGATGAATTGTCGATCGCTGGTCTCCGCGACGGTAAAACGAGTACGTTGTCGCAGCATTGGTTTACGAATTGTACGTTTGAACTTTGTTCGATTTTTAATAATTTCGCGCGACGTTTTATCGCGCAGTCTTAAGTTTCCAACGGAGAAACAGATAGGCCGCAATTCGAAGAACAAGGAATATCAAAAGCAAGGCAAGAATATCAAGAGTAAAATCGGCGTCGAGCATATCCAGCTCCTCCAAGGTTGTTTCCGGATTTTTGAAATGGCAGTAGACCTACAGAATAAAAACTGTGTAATATGAAGCTCTAACGTAAGCCCCGTGACAAAATTATAAGACACCGTATGGGTGTTGCTAATTCTTTGGTAATTTTGTATCTTATGATTCTACCATGGGTTTAATATACAGATAAACATTGTACCTGGAAACACTTGAGTTTTTCCCGCCCGAAGGAGTAAGTAGCCAACGCAGTTCCCTCGAACCCGTATCTGATGTAACTCAGATAAGTGATCCATCTGAGATATACAGGAATGGCGTCGAAACTGACAAAGAAGCCTGAGAATAAGAGGAACGGTACAGACATCACAGGCGCCAAAAATACGCCGTTCTGCACGTTCATGGCAGCTCCAACGACGAGTCCCACCGATTGGGCGACGAATGAAATTAATAAACACGTCCCTATGAACATGCTGAACCGCATGGTATCCGCTGGTTGACTCGTCAAGAAATAGACAATCGTGACATAGAGTATGCAAAATATCGCCTGTAAAAAGAACATCGCGTAGATATTTCATCATGGAACAGAACAGTCTTGTTCCATTTCTAACGAGAACCAGTTAGTTTTATCTTTACCTGAAACGGTATGTCAGATACCGTGATTGCTAAATAGTAGGCCTTGAGTGAATACCATCTGTTAAAGTTTTCTTTTAAAAGTACCGGTAACTCTAGTGGAACTACAAAGAAAAGAGTATTAAACTATCCGTAATTATGGACGAAGCGAGGAGAATACTTGAGATAAAACGTACAAGACAAAATCGTAATGGTCATGGACGTATACATGAGAAACAGCATGTTAAAGAAGAGGAACCCAAGATTGCTAAGTACTTTAGCGCCGTCGTTTCCAATGTCATAGTAAAGAGCGCCGATCAGCAGTCCCACCAGAATATGAGCAAACAGTCGAAGATACATAAGAGTCTGAAAAATTAATTAATCAACGTGAATTCCTAATTGCAGAGTCTAGAAAGAGATGATCATCAACAGTAATTGAACGACCGATTCATGCGTATGGCTCGCATGGTGATAAAGTCTTGACTCACCCAATCTCTACGACTGAAGAGTAAAGTCCTCTTCAAAATGATCCAGAACTGTTGAAGCTCTGACGTAGGATATCTTTCTGGGGTGACAATGATCGAATCATCGAGCAAGGCTACGTCGGCGTTATCCTTTTTGTCCAGATCCATTGATATCACTACGTCAGCTGTGTAAAGATGAAGAGAACTTGTCAAAAATTTGTCGAATAAAATTTTCACAATCTTCGATTACGATTCGATTGTTTTCTATGTACCTTGTTTCGCGATATCGTTCGCCACGTAGGATGTAATTACTGCTTTACTGTCTGCACCTTCCTGTTTACTTTCTAGAAACTTCTCTTTCAAATTCTTCACGTCGTTTTTATCTCCTATTGCGGCGTTTTCCCCACCGTCGGCGATGCCTTTTTGAAGCGACTCGGTGATCCCGTTGTTGAGACCCTCCGAATTGTTTTCAGGGAACGGATGTCCTTCGCGAATATCATACTTTCCATTCTTTATAGCGTTTACGAGGTTTTTGATATTATCTCCGTATTCTCCGCAGGACACTTCGATGACTATGCAAAAAATTATAATAGTACACGTGAGAAGATTTCATGGAACTTTTATTACAAAAATTCTGAAGTATTTCTTCCATAAGAACAGTTTAAAAAAAACATTCCTTTTTTTTTTTAAATGTTGTCCCAGACGGTTAAAAGCTTTTTCAGTTATGGTAATAAGTATGATCTCATACATTCAATATGACCAAAGGAGTTAAAAATTCACAAGACTCACTGAAAGAGGCCGGATTGTGATAACTCGGACAGTTGAGTCCTATGTTTCTAAGGAAAGGCACCAATTGCGACGTAGATCCCTGATAAACGCATTGTCCCTCGGCCAGCGTGTACAAGGCGTCGAACATTTCAAAGAGCCTTGCGCTGGGTTGATGAATGGTGCAAATTATTGTCCTTCCTCCTCGGGCCAAGGTCTTTAGAAGCGAGATACATTGAAAGCAAGACGATGAGTCCAAACCACTGCAAACAGTGACACAATGTATCAGTATAATTATTAAACTATGAAGATAAACAAGCAAGATAATACGAGGTAACACATTTAATAAAATGGAAAATTCACTATAAGAAAAATTAAATGAAAATTCGTAGTTTCTTCCTAGTATGTACTATTTGAAAAAGATCAAAGTGGAAACAAATTTTCGCGGTGTCAATACCATCGGGGTCTGTGATCTCGAACAAGTTCAAATTACTACACAAGTACAGGCCTTGATGACGGCTGGTCATTGATCACGGTTGTTTTCTTCAACCATAGCATCGTAAAAAAAAAAAAAAAAAAGAAGACACGTACCCCAGGACCCAGAAGAACCGGTCGAACGAGCGTTTTTAAAACCTTCGGCCGACCACTCGTCGAGGAACTCGATGGTACGAGGCCATAAGTGGAAACTTATAATGAAAGGGCAAATTGACTCTGAGACTTATAATCATGGAAACGTCATGTTGTCTAAATGCGATGCAGACGTGAAAGCAAGGAACAAAGGAACTTCACAAAACTTAAACATTGGTCGCCGACTTTCTCCTGCCAGTTATGATGAGTTTCGTTTTGTCATCCAACGAAACTCGCGTCTTATGATTTTATATACGTGTAATTATTGCACAATGGAAAATCATAGTACGCGTCACATAGAAAATAGTTAGCACTAGCGAATGGAAATCAGAGGACTCTATTATACTTTTGGTAATCGTAGGATTATGAATTTATCAATATGTAAATAGTTATGTTACATATCAGGAAGCCAGAAAATATTTTGATGCATTATCTAACTAGCAACCAGTATTACCTGAATTCTAACGAATTAAGATTATTTATCCAAAACCGTAGCGTTTAATTAATTTCAGTGTGGTTTCTTTACTCGGGAGAAACTGAACATTAGTGATCGTTCATTGACACTGACCATGCCTTCGTTGAAACGTTATATAAAACTCAGACTGATTTCTCTGACACTAATAGCGGTGAAAGTGAAAGTATTCGGAATAAATAAATAAATAAAAAAAAAAAAAAATCACCCAGTCGGATAACTTTGCATCCATTGTTGATGTCGATAGATGTCACGGGCAGAATCTTTAACAAAATGACTAAATTTTTTCGTTACCTGGTAGGTTCGTCGAAGAACATTATAGGAGGATTATTGACTAATTCGAGAGCAATGGAAAGTCTCTTCTTCTGACCTCCGCTCAAATTCGAGGTCATGGTCCGAATATGCTCGGATAGGCCAAGCGTTTCAAGAATCTCCTGGATCTGGAAAATAAAAGGATCCAATTCTCTAATTAGAGTGTTCACAAGGAATTATATAAACAGAGATAGGACAAATAATATTGAAATACAAAATGGCAAAAATAAACATCGTGTAGCTTTTTTATTCGCCGTGCTTCTACGAGTGAACGATAGTATGGATAAGGTTTCATTCATACAATGCAAAGTATACTATTTTATCATTAAAATGCGAATGTTTATTCAATAAGTAACGCTTAAGAAATACCGAATAAAAACAGTTTACAATAATTAATTCGATTGGACAGTTATGCGAATGTTTTTTATTCAATCAGAGATTTAACATGGATACACACCACTTCCTCTTTGTCTGCTTTAGAGGTATGGGAACCGAGTTTAAGGTTCGAGGCGACTTTCATTGCTTCGGCCACGGTTAAATTCGCATGAAGCTGATTGTCTTGCATGATGTAGCAAGAGAGCTTTCTGAAGGCACTGAGGTTCCTTTCGTGCCCATTCATCGTGATACTTCCTTCCAGACCCATCGACCTAAACACACATTAGATAAACTTTTTACATTCCTGGATTCTCGAATCACAATTTTTGAAATTAAACTTTCTTTTGCCTCGGACTACATGGTCCTTTGCTTTCGTTAATAATTAACCGTTCATTCTTGGAATCAAAGAGTGCATTCTACAACGCATGCCATGTTTTCTACTTTCTTCGCGCTTTCCCCAAGTATGTAATGTTTACTGCCGATAAGTACGTGATCAAGAATAGCGGACTATGTTCGATTCAGAGGTAAAGGTATTTTTCGCGCGTATAATTCACCGATACGTCGCGTCGACGTAACGTCAAAAAACCAAATGGAATAATAACGAGCGAAAAAATAAATGTCAATCAAGGCGCGAATTATGCATACCTTCGATCGTCGAAATTGTACGTATTCGACGCACGAATGTCATAATAGGTAGTATTTAAAACAGATTTGTCATAATCATACCACTTAAGATATCTCATCTCATATTCTTCATGTAGTATTAATTTATTCAAATCGATTTTCTCAAGTTCTTTTTCTTCCTACTATCCTCTAAAGCTAGCCGACTGCGACTTCTGTTGAACTTATCGCCGTTTGAAAAGTAAGCAGTCGAAGAAAAGTTCTTAGGAACGAATTGCGTAACGGGTGATTCACGAAGAAAGCGAAATGACATGGTAGAAAGAAAGTGAAATGGCCAAAATTATGCGCAACTAAGCAAAGAAAGCGAAAGAAAGCTATGTTATCAGTGAAAGAAAGTAAACTTCAGCTCCTGATAAATAAGAAAATAGTCGCTATTCCCTATTTTAACGCGATTAAACCAGCAACAACGTTAACAAAATTTGTATAAATATAATAACTAACTTGTATCCGGTAAGGATGTTCAAAAGAGTAGACTTTCCTGCACCGGAAGGTCCCATAATAGCTGTTAGTTCTCCAGATCGCAGCCTTCCGCTGACGGACTTTAGAATTGTCTTCACATCTGAAAATCGATCATATTAATTTGCATTAAGGGGTCTGTATAGTCCGGAAATAGAACAAACTAATTTCTAGTTTTATAAATGTTCTTGAAATTTCAAGTCTCAAAAACATTGTGCTGAAAGCATTATGGTGAAAGACAAATTGGCAATGTTGTGTAGGACTTTGAAGTGAATTTTTTGTACCAATAGTATCCAACCTCTATTGAAGGCGACAGCCTCCCCTCCCCATAAAGAAAGCTTTTGGTCAAATGAAATGCTTGTGAAACTTTCGCTCTAAGAAATAAGTGATATTGACTACTATATTGCACAGGTTATACATACTTACATATAAATATTGTATATATACAAAACGTATTTACATAATTTTCAATTACTAGAGTTCTTGAACGGAGTCATTTATTTAGTGAGGTACCTAAGTGGAATATTTCAAATGGTACAAGAAAAATATATTTCTACGGTTGTCAAACTATAATGGTGAACGTATGGTGAGAATAGGCGAATACTTTTGTGAGTAGCTGTATAACATACAGCAAAAATAAAATATCTTCAATTTTCTTGCAGGTTCGCGTCCCCGTTTGCAAATCGCAATTAATCCTTGCAAACGTCAACGACTTGCAGCGTATTCTTTGGGTTGGCAAATAAGAGAAACAAAGAAAATCTCAACGAAGCATCGACAACCATGCATGCAGAGGCATCATTTTCCTCATTGTCAATCATACTTTGTCCCGATAGTAGATATCGCGGAATAATGACGCCCATCTTTATCTTCTGTGAGTTAAAAGCATCCGTAGAACGCACGTGCATGTATTGAACATCATAAAAAAAAAAAAAAAGAAAAAAATTTGCTCCAGTGGCGCATTATATCTCCATAATATAAACTGACTCGAATGCATCTTTTTTTTTTTTTTTAAATATGATGAAAATCTAACACGACGTTCATTTCTATTAATAATTCACCGCAAATCTCGTTGTCACGTTCGCCTGTCATTTAAGTATTGGCATTAAAACATGATTATCGTCGTCGACTTTTATCATTAATAGATCTGTAATTTTTTTGGACAATCACCAAATGAACTTTTGTTCCAATAGTATAATCTGTAGAACAATGCGCCACTCCTTGGACTTACTAAGTGTCGAAAATTTGCATTGCTGATATTTTGGTTTAATGAATGACTAACTATCATTCGTAAGAATATTTACCGTGCTTTGAAATTGATGCGGCACGACCTTTGCTTGGTTACCGTATCATTTTTCATTGCACTTTTTTATGCGTTGCGTGCCATACAGTATAATTGATGAGTACTATATTATGATATTACTATTACATCATATTGTACCTATGCATATCGCGGATTGCGTGACTCCGAATGTGATATTTTCCCCTTTGCAAATGTAACAACGCTTAATCGTTCGGTCGGAAAATACTAGAACTTGATTCTGGCGCATTAAGAAAACGTGTTCATAAAGGTGGACGTTACGTTACCGTTGAAACATGTAAGCGTTACTTAAACAGACGTCCGCGGGTTCAAGAAAAATTAACAGCGACGATTGCATCACAATTGTCGCCGACATATCATGTTTGGTATTACTTAACATAATTGAAAAGAAGTGATTGAGAAAAAAGTGACTGTAAGAAAGGAGGCTTCGTGATACATGTAAAGAATTCAACAAACTTGAGATCGTATTTAACGTTCGTGCGATTTGTCATTACA
The DNA here is from genome assembly GCF_026225885.1 of Hylaeus anthracinus. NCBI lineage: Eukaryota > Metazoa > Arthropoda > Insecta > Hymenoptera > Colletidae > Hylaeus > Hylaeus anthracinus. The sequence continues at coordinate 2,957,901 of NW_026534344.1, read as the reverse complement.
TGAAACGGCTTATCTATCGTTCGATTAATAATCATTTGTCAATGTTTACGCGTGGAAAATTATATCGACCGACATACACAGGTGTTCTTCGAAATTCGATTCGCGTACGAGTGATTTCTCTGCGACATAACGGGTCCGAATTAAACAAAGAAACGCGGTCAAGATTCAATGATTCTCTTCTTTGATTGATTAAATTCATTATTCATCTACGAAATAGCTGATGTCTGGACAGTTATTTTCAAATTCTGTCTCGTTAAAGACGACGTTAAAATCTGATTGTAAAGAACTATTGGAAATGCGAATGCGAAAGGAAATAAGGTGCGTGAACTCTGTCTCCGGTAACGGGAACATGAAATAAGTCAACGATGTTTCCGGCCGAGTAATCGCTCGCAGTACATTTAACTTAATTTGATAACACGTTTTCGTAACCGCGAATGACGAAATCTACGCGCCGACCAGTCGAATATCGAATGAAAAAACTCGAGTCTTACGATTCGAAACGTCGAACATTTAGAAAATACCAGAGAGATCCATCTCGCGAACACATTCGTGAAAAGTATGCGTTGAAGAGCAACTGGATTTTGCGCTACTGGTTGCGCAAAATTACGGATTGCAAGAATGTTGCCGTGAAGTACACGTTCACTTTCTATACGCGGTCGTTATTGCTCCGATCGCTCCACTTGGATGTGTGTGCGTTCGCAGATGCGTGCTATATACGGAACTATGTAAAACAGATAGAAATTAGCGGAGACGATTGCTTCACGATACTTGTCGTTTAGCACATCGTGCTGACTTAGCGAGAATATGCACTTGCACGAAATGGAATACAAATATTATTACATAAGTTTGTAAGATATTCATTTACATACATTTTATACGTTTATCATCATCTGTTTTCCATTGAACACGCTCTATGTTTTGAACGGCGTTTGAGATTTAAACAGAGGCTCCCTAGAAGGGTTTCAACTGGTATAAATTATCGGCGACGCCCTACGAGTGCAAGCCAAAGAACCCAAGGCGTATCCGTCCACAAAATGGTTCTTCGCAGTGGCATTCGAAGCAAACTAGAAATGACAATTCGATATGCCAGAGAAATGAAGCATTATCGCGCAGCTGCTGCAACTGGAACAGTGTCTTGCTTCGAGTATAAATTAGCGATAAGTGGAAACAAAGGCTGGTCTTTTCGAATTGTTCCGCTGACTGGCACATTTGCTGTTATTATTACGCTACTTCTTGACACCAGTCAAATTCTCTATAAACAAAGACGGATAACAAAAATCGATCGATTCGACTTATCGGAAGAAAACGGAGACAAGCAAAATTCTATTCGGGTAACCTGGCCAATTAAATCTTTCCTTGTTTACCTTTTGTTACTCGTAATTTCTATCTAGGTAGGAAGTTTACCCATTTCTGGTAAAGAACTGACCAAACGAATGTGTTTTCTTTTCCTTTTTGGAGTGGTAAGTGCACTTTGGAAATCGTGTCTGAAAGTCTTTATGCCGCAACCGGTCTTCTTACAAAATCTCGGTCACTAATTCCATTCGCTATAGCGACTCGGCAACTACGCTCTACAAGCTCGTGTAGAAAGTTATTCTTTCGTTTGAAATACGGATTAAACGGCAGCAGTTCTCTTCCTGTACGCTTCGACGCAAAAACATGATTCGTCATGAAATTTTCTGACGTGTTCAATTCCGTTAATTGTCTAGGAATACTAGGAACTCATTAAAACTGAGCGATCAGTTGCAACGATGAATACAAAATGTTTGACGAGCGAGTATGATGCGCAACAATATATTATTTAATATTATTGTCATGTAGCGACAGGAACGCAGGTGACTCAGTTTTTCTGTACCTGAATCACGCAGGCTTTTGTTTCATGGCGTTATCTTGTTAAATAAATCATTTGCGTTCGATAAGAGTTTCGATGGGAGACGTGCAGCTGGTACAGCACGCAAAGACACATTAATCGAGACACATATACACGGTGTATACTAATTCTTCTTTTACACAGGACAGAGCGTTTGCTTTCACTTTGTGGTCAATGTCATCGAAAACCAGTTCCAAGCGTTTCAATTTACAAGATGCGTGACGATACAAGATATATAAATGTTTTGTTCGAACGACGAGTTGCTGAATCTTCGAAATATAAATAATATCATCCAATGTTTTTCTTTCTTGCTCGATGAGAAAATATGTATATGTACATTGCCGATTGCTGACCTCCTCGGGAGAAACAGTTTTAACAGAATACTTCTGTATTGCTCGACCGCGAAACAAAATATAAAATGTGTGTTATATAAAACATAATTTACGCAAAATATATCAAACACGATTTCGTAATTCATTATCAATAAATTCAAACCAAGACCCGTTGCGTTCAGATGTCAGAGGAATAGTACAAGGGACGATGATCTGACTGCTTATCTTCCCAATTACTTTTTCTCAATGAAAATTTCGAGTTTCCTGTACAGCGAACACGGTTATCGACTCCCCTCTATTATCTGCAGAACGCGAATGCAATCGTGATCCGACGACCTCTTTCTTCAGCGAGTCTGTATTATCATTGACTGAGGTTCAAGTACGGTCATTAAAATAAACTGCGACTTCGACGCTTTCAGGCTCACAAAGAACGTTTCGTGCAACGAAACCGTTGACAGAAGAAGATGAATTGTATTATCAGTGTCTGCAATCGTTAGCTATCGATCCTTGGGCGACCTTCGCGCTACTGTTTCAAGCAGAATCGAAAAATTAGACAAATTTTATTCGAAATGAAAATGAAAACTACGATAGAACGAGTACGGCGTAACGCAAAGTTTTAATTGGGAGGCGATAAACTGTATTTGGTATGAGTGCATTGTAGTTTACGCAAGTATATTGACACAAATAGTACGGTAGCAATCTGAATTCGACTCTGTAACGTGAGTTTCTAGGTTTAAATCTATCGTTTTATCGAATTTTATCGAAAAGAGATAGATTAAATTCATCCCAGAGATAGCGAGTAACGACTAGAACGAGGAAATTCTCGTTGATGATGTTTAACTGTACTTACAAAGGGGAAATTCATCAGTAGTAGACGGCAATATACGATAGGATAGGAAATTATATCCGTAAACTTTTGAGAAAATGGGGAAAAATAAATTCGATTTATGACGTATGTTTCCGCTGTCATATTATTATGTCATATTATATGTCATGGTATGGACTAAAATTATTTACTTGCAATTGAAAACATGCTTTTACGCTCACTTTTAGCATTCAAATATTTTACTACTAATATATGTATAATTAACCTGTTCTCATGCTTGTTAAGAAATTTTTGTATTTGTGTATTAATGTATACAAGCACTTTAATGTTTTCGACCCTACCTATTGGGTCCTCTTCAAAAACATGGTTCATCTAAAAGTGTTTAACCAGATGTTAATAAATGTACATATAATTTGAGACAAAAAGCATGGTTGTATGTCTTTGAACTAATAATGCACTAGTATCGGTAACGAATGTTGTATGGGCAATTCTAGTTGAAACTATGTGACAGTGTGATGTGTGATTTTTAATTGTTTCAAATGTTCCTCGACGCGATTACGTCTGACGATCTTGTGAAAGGATTTAGGATTTTCCTTAAAAAAAAGTTTCTAAATACCCTAGAATGTCACAGAAAGAGTCAATTGAAGCATATGCGTATTTGGAATGTACATTCCGACCCTTATGAGGTCCCTTCCCTTATCAGAGTCCCTTCAAAAGGATCCGCGATAAAGTGAAACGTCCACTCCAAAACGTACACGTGCATAAGCACTCTTTGTGTATCATTTCAATTTTACAAGCATGGATCGAAATTTTAAGTCTGAGTATATATCATTTTTCTGTGTTTATGTCAGAGATGATTGGTCATTTTAAGGATCCTGTTGATGTTACATGGCTGACACGTGTTATAACAAATCTACTTGTATTAAAATATTCTTTAAAAACGGGAAAAAAATGTTCAACTCTGTCTGTATTAATAGGTAATTGGTGTACTTACTATTCTTGCGTCCTTCTCGGACCTTGTACGTCAGGTCGGTGAATGCCAGATCAACCGGTGGCCTTTTCGGCAGATGCGTGATCGTTTTCGGTTGCGCTGGCATGATTTGCAACCTAGTCCCCGAACTATTCCTAGGTTGCAATAAAATTTCATTGGTGTTATCTTCTTGCGAACAATTTCCCTCAAGCTTCATCTTTTATCGCGATTTTTTCACAGTTTCTATCGCTGAATCCCGACTCGTACGGAGTTATAAGGCACTCTATCCTCTCTTTTCAGTCTTGTCACGGTCAATTTTTCGTTCAAACGATCCGACTTGTTCGCAGCGCTGCGTTCACGTTAGCGTATACACGTGCAAATCCTCTCATCGCCTGAAAAAATGATTCTCGTTTCGAAATCGGAGTCGTTCGTCTACCAAAAGCTGTTACACGTCGATTCGGATCGAAATTTAAATTCGAGTTGAATTCCGTCAAGGCAATCGTGGAAACTTTGAACCGAAACCGAGCAAGTTATCGACGATGTTTACCTTCGTACCATACTATCGCGTTCCTTTGTAGTGCGAAGTCACGTTTTACAATAACTGCTTAACGTTCGCTTTTCCAGATACTAAAGGTTAATTGTTTCAAAGGATAAAAATGTACAACATAGAAAAGGAAGTAACAAGTTCTTTTTTAGAAACCATAATGCATAAGCTGAACACAAGTTTACTTATCAATCTATAATAATCCGTACGTAATAATAAAGATAAATTATCATTTTTATTTGACACTATCGTGAAATATATATTTTGAACTTTCAAATGCAGGAACCAATTAAAAGTAAATCGGAGATATTGTTTCTTGTTTTTTTTCTTTTTTTTACTATTATTTTTGAATTTCGTTTACAGTTCTATTTACTTCTTTCGATAGTTACAGTTGGAGTGTTGAATGAATAATGTTTCCGGTTACGAAAGATATGCAAACGGAATATCACCGTTATTTTTGCCGATTCAGCATAACGATATGCTCGAGTATCTCAAATGTCATAGTTGACTACCGTATCGAACCCTGAGCATCGAACAGATTTCAACCAGTTTCAAATCGAATTAGCATCAATAAAAAGATTCGATGTCGAACAACGAACACGCTGAAGGCAAACGTTCGTGCGTCCTTGAAGAGACTTGAATTAACCGTTTGAGTGGCAAGGAGCGTGATCAGCGACTATATGGTTTCCATGCTAAAGTTTCAGTGAGACACGAATTTCTTACGTAAATATGCGTTAATGTTTAAATCTTTGAACTCTGTTCTTAACACTGTTATTGCTATAATTAGACATTACTCAACGAAGTGGACCAAATTATTATCCGGGGCGCATGAGTGAAATAAAATTTGTTAACGCTGCCTAATTGTTCTTACGTTCGGAGAAACTTGACACATTTTTCACACCTCGGCACTCGAACGGTGCAACTCGACTATCGACCTATATGATAACTCGTAGCTGACGATGTGTCGCACGGACGCCATGTACTTGTGCATAATTGATAATAAATTTAATGAAAAAAGTCAGGATGCGTTAACAGACCCTGCAACAGGTTGGATCAGCCGAGCCTTGAACAAGGATTTCAAATGTACACAGGAAAAATAATTGACAAACTTTGACGCTTTCATGACTTGGCAATATCAGTAGATTTTATATACAAATCGATGTTACTGTGTTTCGTCTCGCGCCTGCCAGTTGAATTTCCCATCGTTAAGGCATATCTAAAGAATCCAACGCTATTGGTTGTGGTCGACCAATCTATTCAAACTAATTACGTATTAATAAACCATCCACTAAGTGGAGACTGTTCAAATGCTTGCGACAGTCCCGTTTAAGGTAGGATTCGGGACACGATAGAATAATATCGCCCCGCGTACAGGCCGTACTATTACACGCATAATAATTTCTTTTAATCTAATGGAGGCCTTTAAAGGTAAGTGACCCGGGAGTCTCTCGATCCCTGAGTGGCCCTATGCGTCGCATCGGTGTTTCCACTTTCCCAACCGGACTGACGCAGCGTTTCGCTTTATCATTTTTTAATTCAATTAAGACTACATCGTTTTCTTCACTAAGTATCAGTCTATCCTACGACTGGCGTCCGTGCGAAATACATCGTTGGGAAATGATTTCGTCTAATAAACCCAGTGGCAGAGAACGTGTTAAAGCGCGTTCTTACATTATGAGAATAACAGCGCGTGGGAAGTCGGACGAAAAGAGACGATCGCGACTTTTGGAGTAACAACTGCGTAGACCGTCGACTCCGTCCTCGGGTTAACAGCGAGAGGGCATCTCGTTTTTCGGAGTAGGTGTTCACCAAACGCGATTCTTGTTCGATTTATCGGACCACACACTCGCGATCGACTAACTGAGGCTACGCGATCGCGACGATAACGAAAGCAAGAAACTGGCTTCAACGAGCCACACGCAGTCCGACCGGCCTCCAAACGATGCTCGAACCACGGTGTCTCGAGACTGACTGACTGACTGACTGACTGACTATTTAGCTGCACCGCGGCCATCACCATTGACCGTCGTTGCTTTCCACAGTGCTCTTTCTCCCTCTGCTTCCCTTTTCTTCCCTCTCCCTTTTCCGCTCTTTTCAACGACGTTACAAACACGAGCAAGCGAACGAACGTTATGAAAATTGGCCGTGCGTCGTCGTCGTTAACCCAGACTAAAGTCTACGATCGAGCTTTTTAGGTTGCAGCGACAATTGTCCTTTTTTTTTTTTTTCTTCTTCTAAATGACGCGTCGATTCGGCCGACTGTACGACCGCGGTTATTTCAGCCTGGCACGAATTTACCCGATAAACATATCGTGTTCCGAGTTTCTTCCTGTATGTATCGGTCGGTCTAATATCTTTCAACGAGGACGTTGTTACTGGCCGCGCTGGTTAACCAATGACCATTAAAGTTTCGCTAAGTGAGCAATTTCTCGACCACGTGTCCTTTTCTCGTCGACCGTGCACGGATTAAGGATGGAACTGCCGAACGATTCGGTATTAAAATATTTTATGGGCATTCGAATACTGTAAATAAACATGGAATTTAATATTCTCGTTAATTTTCATTTACTTTCTCTTGAAGAGGATCTTACTATCTGGTGACCGAAACGTCGTGTTAATGAACTGTTATACAGGGTGTCCGAAAAGTCGGGGAGGAGCCGGAAATGGGGGGTAGCTGAGACGATTCTGAACAACAATTTCCTTTGGAAAAATGTCGGATGGGGCTTCGTTAAGGAGATATTAACGGAAAACACTGACCAATCAGAGCGCGCGTAGACCGTTGGAGCGGCCGCGATAGCGAAGGCTACGCGCTAGGCGGCCGCGTCCAATGTCCTTCGATGCACGTCGAGTCACTTGTTCGCGTACAAGCGCGGCCCCCAGCGCGTAGCCTTCGCTACCGCGGCCGCTCCAACGGCATCCTCGCGCTCTGATTGGTCAGTGTTTTCCGTTAATATCTCCTTAACGAAGCCCCATCCGACATTTTTGCAAAGGAAATTGTTGTTCAGAATCGTCTCAGCTACCCCCCATTTCCGGCTCCTCCCCGACTTTTCGGACACCCTGTATACGATTGGTGATACCAATAATTTTTTAAAGAATTTCTTCACCATTTCTCGAATACCACCACAAATTAAACGAACGCGAGCTTCTAGTATCACAAATGAAAATAAGAACAGAAAAATTCGATTTCGACACATTTAAATAACGCTCGCGACAAATTACGAGGACTTTGAAAACCTAACGCTAAAAAGACTTGTTCATTCCCAAATTGTAGGCCGATTGCCTCCTCGCTATCCCCAATCTCGGAATCTGCGATTCATAAGCGTGAGGTAATGAATTAAATAAACGTTGATTCCAGGAAAGAGTTAAATGTTTCGACATTTCGCTACGGCTTTGGTGTCAGTGGACAGAAAGAATTACAGACCCCGAGGGACCTTCGTCATTTTTTACCATGAGATTCTAGCTCGGATTACAGGCGTGATACGATGGTTACGATCACCTATGCTAGACGACACGTATTTTTGTGCGAACACGGATGAATCTGAGGTATAGAAAAAACAGCTGTGTCACTGTGTTGTTCAGGGATTGAACGCGACCACGCAAAAACGTTCTAATTACCGGAAATATCACGATGATATTATCACGAATAACTTTCAAATAAGAACGGATGATACCAACAAGAACTTTCAAATATTCGTACGCGATTGGTGTATTTATCCAATTATCACGTGTCAGGAAAAACTTATGTCCAAGCCCAGATTTTCCATTTTTAGAAAAAGAAAAGGTTTGACGACCCCTTTATTCCAGATTATCGGTGAATGTTAGTATGAGAAATTTCAAATTGTCCGTTATTCGCTTTACTTATTAACCGTCGTTCGCATTTCTCCCGCGATTTCGCGAAACAATAGGTCGTTATGGATATGTCGTCGAAAACGCGTCGCTTTGACGTCCGTGGCTCGTCGCTGTACGTTTCATCAGCGTCATATCGTACGCGTTGGACTTAAGAAAGAGTGAAGTGGTTCGTTACGGGACTATAAAAGCAACACGGTCTAGTCGTTAACCATACACCTCTCTCGACAACGCAGAAAACGAACTCCATTATACACTCATGGAACGAAACAACTCTCGACGATCATCGTCAGAAAAAAAATAGGGTTACTAACCGCGTTCTCTCAAGAGTACGTGCACTCCTTTTAGGCATATTAAAACAATGTACTTTTGAAAAAAAAAAAAAAAAAAAATAATAATTGTTCCATAAAACAAATCTTCGTGTGAATTTAATCATTCGTACATCGTCGAAGAGCGAATTATCGATGACGCACGACCAGTTCAATTTCAAGAGTATTTGTGTATGCATTTAAAACCAATTCACACGATTGGTAGCACTATCAGTGTATTCCGAATCAAACGTGCACCGAATCTGCGAATACGCACAAAATCTTCTTGCGCATACGTACATGGGTCCAGTGGATTTTCCAGTAGGCATAAAAATGCATATACGATAACATAACACTCGATACGTGTCGTATTATGTCGATATCGATGGTTTAGTTATCTTGTTTGTGCGAAAAAAACGGACGTTCAAAAGCTTCGATCACGATATCGAATTGAGTAAGAATCCCGTCAACAATAAGGCCAGCTTCCAGACATTTCACCGCAATAATGGATGTATTTGAATGACAATCGAACGTATGTTATGAGATTATATTATAAATACACTCCCATTGATCAAATAAAACGTTCGCTTGTAATTACTGAATTTCTGAGTCGACTTTTTGCCTCCAAGGTAAGTAAGTATTCGATTGTTACATTTTCCTCGTACGAGCTGCATGGTTAAAGTCACGTAGACCTCGCGTAAAATCAAAATGTATCCCATGGACTGGTTTGGCACGTGCGTATATCCACGTGTGTCGCTCGTTGAGGCATGTCAAACGGTACAGATACGGACGGTGTACATCATCATACGTGTTCGTCTACGTCAGTCGTGCGCAAAGTAGTCACGCAAAATAAAATGAAAATAAATTCCAAAAACCTTCGTTTCGCGATAGTAATTTGACTCCAACATTTGTAGGTTTCTTAGATAACTTTAAAACAAAGTCGAAACCCAGAGAATCGTAATAAATTTTGCTTGTGCAAAACTTAGGGGGTTCATTAGTATCTATTTACTTGTCTGCAGAAAAATAGTCAAGCTCTAGTCACCGATAGACCGAATGCAATGCATTGGAAAAGTGTAGGCGTTATTAGTAACGCCTATATCGTGAGAGGCTGCTGAATAAAGGTCACTTACACAATCGAGAGCGCAAAGTCCGCGCGGGCAGTTGTCGTTGTTTAGTGCCTTCGATAAGACCGCAATTGCTGTGTTCTAGCTTCTATCTCGATGAGCATTTTACATCGACCTCTACTCTCTTCCACGTCTAATACGATACAACAGATTCTCGCTTGCATCAAAAGACGCGATGCTAGAATAATTTCACGATCAACGTTTAAATCGAAATAAATCGTTTCAAAATGACCTTCGTCTAAGCTGATCTCGGTAATTTAAAAAAATCAACGGATGATAAAAAGAATATTTCGTCTCCTCGCTCAGCTTCCCTCGCGGTTGGCAAATAATATGTAGAAGAAACGTCGTGGTCTATCAATTAATCCGGATGAGATGTAGAACGAACGTTGGGTCGGTATGTGCAAATCAGTTGTTACGGAAACGACATTTAATAGACATTAATTTTCTGTTGTAAGGCTCGAAGTACATCGAGGCATCTTGAAATATCAAAGATGCATGAGGATTCCGAGGCTTCGAGGAATCGAAGGAAACAATCGAGGCTTCTTAAAAGTTTCATCACGCGTATGCCTCACGGTGCACCGACACGACGTTGTCACGAGGCCATTGCGATTCATGTATCAACTGCATCATCGCATGCCCTTTGTCCGCTCGAAAACATTCATCGATTTTTTTAAAGACGAGAGAAAACAAGGTTTCTTTGTCGGTAATCACGATCACGTCATCGCTCTTTCTGAATTTTCGTAACTAAAAAATTGCCTCCCCCATTTTCTTGAAATTTTGAACGAAACGTTAGACTTCACAAAAAAAAAAAAGAAAAATAGTCTAGAAGCTTGAATCGATGAAGCTTGAGGGATAACTCGTTCGTATAAACCACTAATAACAAAGTAACAATAACTAACGTTGGAAATAGGTTTTTACTTTTTTTTTTTATTTCTCAAATTACTTTGCTTACCATTCGATTCCATTGCCGATCAAACCATCCTGCCGATTTTTACTTCCGCGTTCCACCATCGTTGAATTCGCTTTACTCCTATGGACGGATTTATCTCGTTATCGTCGTAACGATTCAATCTTCTAAAGGTAAGAAAATCCATTATGCATATGTAGGTGCATTATTAATACCAGCACGAATTTATCATGTAAGATAATGACTCTGATATCGAGCGACATATAAAAAAAAAAAAAAAAAAAAAAAATTACCGTAGCACGAAAAGCTAAATGATATTAAATCGCATGTCCAAGTATGTAAAGCGTTTGTCGGAACACGCACGAGCATTCAAACACAGCCGTTTTTTCGCGCCGTGCGTTGCATATGCGAAAATGGGGCTTAACATGGAATCCGTACAGGAACGTCTCAAGAGTATGTGGCGCCCTTATTCCATCAGTGAGTTTTTGATTTGTATACGATAAGTGCTACGATTATGAAAAGGAAGTATGAAAAATTAATGTTTGTGCTCATACATGATAACCGACGTAGAAAGCGTCTCCTAAAGCATGGCCAATGACTATAGCTGACCCCGGATCCATATCTATGCATCCAAGCATTCATGATTTACTGTTCGACGATTCTCCGTCACTCTTGCGCGTACTCGAGAAAATCGAAAGAGAATATTAATATGTTCATTGCAACGAACAAAGAAATGTCGTAGGGTAAGCTTATCAAATAATAATTTACATCCGTGTACGAGACTCTGTAATTATGATACCAAGTGAATCCACTTTCACTTTTATCACAATACGTTAAAATATTCATAATATTCTACCTTGAGTAATTATACCGTCAACTTGCTAACCTTGACGAGCCACAGCAAGGTTTACTTCATATTTACACAAGCCCACAAAAAGTATTAGAAGTAATCATTCGGCATTTTTCTCGGAAACAGATGTGTTCACAGAGTACTCGTCTATTGTGAAATACTACAATCAGTTTAATAAGTATTCATACAGGAATCAATTCAAAATAAAACTTTGAATTTTAACTTCCCATTTCTTTGGTTGCTGTACGAATACTTCTTACGTCGAATGTATTTTCAAAATTTGAAAGGAAAACTTGAATTGTGGCGGGAAACCGTCGATCAATAAGTCTGTTCTATTCTTATCGGTAGAGCGCCTTCACCAACCATACTCGGTTCAATTGTTCCTGTTGAATTCAATAGGACAATGCTCCATGGCATGCAAATTACCAATCACGTAGAAACTCACTATGTTTCTTCGAATATCGACTCGAAAGCTGCGACGAAAAATTCAATGATGAAAACTGACACGCGACCGTAATGCCAACAAACCACAAGAACTCGAGGTTATGATCGAAACACTATCCGCTAACTTTACGTTCTATCTACTTATACACGCGACTCGATATTCATTTGTTAGAATAGATTTCTATGAAAAATTCCGGATACAAAAGTCGTGTCAAGTGTTTATGACAATTAGTTACTTCTGCTATGGAGTATAAACAGGGAGAGGTTATTTTCAAAAGGTTTGTTTACAATGATGCTACGAGAATTGCAAAGAGAAACACGTCAATCGAGATTAAGAATCGTGCAACCAATTTAGGAAAATTGTTAATGAAATATGACACTCGCGTCGTTACGTACAATAGGCTCTACCATTTTTACTATGATACGTATGCGAATTAATTAAAATTTGTCGTAAAAGAAAATAAGAAAACCCATTCTTAGAAAACGTAAGAAAATGATTTCCAAGGTTAGGATGGTACTCTGAAAGCTTGTTAGGCTTATATACGTACGGTTTGTGCTACAGGCATACGAATGCTCCGTTTTCCCAACACAGATGGAACATAAACGTTCAAGAGCGTAACTTTGCACGAATGGTTTGGTTTGGTCGCACAAAAAAGGACTCGGCATACCACTTTTAGCGCTGCCAACACGCGGCCCGACGTTCCACCAGACGCGTCGATCGATGTCCGACGACTGTTGCACCTTTCTAATCGCAATCGCAGACTGATCGACGATCATTCAACGAGAACTCCCCCTTACTAAAATACAATCGATCGATTGGTCGCCGGTAACGCGTCGTGCAAATGAGCACCCTCCTTCCTCCTCTCAAAGCTCCATCAACAACATCCGCTACTGAGATTTTCAATCATGTTTCTGTTTTGCTCGTCGTATTCTATATTCGACCCTGACACGTGCATTATTTCGTAATCGGTAAAAAACATGGCCGACTCTGTTGCAGCTTGTATTTATTTCATGATTAACTTAATTGGTAAAGGAATCGTCGTTACACGTACAACCTCACACGACAACATCTGGCTCGTCGAGGATAGGTTAGATTTTATCTGGATAATAATTTCGAACAGATAAACTAGTGAATGAATATGAAAAAATTGTTATAGGTTAGTTCCTTTAGTTTGTCTAGGTATTACTAGAATAAAATTATGCCATTTCTGACATAGTTATAAATACGCAATACTTGTTGGACCTTGACTATTAGAATCAACAAGTGGAAAGGACTGACGATAAGCAACAAGTAAGGTTGAGGGTTGTAATGGGTACGTACTGCGTATAGTTACCATTCATCGGACTGTACCAATAATTACATCTTACTTACAATTAGGAAAAACCATCCTACTACAAATGTAATCAATAGGAAAACTTAACTGCAAATACACATGTATTTGTTTGGATCTGTTTTCAGAATAGGATAAGGAAATGAATAAGAATAAAAGCATTTATTTCCAGTAAAGAGGTAATGCATAATGAAAAGACAATAGCTAATACTTTTATTACTGCTATACCGTATTCTAAACACGTACTTTGCAAAACGTTGTGTGCCCTACACTTTCTTTCCTTTATTTTCTATTTGATAGCAGGAATCGAAATTACATTGTTGAAATGAAATCATATTTATTGGGAATCATGTTTTGGTTATAAGAAATATATAAGAATCTATCAAAATTGCAGCCATCAGCAAGTAAGCATTACACGCTTTACAACAAGAGTAATGCGAACTTCCCGAGTCACACCACGTGGAGGTTGCCGCAAAGAGTGACTCGCCCTACTCCGTCGTGTCCCATCCACCCTTCCTTTGCAAAGTTATGGTTGCGGAAGACATCATCGCAACATATCAATCGACCATCCCATTTGGAACAGGCGATCAATAATATCAAATCAGACCTACCCGAAAAAAAGAGGTAGGAGTGCTAACCATCCCCTAAACTCTTTTTCAGCTAAACCCTAGCTATGCAGGCAGGATGTCCCCTAGCTGTCCTAACACTAATCTGCAGGCAGGATGTGTTGACCCTAACTTCCTCTGTTAAGAGGAATTTGCAGCCATCAGCAAGTAAGCATTACACTTTACTGCAAGAGTAACGCGAACTTCCCGAGTCACACCACGTGGAGGTTGCTGCAAGTGGTGACTCGCCCTATCTCCATCGTGTCCCATCCACCCTTCCTTTGCAAAGTTACGGTTGCGGAAGACATCATCGCAACATATCAATCGACCATCCCATTTGAGACAGGCGGTGTCAATGAAATCTAGAATGACCTACCCGGAAAGAGAGGTAGAAGTGCTCGTCACCCCCCTACTCACTCTTTTGCTAAGCTAAACCCTAGCTAATGCAGGCAGGAACCCCTAGCTATCTTAAAACTAAGCGAAATAACTGCAGGCAGGATGTGTTGACCTATCTAAAGAAGAAGAATAACGGGCTGCCCAGGTTTTCTCGTCGCGCTAGTTGACGACTTCTTTCCACAATCAGAAAGAGGTCCACGGAAAACGGAAACGTGCGAAGCTACAACCAAACCTCCATCACAGGAGGGTGCAATTCAGTTGCATTGTCCAAATCGCACGACTCATCGCCACGGGAATTAGAGAGAAAGGAAAAATGCAAATAGTATGGAAACATCGGTTTCTACACTATTTACGTGCTTTTGAACGACGAAGATAAAGCAAGGGAAAAATGAATACCATCGCTTCCATTCGTCGGCAATCGCGAAAAATCCCTAATGTGTTACCGGTATTACGCGTACGATCTCCTCTAGCCTGATTCAAAGGAATCATATTACTAAAAATTGGCTATTGAGGAAACGTAAAAACTAATTTATCGAATCGTCGCGTACACTGGTCGTGTAATAGCGGTGCACGCCCAGAAGAAGACATCAATTCTAGACGCAGCACAAATTACACATTTCTTAGCAACGTGTCGTCTCAGAAATGACCACTCAGTCGTGTTTCATCGACGATGAAACAAGGAAAATGGCAGCCGTCTCCGTTCGACGTCACGGCTACGACTTGTGTAATTATTCACCTTACCGAATTGTAGACAGAGGGAACGAAGCCTGGGAAAGGGGACGATTACCGTTTGAGATGTCCGATGAACCAAATGCACTCGCGAAACACGGAAGACACGGATGAATTCGAATAAAACCAACAAACGACGAAGAAAACGTTGCACGGAGTTAGCTTGAACAAAATAACTAATATGTATACATAAATAAACGAATTAAGAATAAGGTCATGGTTTCCCCAAAAATGAAGAAATTGCAAAGCTGTGACCCAACCATTCCCTACAACCGTCCAAGCTAAACTGAATTTACGACACCACACGGTCAGGGAGGAAGCTGTTGGGAACGAATGTGCTGCCACCATTGCTCATTGTATTCCTCAGTTTTCCTAAGTTTGTTGCCTAATAACACTAACGATTGCTGAAACAGAATTTAAATTATATTTATCAAAATTTCTATTTATTTCAAACTTATTAACTATCCATTATCATTTTTGCTGAATTGAAAATCAAGAAAACCGCTAAACCGTTATGTCTTTCTTCAAAGGAAATGGCAACCGCTGATTGGCTACGCATCGACGTAGGCGACATCTATTGATAGTGAGTCATTTGAAGAAGAAAGCGGAAGTAACAGTAAACTTTCTGCGCACGCGTGTCGTGAATCACGTCAGTGCAGTACTACGTCGAAAATAAATGAGGGTTAATTAGGCCCCTACATAATTGATTTTGAAAATTATTCACAAATTGTTGAAAAATTAATCAATAAAGCTCAGAATATTGTTACATCAAATTGTTAATTTTATCAGTAGGTAAGACACGTTTATAATACAGTAACCTTACGCGATCTAGCTCTGGGTTTTTAGGCTTGATAAACTGTGGCGCCTGTAACGTAAACTTTGTACGCTCCTATTCTCAACCGCGCACGCCTAGAAATTTGTTTTTGTAACTGTCCAGGGTAAACATTCCTTTGTTTCCAAGAATTTCGTAGAGCCACCGAATTCCAACTTTTTTTTTTAGCTGAGCATTGGGAAAAACAAAGTTAAACGATGTTTACTGTTAATCGAACAGACAAACACAATTTTAAATTAAATAATCTGAAGGAAGTTTTGGAAATATTACATGAGCAATTTCAGCAAATTTCTAGACACTAAGATTTATTTCAAAATATGTTTCGATTACATTCATGTAACGACCTAACACGCCATTGCATTAGTGTGCGTCGGTGGCGTGTATGAATTTATACTTCGTTATAAAATATGTTCATACAAAAAGACAAATGCTGCTTTCGATTTCAGGGTAGGTATCGTCATTTTCGCTTGTGGTATCTAAAAAATGAATATTTAATTGTCAATGTAGTTTGTGCGTTCTCGTCGTTGAATGGAGTATATTTTTATTAGCTCATGCAGTTTTAAATATAGTTCTAGGAATGACACTCCACGCGTCTGTTAAATTTGTGCACTCTTTATGGGCAGATGTGAATATACCTGAAGGGACTTCAAAGGTCTCGTTCGTTTCTTTTATGATTTAACGAAGCCTCCTGGCCTCTCTTTCTGATTCTAAGAGGGTCAGAATGTCTCCCTCTCGTACAGGACCCTTCACGTTTCGAATCAACTGCCTGTTCTGTTCGTTCAAGAACTCCACCTTTACCTGCGTGCATTGTCCCTGGGAACCGGTTCTACCGAGGACCTTTACCACCCTTGCACGTACTATGGGTTTTTCCATTCCTTACGATTTCTCGATTTCCGTTGCACGATTACACAACTAATTACGATCCTTTCAACCAATTCGTTCAACTGCACTAGAGCGTTTACCAACTTTATTGGCACAATTTCTAATACGACTTCGAACCAAGTTTCAAATAATGTCCAAGATGATACACGAGTTCGAACGTAAAATATACCATAAAATAATTTAACGACGAAAATTTTGAAAAGCAGACAAACGAACGTGTTTTGTGAAATTCTAATTTTCGACTGGAAGAATCTAAAAAGCTGACGAAGCTTTTACTTTGGCAGCATTGGCAAAAGCGAGCTTAAAATAGCTTCTCCGACGTTAGATTGGCCGCTTAAATCCCACGTGCGTATGACGAATTCTATGGCTGTAAATTTAAATCGCGTGTATCGAATACAATAAGAATTTTCGAAGCAACGATGGCGTTTTAATCGAAAGCAATTCCATTGTTGATCGAATGAAACGATCGACGTACGCATTATATAGATGTTTATTCATTTGTGCTTTAGTATAAACGTGACATTCCTTTCTTAGAACACGGAACATTTTATGTACTTGAAAATTTGTTTCGCAAGGATCCGCAATACTCTTCATCTTGTGTATGTATTTTTTTCCTTTCCACACGCTTCTCTTTTATACACTCTCCGATGTTCGCACACACATGCGTACAGCCTCGCATACGTATACTCGTTTGTTCATATAAAATTACAATACTTGAAAAAAGTGTCATGTACTGTACGCGATACATGGTCGGACAATATACATTGCACATCGACGCGTAGTGTGTATGTGTATATGTATGTGTGTTTGTATGTGCCCTAAAAGCGGAAATGGTTTAATCAATTCTTCTCTGCTGCGCATCTACATGCATTACATGATGTGACGCTATTTGAATTCTTCGGCAGCAATTTGTAGGTTCTGCTCGCAAGATAGATGCGTGTAATTAAAGGTTTGCTCGTTCGTTAGTACAGTCCTACAGTCTCAGGCTCTGCAGAGCCTTGAACACAATGCGCGCGGATTCGTGTATGATCGAAGACACACATTTAGTGCTGTCACGTTTGTCGGATAATTTCTGGCTACGAACACGATAGCGCAGCATTACGAAGACGAACTAAGGAACAATTACATAGCTGATACCGCAAAACTAATTGTGTACCAAAGAAAATTGCTAAACAGATTGTAAATGACCGTAACGCGCGTTTAGATCTCGGCTCTGGTATGCACGTTCGGTATCGGTATTTGATTTTTATACGCAATAGGCAAGGATAATATACCAGCTATGTTACAAGTGGAAGTAAATTATTATTTTCCATTCATATACAGAATACCAAATGTATTGAAGGGAGACAGAAATAATAATCTAAGTAGGAATGTCCTTTACAAGGACTACAATTAAAAGACAGTTGCTTCTATATACTAATCAACTAATAATAAAGAAGAAGTATTGTATTGTTACTTAACGAAGATAATATATTACTTCCACGCTCAATGTTGCACTTAAACCAATGGCTTGTGATGCTTACTCTTCTTTCTCAAAGAATTCAAATTAGATACCTTTTCAAACGAATGAAAGATAAACAACTTTTGATGTTGACATTATTTGTTCAATAAAAATTACAATCAAAATTATACATCAAGTAATGCATTGTAAACAATAAATAAAACCTTATCCGAAGACTATTCAATTGAAAATCTATTATTGTGATAAAATTCTGTCCACTTCTGGTATTTATACAACTCGACTTACACGATATGTCGAGAACGTACTGTGTATTGTAAATCTCACTTTCAGTACATACTAGACGCGGCCGAAATCTAAACAGGTATATGTATACATGTTTATACACTTCAACGTAACAATGAACACTTCCTCGTGTCAATAGAAAAGCATAATTGTTATACTTTCAACGTATCTATTCAATCTCAGTGTATCCTTCTATATCCCGTTTCCATAAATACCTATACTTACACATCTTTATGTACATTTTACAGAACTCTTTGAGTGTTTGTTTGCCGGTACAAAATCACAGACATTCCAAGTTACCATCATTGAAACGCATTCGGAATGAAATGAAAATAATCATAAGATTTCCAAGTTCATGGCTAAGTTTCAACAGTGATGACTTGATCACGATACAATGTTTACTATAAGTTGTTTAACAACAACAACAATAATAATAATAAAAAAATTATATAGAAAAAAAACCGAAGTATTCGCACGTATAATACAGTGCCTCGTTGTTTCCTGCCTAGATATTTTGTCAATCTGCTCCCTTAGATTAAGAACATTAAGTAAAAGTACAAACGATAATAATTATATAGCGAGTCTAAAAATATGAAAACTTTTTTGTCCCCCCGCTTCCCTACGATTCGTTAGATATAATTTCATCATGAATTACGTTTTTACAGCTTAATTTACCACTTATACGCGAAGTGTAAATTATTCACTGGTTAAAAAAAGTTTACTTCGGAAACACTACGTCGGCGTTCGTCTTTCGACGCTTCGAAAAGCGTACTACTTTGCGTAATAGTCGTAAAAATCTTTACAGTCTCCTATCATCCGATTTTTAAAATTGAGAGAGAAAATTAAAGGCGGGATGATTTTCTGTAAAATTGAGAACGACTCGATTAAATAAAGAAGCACGATTCCGAAGGATCCTGTGTTGAGAATTTCTAAGTATTTAATATGTATGCGATAAGTATTATCGCTGCTTTGCGTACCTATCGCCTCGAATACAATAAGCGCGTATCGAAATTGATTTTGAATATATTTCCATCCCATCCCTACCGGTAAGATAAATGAAATATAACTAAAACCTCGAAAAGGACGATCGTATCGACAAAGATCGTTTACCCTAGACGAACAAATTAGACGTAGAATTTCTATATAATATTTGGAATATAAAAATATTTATATGGCTATCGTTTAACAAATATTATTTCTGCTCGAGGAGAATATTAGTTTATAACGTTAAACTAAGGATAATAATATTGATCGACTATAACGTTAAGATTATTCTGTACCTAGCCATGTTACGGCTTTCACAAATTGCTACGCAGCAATGAGATCTAAAGTGAAGGAAACGAATCTATGGAATTTTCATTGGTTTTTCATCTCATCAGTCGTTGAATAAATGAACCCATCGTCATACGAACAGTGTATAGGCCGTGAAAATAATTCCTGTATAAGTTTCCAAAACCAGAATAATCTTATTAAATTCGTTAACATACAGACTCACGTGCCTACTTTTTGTTTTCATTTTTTTTTAATATGTATGCTCCCTTCACCCTGCGCCTCCTCGTAATTAAACGACTATGTCGTAATAAATGTAACAATGTTCAGCACTCTCACTTAAAAGCAAACGCACAGGCAGCTAGTGATTGGTCAGGTGTGAGCTTTTTACAATACATGCTTACCGTTTCCTCTTTGCCGCGCTTAAACGTTATAGTTATCGAATTACATATCTATTAATGGAATGACGATATGAGTAAGGATTGGTAAGAAATCATTTCGGAGTACAAATACATTCTAATGCCTCGTCGATATAAACAAAGTATCGTTGGACGCAGAAATTCATTACTTTAGGTTGATTCAATGATTCGATTAAAATTTCTTTCGTCCGACATGTGAAACGATTATTGGTCGTTTGTGTATTTTTTTGTATATCTTCGAGGCATCCGTCTTTCGTAGCCTAAATGAATGGCGATCGATTTAAACACGAGAATAAAGAATCCATTCTAATCATCGATCCATAAATTCTATTGTTTATCTATTGAAAAAGTCTATTTTGTTCGCGTGATATACACGCGCTCGTTGGAGGGACCATGAGTCTTGAATGGGCCTAAGGCTCCTGGCGAGTTTGTAGTAATTGGCTATAAATGTTTGCGTATCGATTCGATGCGTATTATCAACGGTGGTCTCGTCTCGATCTATCATCGATGATGTACAACTCGAATACTAACTTCTGCGTACTTCTAGTTCATTAGAAATGCCTAAAATGTTTCTATGCAGTACGAGTCTTTTCCTAGCCAGCCTCTTCGACATACTCGTCGTGTGAAGTAACACTCGTAACACCCTTCGTTCCATGTTCCGCATTCGAAACGCATCATCGAGAATGCAGGCAGGCTTCATTTTAATGCGATTTGCATCTTCGATGAACCGTTCTAAATACATGCCAGAAATAACCGATTTTATTCGCTTGTCCTACGATTAAAATGAGTTTTAATAATTGAACAGATTTCGTCGATTCACGGCTGGCAAATAGACGTGGAGAAAGCTTCGACGCGTTACAACACACCACTTTCGTATGCGCATGTCGTTCTATATTCGATGAGGAAAGAAATTCAGAATCGTAATCGTGAGTTTTCGAAGACCGTTTTCGCCGGAACACACATATGTACACTAATAAGTTCGCAACTATCGATCGCACGATCTTCGACGAGATCTAAGTACAACGAACAGCCGTAACACGATTACGCGTCGATTACTGGTTATCTTCTGATCACTGCACCGCTTTAACGAAGAGATCGTAACTTCAGTCTGAGTACAAAGTAGGCTATCACTCTCAAGATAAGCAAGAAACCTGTGAGCGCGACGGCGTCCATCCAGAAGACGGCGTCCTCCATCGACATCTGTTCGAGGAACTTTGTCGGGCTCTTGTAGTGGCAGTAGGCTTCGGAACACTTGAGCTTAGCACGATTGTAACCATACACAGAAATCATGGTGCCCTCAAAACTGTACCTGACGTAGCTCGCGTACGCAAGAAATTTCAAATACTTTGGAATGGCATTGAAATTGACGAAGAAACCGGAGAACAGAATGATTGGCACCGATGACACGGGACCAATGAACACTCCGCTCTAGAAGGAGAAACAAATTGTTTTTCGTCGAAAAACCAGCAACCAGAAATATAATTATATTATTACTTAACGAAAATAAAATATTTACCTCCACACTCAACGCTGCACCTATTACTAAACCGATGGATTGAGAAACTAATGCTGTCAATATACATATAGTTAAATACATCATGAACCTATTCGCTTCCAATGGCTGCGACGTCATGAAATATACAATGACGACATACGCTATAGAATACACTATCTGTAGGAAAAAAAGGATTATAAGGTTAATGAAAAATTGTTGAGCATGGTTTGACGTTAGTTTGACGCTTAAATTGAAAATGTTATATAGTTACTTGAAAGGGCACATCAGCCAGTGTTCTCGCAATATAGTAAGCTTTTACAGAATACCAATAATTTAAATGTTCTCTCACGAATACGGCCATTTCCATTGGAACTACAGATTGAGAAAGATTATTTATAGACGTGATAACAGAAGCGTAGGAACTATCGTCATTCGTCGTGACTTACACGTAAGAATGGTAGGCATCATAGCAGTGAACATGAGAAACATCACCGTGAAGAAGACGCAGCCGGCATTGCTCATTACTTGCGAGGCCTCGTTACCGATGTCGTAATAAATCGCACCGATGAGAAACCCAACGATTATGTGCGATATCAGCCTTACTCTCGTTAATGTCTGCAACACAGAACACGCAAATTTCGAATAACGAATAAAAGATAAATAGCTTCTAATTTATTATTTATTTGAGAAATAACATAATTTATTTGACAAATGTCTGTGCAACTGTAAACCCACTAACCATGTCTCTTATTTGCGATAAGAAAATTCTCTTAAGGAGGATCCAAAATTGGGTAAAATTATTCGTTGGAAAGCCGACTTTCATCTCTATGCTCTCAGCGCTGTCGAGCAAAGAAGTTGTGCATGAAATCGGCATATTGATCGCCGTTCCGCCATTTGGTTGTTTAACAACACCGTTTGGTATCAAGGCAGTCTCAGATTTCGTCTCTTGCGGCGGCGATTCCTTTGCTATGTCGTTCGAAACTGTTTGAACTGCATTAATCGTGGCATGATGGTGTTGGTAATTGGCGCACTTGCCGTTGTTAACAGCCATCACCAACTTGTGCACGCATTCTCCATGCTCTCCGCATGCCACTTCCATCACTGTAACAAGAAATTCCTTTATTTTTTTTAATTTTTTTTTCATTTAAAATAAAATCATTTGTCGAGAACATTAAGTTGCTCGCATAAATGTTACTTGAGAAGAGACGACCGAGACCTTTGAAAATCATTAAACTTACAGTCATAATCTCTACGTACCATAATCTGCTGGATTGTGATAGCCGGGGCACTCTAAACCCATCGACGACAAAAAGGGAACTAAACCTCCTACGTTTCCTTCGTACATGCACTGCCCTTCAGCCAGAAGATACAAATGGTCAAACATCTCGAACAACCTGGCACTTGGCTGATGTATAGTACATGTAATCGTTCTCCCTAAAACGAAAGTACAGATGTTTAAAGAATGCCAACCAGCATTGTTAAAAGGCGATAATTGAAAACGTTTACCTCCTCTACTTAACGATTTGAGCAAACTTAAACATTGGTAACAAGTCGAACTGTCCAAACCAGAAGTTGGTTCGTCGAAAAACATCACCGGAGGATTGTTCACGAGCTCCAATGCGATTGATAACCTCTTTCTCTGTCCTCCACTGAGGCAATGAGACTGTGTGTTGCTCGCATCGCTCAGGCCAAGTGTTTCAATGATTTCTTCAATCTAAGTAAAACATGAATTTCGAATAACATGGATAATATATACATATATATTATAGTTAAACTGAAATTTTATCCACGGACCACTACTTTCTTCTCCTTCGCGCTGATGTCCTTCCCCAGCTTCAAGTTCGCTGAAACCGTCATGGCTTCGTAAACCGTCAAGTGGGGCAATAGACGATCGTCCTGCATTATGTAACAGGACATCTTTCGAAATCTTCTCAGATTCCTGTCCTTTCCGTTTATCAGTACGGAACCGCTTAGATTAGACGTCCTGGAAACAGGGAGAGAAATGTTCGATGTAATCAGTTTCTGTTTCATCGGTCCGCGTAAATTTCGAGGATGAAACTTACTTGTAACCTGCCAGAACATTCATGAGAGTACTCTTTCCAGCGCCGGAAGGTCCCATGATAGCAGTCAGTTCCCCCGATCGAAATTTCCCGTTCACACCTTTCAAAATTGTCTTGTAGCCTGAAACGTACGATATATGAAGAAATCGTGCCTGGTACGGGTTACAAATATTTTATCCCAGAGTTCAGGTCGCTCTCTGTTTTCCTTCGATTCGCTATCCCTCCATCGATTTACATTTTCGCGATTTACGTAATATTTCGCATTGCCAAAATAGAATCTTTCATGGCACCGTTCTTGGCAAGTTCACCGAGAGTTCGCGTGTATAAGGCGATAAAATTTCATTAAACTATTAGTTTCTCTTGCTCTGCGGCGAGTGCAACTGCACTCGTGAAGTGCATCTGAATCGCAACGTGAATTAGACCGTACCTATTGATTCTTTTAACTAGGTCATTCACACGCGTTATTATAAAAAAAAAAATTGTTCGGGTTTTCATGCGAACGTGGCGGTTACGAATAGACCAACCTCTCTTTCTGCCTTCGGATACGCTGTAAGAGAGATCCTTGAATTCAATGTCAACCGGTGGCCTCTTCGGAAGATGCGTCAATGTTACTGCTGGCCTTTTACCATCCTGTCCAGGACTATGGTTCGGTACTTTTCTCGCGAACATGCTGTTACTACACATTGCAACCACGGCACCATTCGACGCGCTACCGTTACAGTTGCAATGGAGATTGTTTTGCGAGCCACTGTAATAGAAGAAAGGAACGTTTTATGACGATTATGGAATTTTGGACATTTCCCGATAAGAATCTTATCCCGCTACAAAATTACTGTATCAAAAGGAGTTGAAAGATTTGACAAAGATGTATCTATGCCCCCGAGTAAATTCTTTTTATATATTAACATAGTTAAATTGTAAATAAAATTGAATTGTAAAATTGATAAGTTTTGAAGACGAGTCCGAAAACAGAGACGAAGGTACACAAAAATTCTAGCTAGTTTCAGGCCGTAAAATTCATCATCCACGTCGTTAAATAATTGTTGGTTTTCGTTTCCACGAAGTCGGCGTTTAAGTGAAACTAATAAAGAACAGCTCACTCAGCTCCACTTTACCGGGTCATAGATTCTTGGTTTCTTTTCCTTGTACGAAGTTCTAAATACCTAATTGCCACATGTGTTCAACAGTTCCTTTTCTCGACGGGGCGGCATAGAAAAACCTCTTTTCTCGCGTAAAAGTACGGCGAAACAACATTTCATATCGCAGCGTATGTGGATTATTTTTAGACGGATTCGTTGCGTATGGACGAAGCGGAAGGTCTAGTCAATGTTGGAGCAATAAACAGTTAAACAAGAAAAGAAAGAAATAAAAACTATGTTTTTCAATTTACGCTTTCATCAGTATTCCAGGGTAGAAAATAAATCTTTTAAAAGTGTAACGTAGTAAAGAAGAATTTTGGACATTTCCCGAAGCCTTACGAGTTATGCATATTTGGCTTGTCGCGTGTGTAATTTAATCCTTCACTTGATCCCAGTTTTAAGGTTTCAGTAAAATTGAGAAATAATCGATATCGCGACAACGTCTATAGCAGTGTTTCGCAACTAATTATAAATATGAAGTTGGGAATACCGCAATTAAAACTTTGATTTCCGTTCACAGCAGCTGAAATAAATTGATTGATACATCTTTGATACGTCCGCGGAATGTGACCATCGCTCCCAAAATCAGATAGCCAGACAATCGGCGACTTCGAGGTATCAATCGGCCACCAAGGGGCGATATTGTTCACGTTGAGAGACATGGTCAATAACCAGCACGTTGACAATCGGCTAAATTTATATCGAGTTTTTATCGCGTGAAATTAGGTAACCACTAATCCAACAAAACAGATAATTAAATCGCGTTAGAGTGTTTTGTTGAACCGAAACGATTAAACAGATTCGCGAATTGATGATTATAAATACGATCAAGGAAGACCGGATCTTGTTGGATTCATTTTTTCAAGTTGTTTTTTCATCCTTTAGATACGTAAACATGTTTCTATGAAAACCCAAGCGAAGAGGATCAAACGCAAGAAATATATAAAAAGAAGAAGTTTATCTTGTAACATTTCTACGATTTTGTTTCTAAGAATAGCAAATCATATTCAAGGAAAGGAACTGCGAAGTATTCCTCCACTTGAGCCTATGTCTCGACGCGATCAATGAACGGACCTTGAGTTCCGTTTTAGACATATTTGGGATGTACGTAGCACTTCGCGTGTTCGATGTCGACTCGATGACCGCGCACTATCTCATTCATCGTTTGCACCATAAAATATCCGTTATAGAATTCTAGTTTAGTTCGAAACACGTGAGTAACAAAAGCGAGGGTCACGAATGTTGACGAGTCCAAAGTTTCTGGCAATTCAATGTTTTCACTCCGGCTTGTTAACCGAAATCTGTTCTTAGTCACGGAACACGGTAATCAATGTAATCATAAATCAAAGTTCGGACGAAGAAAGGACTTCATAAATTTCTTTTTGAGTAGGTCATTCCACGACAAATCAAAGATTTCAAACAACATTTTGGATTTTGTTCGGTAATCGGATATATAGTTGCCTCTGTACATTTACAGATATTCATTTTCATGGAAACAATATAATTACATATATATATTATTAATTCCTTGGAAATAATCAAACACTTGCTCTTATCAAACATACATGTATACGCCAACTGAGCAAACATAAAATTTTTCATAGCAGCTCCACTGGAATGGAACACCTGGTATTTTAATCCAATTGACAATAATTGCAATTTGTTATCGCGAAAAACTTATTGGAAATGTCGTTTAAATTTGTCTTAGTAACCCACGTGATAAAAGACGCGACGAAACATTAACAGATGGTGCAAAACACCAGGTGTTCCATTCAGTTCCTCGATAATCGTGGATTTCATTTGTTATCGCGTAAAATAGCTATGTACGTATCGAACGTCAGTGTCGTTAAAAAACAATTGATTGTTGCACCTAAGAAGATGATAATACACGGAATCTTAATGTTTCCATAGAAAGAAATATTTATGATAAAAGTGTATGTTATAAATTCTTCAATTTGAAATGTGTGAATAGATCAAAAATGTTCTATTGGGGAATAATCAGCTGACAGTTACTATTGCAAGCTATGTGAAAAGACATCTTTGAAAAGCGAATTGAAGCAAACCGATGAAAAGAGCAAACTTCGAGACTACGGTACATTCAGACCATTTTGTACGAAGCTTTGTATATATCATACAACACATTGTACGAACATACGAAACTATCCTATCGTGCCTCGTTCAACTGAAAAAATGCTGCCTCGATTTGGACAACGTTTCAGGGTCGGGGTAGAGATGCAATTACTTAAAAGGGATACGCGTGTTCTTCTTTCTAAGACGCCAGCTTCGAAACTTTTATTCTCTAAGAAAAAAATGATATCTTTACCACCAAAATTAAGTAAAATGTTTGGAGATCACTCGTATTAATAACGTCTTCTACTTTGAAAAATACTGTCTCGATCTTCCAGATAAATTCCGATCGATAAAGACAAACGTAGTCTAGGCTTATCCTCTTGTGTAGACTTCGTGCTCGGTTTCGTTTGTAAATTCGAATCGCTCGAGATTCAAATATCTTTGCAACATGCGCATGGCAGTATTCTTTCGAGATTTGACTCGCTATGTAGAAGACACGTCTCGGTTTTGCGAATAAAACGACTAGAATCAGACCTGAGGACCGCATTGTTGAGGTTTTCCAAATGTAGCGTGGGTGGAGGTGATTTAATTGTCACCTGGTGACTACCGCCCGGTATGAACTGTACTTGTTCATCGCCGCTGTACCTGGAACTCCCTACGCTCAGAGTGAGATTCTTCAGATCTGCCATCATCTGCTGATGCTGAAACGACAAAATACTCTATTAACATACAATAACGTTCGCCGTATAAAGGAGCATGTTTCGGA
The DNA here is from genome assembly GCF_026225885.1 of Hylaeus anthracinus. Classification (NCBI taxonomy): domain Eukaryota; kingdom Metazoa; phylum Arthropoda; class Insecta; order Hymenoptera; family Colletidae; genus Hylaeus; species Hylaeus anthracinus. Next base: position 2,930,146 of record NW_026534344.1, on the reverse strand, counting down.
CTTTCCAGAGCAGTAATCTTTAGTCTGACTAGTGAAAGTCTCAGTCTCGATGCTACAAATCGGTAGACGGTGTCCCGGCGGTGCCGTAGGACGAGTCCGGAGAAGGTCGAGTTCAATGATCTATGATTTAAGGTCATTCAAAGTCAATCAAGATCAAACAGTAATAGTTCGGTCGCTATAGATACTTGAGAATATATTCGTTCTTATACTCGACGTACATTACTTTATCGATTAGTTCCATAAAGGAATGGATAATTTCACATACAAGAAAGAAGTCGACCTTCGCGTCTCCTCTACGCCGTCGGCTACAAAGAAACTACACTCACTGTATAACTATCTCTCTTTGTTGTTGATTTCTTAACTGGAATTCAGGTTAGAAGCCAACACACCAAAGTAGCACCTCTTTATTATGAAACTGTTCCGAATGGTTCGAATAGAAACATTTCACAGCCCATTGAACTTCTACTTGCTCGAATCTTTCTTTGTTCCGGAACAAAGAAAATTCGTTTGCGTGCAGCTCGCCAGTTAATTATGACACCACACGGAAACGTGAGTCAGGTTCTCCGCATCGATAACCAGCAAGGCCTTTCGTTGCGAGGAAAAAAATGAAAATTTGATTTAGTTTACTCGAAATTTTGAACCGTCCACGAATCCCAAGCTTGTAAACGAACGAGTGACGTGTCGAGCAGTTTGTCAGCGAAGCGTAGCAAAAGCACGACAGAAATTTCATCGCGACGCTTTGAATGAGGACTCTTAGGGATAACATCGATGAATCATGCGCATTTAAAGCAACTTCTCTGGATCTGTCAAAACGAGTTCGTCGACAAAGAGCTCTCTCCTTTTTTGCCTCCGCAGAAGCGTTTTCTATCCTTTTAGGTTTTATTTGCCATGCATTAACGGGAGGATAAGTCGTAACATTGTCTGTCAAATTGCCGAGAGACGAACAAATCTACGTTCAAGTCTTGAACAAAGTTTTCAACTTGCTTAATACGCTTGGTGCAAACGCACATTCTGGAAAATTGTTACTACCATCTCGTTATAGACAAACCTTCGATTTTTCTTTTTATATAAGAATAACATAATCATCTAAATTTACTTGTAAATCGATATTAAGATGGAATGTACTGGTATGCAATGTAAATGGTCAGATTGGTCTTTGTAAACGTTCATCGTGAGATATTCGAATCGCGAAACGAACGTTAGACCTTTCGTGAGACGTACTATGCAAATTCCTCATGGATTTTCCGTCTAACGGCCCTTAATCTTCTTTGATGATAACGAAAATAGTTACAGTGGAAATTGGCCTAACGCCAGGAAAGAATGCTCCGTGTCGAACTGTGTTCTAGTTTGAAGAAATAAAGTTGTAAAATTCTTGCGCAGAATGTTTCAAGTCATAAACTGTAAGACAATACAAAAAAAAAAAAAAAAAAAAACAAAAAAAAAATATGTTCCAAAATAAAGTGTAATACCCTTTTAAGACACGGTGCGGGCGTGGCCTTCGAAGTTCCCTTCACTTGTAATTTTCTATTGTCTACACGAAAAATACTTGTATCTTTTCTATAATGACAGATGATAACAGGGATTAACGTAACTTAAGCGATGCCATACTTTTCGATCACAAATATTATCATCGCCACTTACTTACCAGTACAAAGTATAGAAAGATATGATAACACACATTGCTAGACAGATATTATAATCCTCTTACGATATTACTGTATAATTTTGTACAGATCATTAATTCGATAATTTCGTATGGCTGATTATGCAAAGTGTTCCGCGAATCAGAACGATACTAGAAATGGGCAAGAATTTCTTATCCCGACAACATTTTTCTTTTACTTTTACCAAGCAACTTCGATAAACGCAAACGAGAACTTTAAATAATTAGGGTGACAGAACGGAAACCTAAGGACATTGGACAGTGCGATAAAACGATCGTAGCGTTAGAACAAGTACACGTGCCAGAAATTGCATCCGACCCTCGACACACGTGACACGATTTGTAGAAATGCGCGTCTTCCGAAAGCACGTTCTCGTAGAATAGATAACCGCGTGTTGGTCAGATTTTCCATTGACGCAGAGATCAGTTAACTTTTTCTTCTTTGATTTTTTCTAGCTTTTTATTCTCCCAGATGATCAATAAGGATCTTACTTCATATTTCCAATGACGGCGTTATAGAAATCCGACTAAACGCGTTGACTATTATATCGTAACCCCGATGAATCTAATTTTCGTTGATTTCGTAAAATGATATGGAACAAAATTATGAATAAAGAGAATATCACTACTCTGCACTAATTAATAATTTTTCCCAACTTCGTCGTGACGAGAGGACCGACGCAAGATTGAATCGATGAATATTCGATATCTGCGTTAATCTCGGCAGTTTTATCGGAGTATTTCCCACTGAACGAACATGTTAACAATCTCACGCGGCTGTAATGAGTTTCATGCTACTATAGTCAACAACGATTTATCGGATCGCGATTGCTACTAACATTTATACGTACGGTCAAGGATCGCGTAAGATATTTTTGTCGCAGGGCCAATAAACTCGTGAACGCATTATGGCACGCAATATTCTCACGCGTAAATCGGTCTGGATCGCATAGGGTCATCGACCAATGCCATTTTTCGGTATCCATGATTTCTCGAACTCTTTGGTTTTCAAATTTCCTCAAAGGCAAAGTAACGCAAGAAAAACATACACCAACGTTTGTTGGATCTTCGATTCCAACAAAATTTGTCGTCTAACCGAATTGACATTATTAAACGTGTAAAATTCGTACGTATATTATTGGGTCTTGTCGAACGTAATAAGATAGGAGAATTATATATTCCGAAACCTCCGAAATAGGAGACTGTTCCAACGATTAATCGCGTCTAGGTGAACTGGGTCAACGAAATTATTTCACAACCATTACACTCGATAAGACCAAATAATGTATATACAAATCTCGCGCGTTGTCTTATTGATTTTTTAAGAGGAAAAAAATATAAAAAAATTCCTTTATTCGATATCGTCGCAGTCATTACAATTGGAGAGCATAGCATAATTTTTTCATTAGATTGCATTTATCAAACTTCGTATACAGAGCTCGAGGCACACGAAGAATATTTCGATTACCCGAAGAAATTTCATGTTCAAGGAGGTTATAAGAGCACGTGTGGTGCGCAGAGTCGCCACAATAAAGCGTGCTTGTTAGGGCATCGATCCAGCTCTTAGTTTTAGTCTGTCTAGTTTCGCGGCATCAGCGATTCTTTATTTTACTATAATTCGCGTACAATTTGACGTCCACGTGCACCGAGGACGTGTCCCAGTCTTTAAAATAGAACAAAGTTTGCACCGAGTCACGTCGCGCACAACTTTTTTTGCGCTGGGAGCAAATCGTGTGTCGTGCCAAGACTCGAACCTAACCACTATTATTTTTCTACTGTAACTTGACAATTTGCGACGACGCTATGGTGCATAGTGCAATCAATGATTCACGCGATATGTGCGGGAAATTGGCGTTCTTTTCCCTCGAGTCATCGTAAATAAAATTACGGCTAGCGTCGTTGCACGCTTCACCGAACGTGCATTACAATTGTAGAGACAGACATGTAAGACGGAACACCGAGAGAGGACCGTGAAAAATAAGTGGGTCGTCGTGCAATATGCAAACAAAACGATCCGATGCAACGCACGCTTTTCAGTGCCACAAAGTTAGTATAAATCGTTCCAAGCGAAGGTGTCGATCGTACGGGTTCCAGCCTATTTTACAACCATTCTGCGTTCGAACACAAGGTTAGACGCGCGAACAACGGAAAGCGGGACAAGTCCTACTCCCATTGGACAAAGAAAGGCGCTTAACCTCTTCGTACCCGTGCCTACAGCCGCTGAATATTACTTCTTTCTTTTAATTTGTAATTTACTTAAATATTTCATTCATAATTTAATCGTGACTGTTTTATCATTGGCTGGAAAAATCGCACTGAACATGGTTGCCCGATACTCTCCCCTGATGTACATGTATTTTTTTTTTTTTCTTCATTTGTTCACTATACTTTACGTAAAGACGTTTAGATTTGACAAAGGCTGAGCCAGTACAGTCGAGTTAAATATACAAAGTAAATACTGATATATCATTTTTACTTGCTCTCAACATTAAGACACATTAAAGCGACATTAAGATCCCTCGTACAAGTGGAGTACATGACAAGCGATACCGCGAGCACCAAGAAGGTTAAGCCTCATGTCAAGACAGAAGCGCAGGGCTGTCAAGTACGAATCTAGCAGAAACATCGCGCGTAATAAGGAAAAGGGGATCGACTCACCATCGGTCGAACGTTGATTTCGATATTCTAGCAACGTCCGAATTCATGCCCTGATAGTGATGACGTGCATCCTCTGTTTTTCCGCCCTTTATTCGGTCGCACCACCGTGCACTGCACTTCTCGTTTCCAAGAGAATCGTGATCACACGGTAATCACAATATCTAATAAGGTAGAAGTTCGACAGGCCTCGCTTTGTGTATATATATATATATATTATACACACATCTGTACATATATACACGAACGCCTATATCGTTACGATGCGCTCTTAATCCTCGCCTTCGTTTTCCCGACGATCGATGAGGTGTTTTCCGAATCGCGAGGCTGCATTCGTCCCCGAGGGAAGTGTCGTCCGCCCGATAACGCGATTTCTCTCTTGTCTCTGGCTCGAATCGCGCATTACACGCACACACACGCGGGACGATCGAAAAACCCCGAGCCGCAACCAACCAATCCACACTACGAACTGCGAGCTGCGTTTAATAGTCAGAGAAAAACGATCAGCTCAACGCAACACACCGTACCGGAATCAGCTGTCGCGCTTTGCTATGCACCACCGTTCGCCTTCGCTAACGAAATGAACCGAGCTGTCCGGAGACTCGAAACCCAGGGATGTCTACGTTTATCGTGGAACCCACTCCCTGCTCGCGGCTTCTAGGCTACGTGTCGTACGGGGAGGAAGCGCCTACCCTTTCATTACGAATGACTCAGGCTGTTTCTTTTCAGCCTGATCCCGAGAAGTGCTCGGAGAAGTGACCTGTACGGAAGTCTGTTAAATTCGTTCAGGCTCTAATCTCGACTACGCGCAACGCCTGCGCGCTCCAGTTCGACAGCGGTACGTTTAAAGATATGCCAGAAAATCTACTACCGCGTTATCCTTTCGGGCAACAAAGGCTAAATTATCGTGTCTATTATTCTGGAGTTAGGAACGAACAAGAAATTTAAAAAAAAGCCATCAGAATAGCGCATCGATCGATAAATTCTAATACTTTTTCTATGGGAGAGCGTGAGAGGCACCGTATTAAAGAAGATTAACTTTGTTCGAGTTTGTTCCTTCTTCCGAAGGAACACACCCGTGATTAAAGTTTCTCCGAGAACAAAAACAAATTATTACTAAACGTCCGTATAAAAAATGTTCTTTGCACGAAAGACTTAATGAAAATAAGCATTAATATGAATGAATTATAAACATGATAAATGTTTACCGACACGACATCGACACCGTTGTCACGAAAAAAGAATCAACACGTTAGCCGTCGCTAATTTACCAAGATGCATTCGCAAAATTGTTTATCCGGTTCTTTTTCTCGAATTATGTCCACGGTCTTACGTAAACGACCGTCGAGATACTAGGGAAAGGGAAACCGATGACTAGGAGGTTTTTTGAATATTATATCTCGCAGTCGAAGCAATTCGGTGTAATTATACCACGGATAGATCAAACTACGGATCGTTTCTATGCAATTTCCGTGCGGAACGCACAGCACAATTCAAAGGTCGCGAATCAGAGATGGTCAAAACATTAATCGAGCGTTAAACAATGAATAATCAACTAATTTACTGCTAATGGTACAAGCAATAGTTCTTTATTGTTAACATTTGCGACCTCGCGTGATTATTGGTTGCATAACGACGAATTTACCTCGAAAGGAGTAACTGAAGACAGAAGGATGTAAAATGGAACGGAAGAAATAATAGATGACAAATCAGCAATTAAATTCAATCTATATTTCACATACAACGAATAAAAGTTGTTTCATTAGTAACTCGAAACTTTTATCTAAATAAGAATTTTCCTCATTCTTGTCAATGATTATCTTTGCGGCGATAATAGCTGCGAACTGACAATATCTAGCTCTGACGATATAATCTGATTTTAGATTTAAGTTCGTAAATTATTATATCGATTTACGAATTATCATCTGTATCGTTAATTAAACGTTATAATTTGACTTACAGAGAGAAATATTTAACATTCGTCAAATCCAAATGTAACTATTGAACCGAATAGGTTTCGATTTCACCTTCTTATTCATTAATCCAATACAAATTTTGATCTGATTGGGGGTGTTTAGTCGCGCCAGTTCGTTCCTGTATATTCTCGCGCATGCTCGACAATGTGCCTTATGGTTGTAGAGTCGAGAATCCCGCGATCGTTCGCGGAAATTTCGACCTCGACGTACTCCGTATACCGCGGGTCGCGAAGGAGAGGGGATAACTTGTCGAAGAGAGAAAGGAAGCGAAATGTTATTGGAAAGACTGCGACGAGAAACAGCAGAACGCGAAACGAAGTGATAAGAGGAAGAAGGAAGAAAACAGCGTAGGAGAAAGGAGAATGAGTTACCACATGCTGCGGGTCGATACTCTAGCACGCAGCTCGATGCTCGGTGCAGCCGTACTAGCCGCAAGTTCGTCTGCACTAAGGATGCGTTGCTTACCTCGCATCGAGTGCAAAGAGAGAGATGGATACATGAACCGAACGACCGTAGACGAGGGCTACCGCACTTGTGAATGAAGATCGAAGTTTAGCTTCTGTTCTGACGCAAGTGGTGAATCTCCCTGGGTTTTCAGGTGTTTAGTGACTCGCGCTTAAAATTCTCTATCGCATTTGTTTCTTGCTTATCCACAAATTAAATTTGATGGCACACCTTTTTAGCAGGGATTTCTTATTACATTTCAACCCTCTGCAAGTCTTCTTCTATTTAAATAATTTCACTCGGAGGATGAGTAGCAATAATGTTAAAGAGCTCGCACGTTCCTCGTGAACCATGGGTTGTCGAACGCGACGCGTTCCATGAGGAAAGACGTAAAGGAATTTGGTAAAATTGAAAAAAATTAATTTACAATTAAAACAAAGCGAGAAAGCAACACGAAACTCTTATACGTTCTCGACAGAAAGCGGCACGTAAGCAAAAATATAGAGCAGTAAAATCACGTTCGAGTCGATTTCAACATTTTATAGCTCGTGAAAATATAGAGTTTCTTTACAATATACCTTTGGTTCTGTTCTCGGAAAATCTATGCCATGCTTTCTTCGCTGAGTAATCGAGAAACCTCGCACAGTAAAATGTACCTGTCGGATTTACTGTTCTTGGTGGTTTCAAAGCGTAAGTATCCAACTCTTGATTCACAATTGGTAGACGAAACTATATGGAATGCAGCATAGAATGATTATGGAATTTTACTAACGATACAGAAAATGTATCTTTTCCCACAAACTTCATAATTATATTTATTATATAAAGCGAAATCTGGTCTGTTCAACTCTGTTATTGCCACTCTTATCATCTGAAACAGGCGCGATCGAAGTTCACGTTTGCAGCATCCTTTTCCACGTCATTCAGTCACGCTTGTTCTTTGTTGCCTCCCACCGTATTAGAAAATTTTGCCGTAACGGACAATGCACGCGCACCAAACATAACATTTATATCGTTCCGATAAATATGTTGCAAATTGAATTACTAAACATTCCGCCTTCCGCGTGGAACGAGCACGTGCCGAGTATCGATCGATTCTACGTCGTCTTCGTTTGTATACGGAAACATCTCGGTAAAATCGTGGATGGATTCGCATGCCAATTTTTGCGTAATCGACCTGTCTACCGCAGTAATGTATTTTGGGAGAAGAGTCTGCTCAAAATTGTCCACGAAATACCGTACATGTGCGCACCAGATTGCACGAGACAAAAATAGCATAAAACGCTCATCGATGCGAGCTAAAAGTAATCTTTTATAAACCTCGGAGCGTGAATTTCGCATAGCACTGTAAAATTATACAAACACGTGAATATGCGATAGTAACAGTATCCATTGGAACTGTGTCGGACTCTCTTTGATTTTTATTCGCGTTGACTCGACGCTCGAAGGATGGTTTAGTTTTTCTTCAAATTGTACCGACTTCAGGTATTTTTTACGAGCATTTGGCGTGATTAGAACATTCTACAAAGTGCAATCAAACAGGAATAAAGCCACGTGAATCGATTACTTTATATTCTTCCTCGTCGCATTACAAAGTGATAGATATTAGGTACAGTAATTTCACTGTTATCGTTGAAAAATTAACTCAATTAATCAGCTTCTCTAATCCATGACCACTTTCCACAATGGATAAGTTATCAGCAAATATCTTGCCACATAATCAAGTACATTTCACCGAAACTTTTCTAACACTCATCGCGTCAGCCGTTATTGAAGTTCAATGATACGAGCAACACAATGAAAATCTGTCCAAGTATAAAAGATAGGACAAGGTCAAAGAAAATTGTTCTATTTTATCTGTAACCTATCGATAACTTGACCAATAAGTTGGTTTAATTTTCAGAATAACGGAATAATAAATAGCTACACAAATATTATTAATACTCATGAACCAAGTATGTATATACTACGAAAAAATGTAAATATCCGTCTCTCTTACGCAGTGACATTCAAAAACGTACATTTGCTAATCTCTTGAGTGTTGACAAGAATAACCTAGGATTAGAGATAGATATAATTCTTATCTGGATAGAAATTTCGAATAATGAATAGAAGAAACAACTTTCAACCAGTGGATTTAACTCGAATTCGAATAAATATTGCGAATAAATCGCTATACAGAGTCTTCATTCGTAATACTATTCGAATAAGATGCGACCCATCTCTGCTCAGGATTCATACTTCTTCGTTGCTTAACTGGTCGGTTTACTAACGAAATACAAGTATCGCGAAGCCGTCGGAATGCACATGATCCATAATTTTCAAAGAACTTGTTTCATCTTTTTCTGATAGTGACTCACATACACGTGTCCCTCGTATCTGCTCGCGTGCGGATCCAGTGATTTGTACGAAATTGCGCGAACATTATCTCCTCTTATTTATATTATATTTTATGACCTAAAATAAGGCTTTCTAAGTTTCTAATTAAATACTTTTTACTTCAAATGGATCCTATCGACCTCGCTATAGCTCGGGTACCTCGGGATCCCTAATCCCGTACTGTGGCTACAAACAAACACAGCTACAGGCCCTGAGGTTTATAGTTATTGTGTTTGCTCGATCTTTTCGACGATGTTATTCTTTTCCGTGAACAGTTTCTATTCTCTATAATTCCACTCGCAGCTCGCAGCGCGTAGCTACGTTCGCAAGACCATCTTCGGTTCTAAGAAGACGAAATTTATGAATGCTTAGGAAAGAAAGGCTTCCATCCTTGCATTCCACATCTTTGACCGCGGCTCTGTAATCGTGTACTTACTGCCTTGTTGCAACTGCGGCTTATTACTTCTTCGTCTTTTTCTCGGTGTTCAGAGTCACGCAATTTGTCGATTTCTTTACTTTTATCTAGCATTCAGTAGTGAATTTCTATGAACAAATTTTCTAAAATAACATTCCAGAATACTTTATATGTGTTTAATGCACACATAATATCTAAAGTGGTATAATTTTTATAACTTTCTCCTATATACTCAATGACACAGCAAGAAATTATTATTTGGAGTTTGCGTCAATTGCCCTGCGAGACTTTGTTATTCGGAAGGACATCGTATATTGACAGTATTTAATTGAAATTCCTGTACGATAATGTATCACGATCTAAGGATTTGTTGTGTCGCTCTGATTACGCAGAGCGTTGTACGCATCAAACGATGCTCGGTGCAACTGCACTCGATTCCCATCTGCATCGCGAAAGGCGAATAAGCACTTTAATTGAATGCATTGGAACAAAGGATCAAGCATCCGATCTGACTCAAGTGTGACTTCATATAAACTCGTTTAATGATACATAGAGTTTCTCACTACATGCTCTAGCTCAAAAAGTTTTTGACAGAACAGATTAAAGTCTAAATAGAAATATTTATCGTATTAGCTAAAGACACGTTAAGGTGATTTGACGATTTTCGTTGTGATATCACAGATCGCGTATACCTAATTCAAAGAAATTGACCTTAATTGCTCTTTCATGCTTTTTTGCTTGAAATTTTTTTCTGTTAAGATATACATGGCATACTATCTATAAGGAAAACATCTGTGTGCAAATGCATCATCATGACACGATTTGTGTTTTCGCAATAGACAACAATAATATTTTCAATCATAGTATAAAATCGATATAGTAATACGATTTCGACATCGATAGTTTGAAGCCACTAATGAACGACTGTTATACCTCTGTGGCCTACATGTGTCGTTATTAATATTTTTGTATCAGGCAAGATGTTCTCTAATAAGTGGTATAAAAAAAAAAAAATTAATTGTGAGGATTCGTTAATAAATCATGGTGGTAAATTAAAATTACACGTGATAATTCGTTTTCAAAATACACGTTTCTGGCAAGGACTGAGCGGGTAAGTGTACAAATGTTTCGCTCCCTACCATACCGATCGCTGCATAGTGGTACTACTAGTAGCGCCGTCAGTGGGGAAACGGCCAAGTTTGTAGTGACGATAGTCCCCACTATTGCTATTAGATGACTTCGCTAACTAAAAGGTCGGTAACGAATTCTGCATTTACATATGTAAGCAGGTATCTGCATTACATTTTAGTTAGTGAAGCCCTTTAGTAGCAATAGTGAGAACTATCGTCACTACAAACTTGGGCGTCTTCCTACCGACAGTGCTACTGGTAATAATGCCAGTCGATAAAAAAACTGCCTCAGCTTATTTTCTTTGCGGACGAATGTCGACAAATAATCGCCTGTGTTTTACAACGCAATCTGCTTACATCTATCTTTCTGAGCAATATTATACGTACAGGAATAGTAGAGTAAGCAGTATTACATTTCTTTTCAAAGAAAAATGACAATTAAATATTTCTCGATATATCAAAAAGTACCTGACGCGAAATGTTTTGTTTTTAGCTGTAACATTAACTAATTCGTTAAACTTAGTTCCTGCATGAAAGAAAAATAATTTTATAGGTAGGTCGAAAAAGTTTGAGAAACATTGGCATGCACAGCCTGTTTTAATGAATCAGGCCGTTTGAGGAAAATATAACAAGGGGGAATACCTCACTTTACCACAACACTATTGTGATTTGTGCCCGAATAGTTGGTTCCAGTTAGAGATAATGAATGAGCAATGTGACTACGGCACCTTATTTAATCAAGAAACAACCGAACAGGTGAGGTCTTTCATTGACATTTACTTTACGAACGGAACGATTCGTGTGAACAGGCTACACAAACATACATTAAAGATACCGATTTCGCAGGTGTTTTCAAGGTGATCTAGAGTTATTATCAGACATGAAATTCTTTCGTCAAAACAATCCCACGGTACTTTCACATTTTATAATGCCTCCGTACATTCATATCGCGATGAAGAATAATTTGAAATTTTGTAAGAAAGAAAAACAACATGGAAACCAAAATTTATATGATAATTAGCATGCAATAATTATCCTGAAGAAGGGCATACATTATGTTAAAATTCTAGAATTTTCATGTTACTGGACTGTTCTGTACTGCCATAAAGAGTCATTATTTTCCTCAAGAGACTAGTATTTAGGTTGTCACGGACTTCGTGTTGTCCGCACGGGTCGCACAACATTGAAATGAATGAGTGAACGTAAGCGAGAAAGAGTTAAAGTTTCGTACAGAGGTCGCGATTAGATGTTTACTCATACGTAGTAGATGTTACGTTACGAACAAGTTTGCTAGCGTTTGTCAAGCCTTGATCGAGGATTGATATTCATCGAATAGTTGCGTAGTTTTGTAAGAAGTTATCGAAAGTGCCGTGAAATGCTGCACGATTGTCAAGTATCAAAGATACATCGAAATCAACAGGAAAATATTTCTATCTTCTTGACGTAATTGGCCCCATACCAAACCCACTCTACTCGTAAACGGTATCACGCAGATGCATGATCGCGAGCGAGCGAAGACAATAGAACAGAGGGAGAGAACGCGAAGGTAAACTTGCGAGATAGTAGAAGGGATGCGTCGAAATCGGCCGTAACTGGACCAACCTGCTAACTTACGCAGAAATACAATCAAAATGTTTGAGCCCACGGAGCAGGGAAAGGTGAGAACCATTTGTAAACTATCGTACACGTACGATTTCACGACAAGGGAAATTTGACACGAATGTCACGCTTCGTCAGTTTTTGAAATTGACGTACTCTAAACATCCATCCACATGCAGTGCCCGTGATATCTCAACACGACCTTTGACAATTTATACAGAGACATGCGAAACTTTAAATGTCATTCGTTTTTCTCTTTATATATCACCCAATTATACGTCATTGTCACGTTTGGATAAAGTGATTTTGCTCCATTCGTTTAATGACATTGTTAATGAGGTTAGGTGATTGTTATTGTTACTATTACGCTTACGCAATAATCGTCCATTTCGAGTTACATTTTATGAAATGCAGTTTCTGTTTAACATTTATGTAATTGTGATCTTGATTTTAATTAGGATTTGTGCATTCATACGGGAGTTGTACTTAGAGGTGGAAGTACAAGAGAAGATGAAGTTCACAGTCTAGGAACATTAAATGTTGTTGAATATGTAAGCAAACTTTACATATATATTATTTCTTGCGATAAGCTGTTCATGATATACGTAACTTGACTTAAAATTGCAGAGTTTTGGGAAATGTATAGAGTGGAAACCTATGGAAGATTCTGTGGTATCAGAGAACCAAGATCAAGATCCAGAATGGTCTTTAGTAGATACGCATACCAGGCGTACTCGAACTTCCTCAGAAGGACCAGATTCTCTTGGACGTACAAGAAATGTCAGAATTTTATTTTCAGATTTAAACTCTTTTCGTTTAAATCATGGAGGACAACAGCTAATATTTATGCTAAAGGATGGTACCACCTATGTTGCCTTCTTTCAGTTGTCTAATGCTGAAAGTTTTGTGAATTCTTTAAAAGGTTTCATTAGATTTGTAAAGTCTCGAGCAAATAGAAATTTATACATTGTAGTAGACGAAGTGCAGACTGTATTAACCAAATCATTTGCTGAGCTAGACTTATTTCAAGAAAATACTTCTGATTATGTTTGGAAATTTGTGAAGAATTTACAGAACCGTCCATATGAAACAACATTGGAAGCATTTAGTAAACTGTCAGATATTTGGTGTAAGTGTGTTCATAAAACCTGGAGTTATGAAAATATACTATGTGGTTTTTAAGAATTTTTTTGTATAATCCTAAATTATAGTGTACAAAGAGCCAGCTAGACGTCCAGTTGAAGAAGCAGTTGCAGATATACTAAATAATTCACTGTCAATTGATGTTCCTCATCCACCTGTGTCTATAGGTTCTGGAGAGGAATATGAAGTGATTGGAGAACATGGGTTGGGTGTGATATTACCTCCACGATCACCTTGTCCAAGAGGTATAACAGAAATAGTTTTGCATTAAATGATTTTATATAAAGTACATAAATGTACGTGATTACGATAGGTTCACCACTGTCGCAAGAACAGTGGGACAAATATAAGGACTCAGAGGGGAGAATTTTAAATCCTCAAGAAGTAAAAGAAGTTATTTTTCGTGGGGTATGTATACATAATTTAAATTCAACTTTTTTTTATATCAATAGCTATTTTATGTAGAAACTACCCGAAATATCCTACTAACCCTCGTAAAAAATGAAATACAATGAATTAACTAAAGACGAGTAAAAATTCAGGGCGTGGCACCATCATTGCGATTCGAAGTATGGAAATTTTTATTAAATTATTACCCATGGAATTCTACACACATTGAAAGATTGGAACTCAGGAAAAAAAAGACTGATGAATATTTCATGATGAAATTGCAATGGAGGTCTATGACATCTACGCAAGAAAATAATTTTTCTGATTATCGAGATCGAAAAAGTTTGATAGGTAATACACGAATGTAAAATAATTACATAAATACATTTATGCCAACATGATAACTTTAATGTACGATATACATTTTTAGAGAAGGACGTCAATAGGACAGACAGAACACATCCCTATTACATGGGTGATAATAACCCACATTTAGCACAATTATATGATATTCTTATGACGTATGTAATGTACAATTTTGATTTGGGGTATGTTCAAGGTATGAGTGACCTTCTTAGTCCTATTTTATGTTTAATGGAAAGTGAGGTCGATGCGTTTTGGAGCTTTGTTGGGTTTATGGATAAAGTGGTAGGTATATTATATATTTTGGAAGATAATTGTTTGTATAATAATTTTAAAACGAAATCGTTATACCCAAACTAGTGTACCAATTTTGATATTGACCAAGCTGGAATGAAAGATCAATTGTGCCAATTGTATACTCTCTTGAGTACTACAGATCCGCAATTAGCACACTACTTAAATATGCAGGATTCAGGAAATATGTTTTTCTGCTTCCGTTGGCTTTTAGTATTATTTAAAAGAGAATTCAACGCACTCGATATAATGAAATTGTGGGAAATATTATGGACTGGCTTACCATGCAAAAATTTTCATCTGCTTTTATGTCTAGCCATTTTAGACACAGAAAGAAGCATGCTTATGGAAAATCGTTATGGGTTCACGGAGATATTAAAGGTAAGCATATTAAACTATAAATTTAAGTAATTTTTTGTTAATTAAGATACGATATTCTTTACAGCATATAAACGATCTTTCGCTTCATATTGAGTTACCTTGGATGTTATCTAAAGCAGAAGGTATTTATTATCAATTAATGTCAGTAGCGGATCAATTACCCGATAATGTTCGTACAATAATTGGACTTGAACCTTCGAATAAAACGCCGTCAAATACTATTGCGGAAAACGGCGAAGCTTCTGGCCACGATGTCGAAGCTATTGGAGATAATACTAATTCCAGGAGAAATAGTAGAGAAAGTGGTAATGTTAAGCTTGGGGATAACGAAGTATCGTTTGAACGTGGATTAAATTTATCGTACATGTGAGATCAGGACAGATCGTTTATCATAATTTGAGAAATGTGTGGTGCACCGCAGTCAATTTTACAAAACTCGTACTTTTAAAAAGCAGCATATGAAGTCTACTTTTCGAAGAGAACTTGCGCGTTGTTTATTGGAACAATGCTACGATGCCTTTCTGGCACTCAACGAACTTGGACGTGCGCAAACGACATTTCATACAAACTGCAATTGTAATTTTACAAAGACATCTATACTGTATACCCACTGAATTGTTCTAAGCAGAATAGTAACATCTAAACGATACGTCTTGATCGTTGAACTTGAAATTTTGTTGTATAAACGTCAAATAATACCTCGAATTTACGAAGTTACAGCGAGAACTATTGTTAGTAGCGTTGAATTTTGAGATATTTATGAAATTCACTGTAATTACGAAGAGATTATAGACCGCGCATACTTAGCAAATAAGAGCGTAGTTTCTTATAAACAAATATTCTTCTTCATAATCATACTTTCGATGCATAGTCAATTTGGAACGATGCGCAGAAGCAATTTACATCATATTTTAACTTCAACCAATGTTATGTGCTCGTGTCATTTTCACTTAAGTTCAAATGTCTTTTCCAGATTTGTACAAAGCCTCACTTTCAGACAGTACTGTATATTTCTAATAAAAACCACCTGTTTAATCTCTGATATATATATATATATATATATATATGTATATGTGATAGTTTCTTTATATAATATATCATTCTTGATATGAAAAAGATAATTGTTTTAGTCTTAAAAAACTATTTAAGTCTTGATCTCAAGGCATAAGTAGAATAATCAAAATATTAATGAGAAAGTAAATTTATGATCAAAATAACAGGCATGGTAGAAATGTAAACAATTTAATAAAATATATGTATAAATAATATATATTTTGATTACGAATGCGTGGTAGATCAAATTCGTGATTATGTAGTGTTATCACTGTTGATGTCGCGTCACTCGTTCGTGCGAATACCCGTACAAATGTAAACAATGGTTTTTCTATAAACGTAAACCTTATCAACAGAATTAATTACGAGGTATGGAATTTACTGCTCCAAAGAATAATAGAGGACGAAAAAAGAGGCGACATCAGAAGAAACGACGTTGCGAAAAAATCAAATTTGAGGTTAAGTCTGCGAATCGTCAAAGATACATTTTGGAACGTACCGATATAGTTAGTGCTAAAGAAGAAATAATTTCCAATAAGATGCAAGCTAATTCTTTTTGGCAAAATTATACAGTAGCTCAAGAGTGGCAGAAAAGGTTAAATATCTATTTTGTTTACATGTAGATATGTTAATGTTTATTTTTTGAAATTGTTATACAATTAATTTAAATGTTACAGACATAATGTAACGTGGTGGAGGACTCGTTGTTTTGCCTTAGAACACGAGAATAAAATATTGAGAAATAAATTGAGGTCATTAGCTTCTCAGAATGCTCAACAACGTTCTTCATATGCAGAAAGAAATTATGATTACAAGAACCAAAATGCAGAAGAAGTGGAAGATGGAGCAAGTACCACAGAAGAGAATGAAAATTTAGAATTCCACGTGAACGAAGATATGATGAGCTTTTTGGAACAAAGCATAAGGCATAAAATTGAATTGAAGAAGAAACGTGAAGCTGAATCATCTGTCAAAAAAGAAGAGGAGGAAGATGAAAATGCTTGTATTCAAGGTGGAGCTGCATGGATGAATGCAAAGAACAACAATGCAAAATTATTATATGGCAATGCTAGCTCTACAATATTAGCAATGGAAACTGCCCTCCAGACAACCATTGATAGACACAAAGATATAGCAAAACCTCAGTATTGGCCTGTTATACCTTTAAAACCATAAACTCTAAGATTATGAACGATTTAAATGTAAATCTGTTTAAATATGTATTTAATAGACAAATATAAGTAAATCTTTTTCATACATGTCATTCATTCAAAGGTGTGTTTCTTTTGTCCTCGCAACTGACGAAAGATGACGCCACGTACACCTTTCTTTCTCAAAGTGCATCTGTACATGAGAACAAACGAGGTATAGAATAGAGCCCCGAAATCTGATAATAGAATGTAGCATTGCTTATGTTTATTATACATACATTTCGTTTACGCTCTGATCACCATATTTTTTGAAACTATACATAGCATGTAATGGTATTTGCAATTACTTTATTCAAAAGTAGTTATTCCAAATTTTAATGGGTACAAAAGTAATCATTACTTTACAGCCAAGCCCCTCTGTATACAGGGTGATCCATTCGCTGGTAGACACAATGGACAACCACAACAATAGTTGACCGTCATTGTAGATTTTATGACGGTGACCCCCGCAGCGAAAGCGGCTGTATGGGTGAAAATCTGTGTGCCGAGGACTTTTCTGATCGGCACACACATTTTCACCTATACAGCCGTTTTCGCTGCGGGGGTCACCGTCATAAAGTCTACAATGACGGTCGGCTATTGTTGTGGTTGTTTATTGTGTCTTAATATATTCACAAAAAATGTCCTACTACAGTAACACATAGCTATATGTTTTTCAAACCAATCTACTGAAAGTCTCGCTTGAATCATCAACTTTGAAGTTCTATTTAAATGAAAATGCTAAAGTATTCTAGATAGGTTAGTTTCTGAGGGGGAGTGGGAATAAGAAAAGGAAAATGTCTTCCTCGGTAATCCCTGCAGTTCTCAACTGTAAAGGCTGAATTTTATTGGATCACGACAGACAGATCGTACACGTATCGAGGATTCGTTACGATAAGATGCGTCATTCTCAAAGTTATTTCGTGGAAACGTATCGCGAGACTGATCGTGGATCACGAGAAAATAAATATTCTTGGTGTGTATCGAAGATAGATTAGGAAAGGACAGACGAGAGAGTTCTTCGGCCAGTCTGTCAATACGTTATCTCCCGGTCGATCCGCTGACACGGTCTATGGAATTCTGGAACCAGTTCGAGAGGCTCCGACATCGATACTTTGGTCCAGAGAAAGCCCCTAATTATCGAGATAACGCGTGTCGCGGTGTCGATACTGGTTACGTATCGGATCTCCACCTTTACCTACACTCCCACGGGTTTTTTGAACGATTTGTTAGCTTTTCGAACTCTATATTGTACTCTTTCGATTTGAGTATTATAAGCACTAGTACAAATATAGCTGTGTCCTTCTGTCGTTATATTTACAAACTACAAAAGCTACGTAGTTCAATTTTTGTTATACACATGTCATCAAAATTAGTGGTTTAATATCAATATTATACTCAATGTTCTACGATTTAAACACGTTTTGGATCAAATGATCAATTTATATGCAAATATTCTTTCTTAGGAAAGGGGTCAAGGAAACGTGTTACGGCGATGTTCTCCATACACATCAAAATTTTTCTCCGATCAACGTTCACGAAGATTCAAGTTATCGATCGACACGTGGCTCTTTTTCTCGATTTGTAGCAAACCGGTCGTACCTACGCAAAGTGGGCTCAGTATGTACGAGAGGCGTTTTATATCCACCAACAACTTTCATTTAGATCTTTATCGATCAACTTTCACGGTATACTCGCGTGTTGCTCTTTATTGCTTCGGTTTTGACGTTCTCGACGCTTTTCCGTGAACGGAGCACTCGGATTTTAGGTACTAAATCTTCATTCCTCCCTCCTTCTTACCTCAACGAGTTTGCACGTCGACTAGAATAATCGTTTTAGTTGCAACGGTATAAATTCTCTCGTGTAAGTTTCCGTGTGTCTTTTGATGCAAATTGAAACTAATGATATATACCCTTTCTGTATTTTGCTTGGAAGTAGCGTTATGAGTCACTTATGAGTACGTACCAATTGATGATGATTTGATTCGTTGTAATTCTTAAAGAGGGCGAGGTTGTATACGACTGAATACTAGTATATACGGCCAAGCTTCTCTCGAACATCTCGGTTTCGTGCATCCATTCTCAAGTAGCCACTAAGTGCACGCGCGTAACATTTCTTTTCCACGGGCAATTTCGAGTCTTTGGCTCTCTGATCGTACTCAGAAGTCGTTCTCTAGAGCATTTGCGACCTCGTTGGAACATTTTAAGTTCTACCTTTCGTGCAACGCGTCAAGATAGCGGTGGCAGGGGGAAGGATGAACGGGAAGGTAGAAGGAGTTTACTTTTTATCGGGTCCGTGTCATTAGTGGCCGCAACGAGTACTCTAAGTTGGTATCAAGGACTCAGAAGTCCACAGAGATCTTCGAGACGGGCGACGACGATGACGAGGACGCGGACGAGGACGAAGATACCGAAGTACCTACCACCGTTCGCCTTATTAGGCCTCGTCCTCTCTCTCTCCCCCCTCGTCCTTTTCACCCCTCTTGGTCCCCGTCTTTCTGCTCTTAAAATCATGGCCGCACGTAACCGTCTACTGATTATATGGATTCGGCGATGATTTCTGATGATGCCCCCGACCCCCGAAATGGTAAAATAATACAGTGTCGTCTCCTAGCCCGGACCCTTTTGGTCCCGTGGGCCGGTTCGTTAGCGGGGCCTTGGCGCGAGGCACCCTGTCATTATGCGGCTGGTCTCCATCACCCCCACCAGTTCCCAATTTTCAGTGCCCCTCTACTACGCCTCGACGAAATCTCTTACCTCGGTTTCTTCGCTTTGTCCCTCGCCTTTACAGTCATCTCTTCCTCATCCCTCCACTCTATTATTCAACATTAGCACTGTTCGCTACAGTTAGCGGGGAAAGAAAATCCTTCACGTGGATTCCATCGACCTCTTGGACATCGTGATCAACATTGTGCAATTATCAGAAATGTAACAACGAGGGTGTAACTAAAAATAAACTGGGAAACAATCGGGACGAATTAAATTATCTATTCGCTTCTCAATCCGCGTCACGAAATCATGTTTTTTACGAAATTCGAGCGCGAAACTCTAGAGCCGCTCACGACTACTGCGGACATTCGAAACTCGTAACTCGATCGCGCTCGGTCCGGCTGGCACCATCGTTGCGCCTCCGCTCGCAACAAACGTAGTTGCTTCTTTGTCTACTCGATCCCTCTTCGTTTTCGTGCTCCTTATTTTTCTTCACGCGGATAGAACTTTGATCCAGTCATTCTCTTTCCGATGTGTCGGTGTCATTGCGCCTTGGGGTTGAACGCCTCGTCACGACCAGATCTCGCCACCATTCCTAGCTACGCGCGTGAATTTGTTACAGAAACACAGCGCGCAGAGTGGCAGATATCACGACAGGAAATAGACGACCTGCTGCTTCGACTGCAATGTGTGGAACTGATTTAAAAAAACCGGGAATCCAACTCAATGAATACCTTAGCCAGCTACGGTAGATCCTGTTTTAAAAGCACGTAGTAAAATCAACAGGTCTAGAATTTCTTGTTTATAACGAGCTTTCGAGCCGCACCTTAGAGATTCGGGACGACAATTAATTGAATAGCAATTCGAATATCACCTACTTTATCGTCTAATGTAACATGTTGATTTTTAGGTTTTTTCGAACGTGAATTCAAGAATCCTTCGAGGATTCCAGCCAAAGAATTACGCTGGTGAAAGAAGAGGGAAAGGCGAGTGTACCGTGAACGCGGAGGACCGGATGAAAGGCCACGCCGGAAGCCAACCGTCGTCGAAAGTCCCCCAGGTTCTTTCAGATAAGTTCGCGGTCCTTCGTCTTCAAACGAACGACTCGTCCTTGGTAGCCGAGCACGGGTGTAGGTGGCCCTCGCGACCGGCAATCATTTCGCTTAATGACGAGAGCTTTGTCGGTTCTCGTCTCTCTCTTCGGTTTCGGATTATCGCGGTCCGTTCTTTCCTCGTATCCACGGGGACCACTTTGCCTCTTTCCGTTTCGTCTCTATCTTCTTCTTCTTTCGCTCTTTATTTCCGAACTCTGTAATTTTCTCCTAGCGACCGTGCCACCACGTCGCGCCGAAATTGGCGTACAGCGGGAACAGTTCGTAGAAAGCCCCTGACGTTCTTTAATGGGCTTTGGCCACGTCCGAACGGTGACAATGGCATTTCTGTTGTGCCGCGTCTTCTTTCGAAGGAACGGAGAAAAAAAAAGGAAGTACCGATGCAACGAGGGAAGCGCAAGAGGCGGAGGAAGGAAGAAGGGAGGAATCGCGAGAGTCGAGGAGAATTAGGAGGAGGACAATAATGGGGGGAATAAGAAGATCGAGAGGAAACGTTGACTATAAAGAAGAGGAAGGAGTCTCCCGTCTCGATATCTTGCTTTCGGGGGCCTCGGCTCCCGATCGACATCACGCATGTATCCGCGGGACGCAAAGTTAAGGCGGACTTGGGACAACGTATGCGTTCCGCGGAACAAAGGCCAAACAATTGGGCGCGCGCTTGCGGTTGGGACTATTCGAATGGTTCGATATTCGAATACTTGACAAGCATTCAGAATCTACGTATGTACTTTGTACATTTTGATACAATGATGGCGCTATTCATGAACTAATTTACGGTTTTCCTATATTTGTTATAAATTTGCAATATGTATTTTATTCAAAGCTTTATGTTACTATTTGTAACGTCATGGTATGCATACATTTTGAATAAAGCAGCAATTTCAGTTTCCATATCATCAACTGGGCCTTATAATGTTTCAACTTGAACGAGATCGCTGACATCGACAATAAATACGACGGATGTGGCGTGGAATGACCAAGTATGCGAATTTAGGTTTCCAGACGGTGGCAAGTCGTCGCGACGTCTTTGGTCGCGGGCATGCGCGTGTTACGCGCTCGAGGTCGAGCTGCTTTCCTGCTTCCAGCACCTGCGAAAGATCGGGCCGCGTGGCCGATGCCTGAGCAAACAATACGAACAGTGATGCACCGTCTCGGGCGTATTGTCCGTGGCGAGTAGTAGTAGGCGGCGAATTTATCTGCCTACTCGTAGAGTCAGGTAGAGGAATCGGAGGGTCCTCGACCCTCGAGGAGCGTCGCGCGAACCGACGCGACGGAACCTGATGGATCTCTCCTTCGTTCTGTCTCGATTTCGTGCAACGAAGCCGACACCTCCGTCGATTCGTTTCGGGTCGTCGACTGTTTTATCTTTAATCGATAATTCTCAATGCCGACGCGTTATCGACATCGAACCACTAAATCAGGTCAGGGGTTCCCATTCGTGAACCGTGGCCTTCTGACTAATTATCTCGGTTTTCAGGTGGCCCGTGTAGCCGGCTGAGTTCTTATCACTTCTATTATGACGATTCAAAATATTGGGGTTTTAGAAACGGATAGGAAACGTTACGCGGTAATGTCCTTATGGTAATTGTAGTTTTATGGTAATTGTAGTGGACACCTAGAAATTTGTTCTACTTTATCCTGGTGAGGTAAACGCGATACTCGAAGTATCGAAAGCGCAAGTGCTTCTGCGTACTAATTTGAATTCCTCGAGTATATGAAATTCCAGCGCGTGCCGGCGGGAGGAATTCGTTAATTTGTTCTTTTTTGTGTCGCGTCTCTTAGATTCTCGGTCGCGCCCGCCGCGTCATGAGTCACGCGCTGATGAACGGAATTATTAACGCGAGAATTTATCACTTACGGTCTACCTGCGCGCCGCGAGTAAATCACCGTTGATCTATGCGTGCATCGTTGCGAAATATATCATCGAAACACGCGATTATTCCGGAAAGCCGAGTTCGTACTTAGCCGTGTCATCGCACGGCGTCGAATGCATCGTGTAACCCAACGTCGGTCTCGTGCCCTCCCGGGCAACGTGTTAACAGATCGTCAAAATTAATGCGCCGCTTCCCGTTAAGATGTAAATTTCGTGACCTTCGAAACGGCGTACGTACCTAGAAGCGTCGAAAACAGGTCAACATTCTCTTCCAACCGATCGATTGAATTTATTAAATCAGAGTCACGGTCGTTTACAAGTACATACTTCAAGAGGTGCTTGATGTTTGTCTAACAGTGTTGAAGTATTAGAAGCGTTAAAGCTTGCTCCAGTTTCCAGAATCACCACGCACAGTGGCGCGAGTAATTATCAAAATCTTTTTCCACTTACATTATTTTATATTTCTTATTTTACTGTCTCGTGAATTCGAGATTTATTATTATGTTCTTCCATAATTTATTATTATTATCCGAGTCACCTCGGAAGAGATTGAAAGATCACATCGAAACAGATGATTATCTGCTATTCCGTCGTTTCTCGTTTGCGTGTACGAGTCGCTACGACTTTATTCAAAGCAACCACGGCACTTTTAGTCTCGTTACAAACCCGAATTATTCCAGGTTTTTTTGCGAAATTCGCGCAAAACATTGGAGCCGTGATGTATAGCATTCGTTAGTGAAACATTTTTTTTTCAACATCCAGAAATGTCATCAATATAATCAAGTTGAGAAACCTGATAAACGTTATTTTTTTTTTTTTTTTTTGTATACCTCGACGAAGTGCTAGCGACAGTTGAAAATAAATTAGATTAATTAATTTCAAATTAATTTCAAATTTTATTAATTTTATGAATTTTTTGTTATCGGCAGGAATCAAGCACGGTTCACGGGAGAAGATGAAAATTCGGTAAGCGGCGCGCAAACTGTCCAGGAATCTTTTCCTCGTCACGTCACGAGATTCCAGGACCTTTGGCACGGGCGTAGACGAGGCTCGCAGGGCCCAGCGCGGAATGAACGCCGACGGTAAGTCAGTTCCTCGCATACCGGGCGCTCAGGTAGGTAGGAAGGCGGCGAACGGTGCTGAAGAAGGAAAGAAACGAGAAATCTACGGAGAAAGGAAGAGCCTTCGCGGTTGGCCGAGAAGAAGCGAGATAGAGGCACGGCCGGACGAGCAAGCAAGCCAGGCGAGCGAGGAAAAGAGCGAGCGAGCAGAGAGTTTGGTATAGTCTAGCTGCTCGGTGCCGCGAAGCGCGCTGAATGCAGAGGCCCCGGTATATCGGGCTCGCTCCCCTCTCCAAGATGGCCGCCAGGTTAGGTTCCCCTGACCGAGCCAGCCAAGTCCCACCAGGTTAGGGGAAGGGTAGGCCTTGCAGGTGCCGCCATGTCAGTGCATGCCTAACTTCGACGCCGCGCGGAACGGACGCTGGGCCCAAGAACGCGACACCTCGTGCTGTTCTTGCTTCTTGCCATATTGCTCCTACGGGCCAGGAGCGAACTACGGACGACCGTGTCCGTCGTCGTGAATCTTTGCGTTCAAGGTCGATCGGTATTTCGCAGCGAAACGCAGACGCGGAGCGATCTTATGCCCAGGAACACGGACGTGTACGTCTTCGGAAGCGAAACTCGCGCGCAGAGGGTGTCCTCGAGCAAGAAGAAACCGCGATACGCGACGAAGGTCACGCAACGGGTGTATCGTCGCGGTACGTCGACGAGGTGGGGCAAGCTTTATTCGCGAACGTCTTATCTTATTTTTATTCGCGTCGCGTAACACGGTGTTGTGTGTCGTGCAGGACAGTTTCGAACGGAAGGTGATCTCGAAAGCGAACACGGTTGCGAGCCGAGTCGAGGAGATAGTCTCGCCTCGCGCTCTCGCTACGCTGCTGCACCAAACGGTCCTACTGTCTGGTCGTTCGCCTACGAGAGGATCGATTGGTGATCAAAAAGACGAGTGGTCCGTTACGAGGATGACAAAAGGTGCCGCGAAGCGGAAGATGTAGAGCTCGAAGAGCGAAGAGGTTTTGGAGCAATTTTTGGAGTCGGAGCGACGGAACGGGATCGGAGATGAAGGCAGCTCTGGACACGAGACGATCGGCCCGGTCTCGCGACCGATCGTTGTCCTGATCGTCTATCTATCAGGCGTGGATCTATCGCGAGGAATGCACGATATCTCGCGGGCGAGGGTATTCTAGCAGCGGCTAGGACAGCGGATAGCACGGCGTGCCAGCAGGCGAAGAGGGAAAGAGAGATATAGCCCGGCACGTACGCGTCGGTAGAACGAAAGGAGGAAGAACGGGAGGAAACGAAGGAAGAGGCTGCGAGGAGGAACGAAGGCGGAGCGAGAGAGACGTGGAACGGTGTCGAGATAGGCTCTCGCGTTCGCGGAAGGAATTTCCACAAGGTATCGGCGACACGGCGAACACCGCGCTGGGAAAACTAGAAGACGATAGAGAACGTCGCGCGGGGACAATCGGCGGTTCGGTGATTACGAGAGGAAAAGCCAGGATAAAACGTGATTGTGCTTGGTGGTGGTGCTGCTGGTGGGTGATCAGTGTGCCGGTGGATCGCATACTTGTGCTTTCTACCGTCGGTTTTATCGAAATCGTATTCTCATTTCGGAGCGTGTCCGTGGGCCCGCGACGGAACGTTGGTAGGATCGGTGGTACTCGATTTCGCGTCCTCTCAAGATCGATCGTACGGGGATGGAAAGATCGAGATAATAGCGCGAGACGGAGGTGGAGGCGGCGGCGGTGGTGGAGGCCCCAGGATGCGGCACCTGCTACTGTTCCTCGTCCTGGGAGCGACCCTCGCCCCGGGCACGTGGTCCGAGCACGTCAGATACTTGGAGGTCTCGGAAAACGCGAGACCCGGCACCAGGGTAGGCTTCATCAACGCCGACAGCCCGCCCTATTTGATAGTGTCGGTGTCCGGGTCCGCGGTCGAGTCGGACTTGAACGTGGACCATGCGACGGGAGAGATCAGGACGAAAGTGTCGTTGGACCGCGAGACCAGGCCGTCTTACAGCCTGGTCGCGTTGCCGCAGAACATTCAGGTGGTCGCGCTGCCGCAGAACATTCAGGTGGTCGTGAAGGTGCTGGACGAGAACGACAACGCGCCAACGTTCCCCGTGGACCACGTGGACATCGAGTTCCCGGAAAACTCGCCGCGCGACGCGAAACGCGCCTTGCCGCCCGCCAAGGATCCCGATCTCGGCCAGAACTCGACGCAGAAGTACGAGATCGTCTCTGGAAATCACGGTGACGCGTTCAAACTGTCGCAGCACCGCGGCCGCGACGGGGTTCTCTATTTGGATCTGCAGAACTCTGGCTCCTTGGACAGAGAAGCCCGTTCCCAGTACCATTTGGTGATCGAGGCGGTGGACGGGGGCGTTCCTCCTCTCCGATCGCGGCTTCGCGTGAACGTGACGGTGCAGGACGTCAATGACAATTCTCCGATCTTCAATCAGACGACGTACGTTGCCAGCGTCCCGGAGAACGCGACCGTCGGCACCCCGGTACTCGCGGTGAACGCAACGGACAGCGACGCTGGGGACAACGGACGCATAGAGTATTCCATCAATCGGCGGCAATCGGATCGCGAGGAGATGTTTCGCATCGATCCCGAGACGGGCATGGTGTACGTGAACAAGGCGCTAGACTTTGAGTCCAAGGAACGCCACGAGCTGGTGATCGTGGCCAGGGACTGTGGCGCCCAGCCCCTCGAGGCGAGCGCGTTTCTCTCTGTGTGTGTCACCGACGTCAACGACAATCAACCGGCGATCACGATCATCTTCCAATCGGACGACGCGACGCCCAAGATCAGCGAGAGCGTTCAGCCGGGGGAGTTCGTGGCTAGGATATCTGTCAGCGATCCTGACTCCAGGACCGAGTACTCGAACGCCACGGTCTCGCTGTCCGGTGACGAGGGATACTTCGGATTGGCCACCAGGGACAATATCATCTACTTGGTCGTGGTCAAGAAGCCTCTGGATCGCGAGAAGAAGCCAGTCTACGATCTGTCGGTCGAAGCCACCGACGCGGGCACGCCTCCGTTGAGAGCCGTTCGAACCTTTCGGCTCCTCATCACCGACGTCAACGACAACGCGCCCAAGTTCGCTCAGGAAAGGTACGAGGCGCACCTGCTGGAAGCCTCGGAGCCAGGCACGTCGGTGTTAAAGGTGACGGCCGTGGATCTCGACGAAGGCGCCAACTCGGCCATCAAGTATTCTCTGTTGAACTCCACGTGGTTCACGATCGACGAGACGTCCGGGCTGATAACCACGAGGACCCACGTGGACTGCGAGGCAGATCCGGCGCCGATTCTAGTGGTGATCGCGACGGACCGCGGTCAACCGCCGTTGAACAGTAGTGCGATAGTGCGTGTGACGGTTCACGATCTCAACGACAACGAGCCCATCTTCGAGAAGCCGCTCTACAACGCTACGGTTTCGGAGGCCATGCCCGTTGGATCCTGCTTTCTCAAGGTGAGTTTTTGCAAACTTTTCACTTGACCTAGTCATCGTTCGACGAGTTTAACGAGATCCCTGAGCTAACGACGCGAGCTTGAAGAAGCGTTCGAAAGATATAAGGCTATACAAGTATAACAAAACCGTTGCATCGGTTCCAGGAATCTTGCTTAACTCGTCGTGGAACGCGTGGTAGGTCGAGCGCGATGAAACACCGTCTCTCGTAACAATATACCTAAAGATAATATAAGACCCCGCGACGGTAACTGCCTCGATAGCTATTTAACAACGTAACTCAGCGACAGTTACGCGACGTGGACACGTGATTGACAAGGGAAGGACCCAACCTGTCACCCTTCCGTTTACCGTGCTCTCGCATGATGATAGTAGACAGGTGCCTGTTGCAGTGTGTAAAACATTAGATGCGGACACGTGATAATTGCGGTGATACGAGTAATTGTAGTTGTGTGCGGCGCGAGTTGCGCCATATACCGTGAATATTGGGCCCGTTCCATCCAAGTTGCCCTGGCGCAAATGGTATAAGTTCGCGGTTGTCATAATTTTTCTCGTGCAACAAGAGGAATGCCTTTGGCTGTGGCTGGCATGATACACATCGCTGAGTAATTACTCGGTTTTAAATTTGCACCACGGCGATCTCGATGGCACGGGTTAATATATTAGGGTGCCCCGGAAAGTATAGCGCGTTTGAAAACCTTAATTTATTAAGCGATAACTACAACAAAGTACAATTCCGAGGATGATAATTCACGTTCCTCCGGTATCATTCTGAAAGCAATTACCTGCAGTTTTCTGCAACGGTACGTCGGTTCTTTAGATGCGAGAAGATCCTGGTTCCACGCTCGATATCTTCGTCTTCGTTAGCTTTTGATCCGCATTCGTTGCACTTGCCTTCATTTCGACCACCTCGAGTAAGACGAGTTCCGCGTATCGAATCTTAACAAATGTCCCGAGCAACCCGACGACGATCACGTAACGTCGTTTTCCCGTAAACGAACGGTTTCCGAGATCGACGTTCCTCCATCTTCGACAGACCTGCTAATTGATCTGTCATCGAGACCGATTGCCGACATCCTCGACGAGGGATACGTCGCGAATTAATAGCGCGAGTGCCGCGTCGGCGCGAAAGTGACAGCACTCCGTGGACCGTGGATCCGCGTTTAACCCTTGCATAAGTCTCTGTGGAATGTTTTGCGTAAAGTCGCTTCTCGACGGTGCCTATCGTGTCAAAGGTTTCAGCAAACGCAGCCAGCCGAAAGGGCATCTCGGCTCACGAGCGCTCACGCCGCGGGCCAAGCGTCTGCGTTACGCTGGGAAACTCGTAATTGGTACCGCCTGATCGAAAGGTTTTCTCCGGCGTGTTGCAATTAGCGTGTATATCGCGAATATTCGTGGATCGTTATCGATCGACGTTCATTCTCCGCGAAAACCGAGAGTTTGCGTCGCTTCGGGCCTGAAGCTGGAATAATCCTTTCGCTGTTTACTCGGCTCGGGCAAGGCGAAAAGTATCATTGACAGCTGAGAAGAACGTATTTGTGGCGATGCATAATACATACTATACGGATACATCGTAATAATCGTTCTAACCGAGTAGATCCCTCAGAGGCATTCTTCTCATTTGCCAATTATACTACTACCACAACGCTCGAAGAACGTTATATCGCACGGATACACTAGTACCATTGGTAGCCGAGAAGAAAGCCTCCAAGGTGAGCGCACTCCTCGTTGTTTTCGGTTACCAGTGATACTGCTATCGGTACTCGAAGAACGTTGACAGGTTTGGTTTTACGTAGCGAAGGGTACGATCGTCCGTATTCGTGTATTTGCATGCATCGCACGTACTCGTTGCACGCCGTCGTGACGAAGGGAACACGAGGGTAGGGAGTGTAGAAACCTGAATGGGAAAAGCATCGTACGCATACCGACGACTACGCGACCGTCATGCCCGCTATCTCGTTGTTCACGACCCGAAAAGCTCCGTGCTCGCAATCTTTGTGGTCTCTCTGTGCTTTGCACGAAACACGTGGCTAGTCGTGGCGCGCTCCGTTCGCGCGGGGAAACCTGTTGCCCATGTTTTCTTTGTAGCCACGGCGAAACGCGCTTCCCCGAAGCGCTGTTTCAGCGAGAACAAGCTGCTCTCGACGTAGACGTTGCTTTACGAGCATCGCGATCGGTATTATTAGGTAGTTCGGAAATAAATGGCAGACCTCGCGCACTAGCTTCAAATAGAGTCACCCAATCAGAAGTTGATCGGTTCGCACGTTGTTAAATAACCTTGTCCTCTTTCATACATTTTCGAGCAAAGAATCGGAGCAAGCCCCGTTATTCACATCGAGTGAACTAATTCCAGAAACGAAGCGTTCTAGCGTCGCGCGTTTGTGAAATTCGAGACGTCGCGTCGCAACGATTCGCGAGCGGGATTACGCGGGCGTTACCTGGCGTCGCCTTTTAAGGACGATCGTCTCGGGCGCTCGGCGTAATCGTGGAAAGTAATACTATACTTACGCGCTCGTTTGCGTACGATAACGAAGTCGTTACAGGTTCTTGTGGGCTGTCGAAGCAACGACCGGTAACCCACTTCTTTGCCAGCAAAATTTCTCGATCGCTGCTCGACCGTACGGACGCGAAAGGGAAACGCTCTGACGTAACGCTTCGGTACGACATCTGTTCCCCGAAATCGTTCCATAATCATCCTCGCATTCGTTCTCTCTGCCAAGGTCTGACAAGTAAAAAAATCGACTGGGCTAGAGGAAAAGATTTCATGAATGGGAGTCCCCACCTGTCGCTACCCGTTGTCCCCCAAGTCGATTTTTGCACTTGTCTCTTCCGTGGTCGTTCGTAGGCGACACTCTCGCGCCATCCTTGGTCTCCTAGCTCGATTCGATTTGGAGCGAGCAGGGTAAAAGGATACGGAAGCGCAAAGGGTAAGATAAAAAGACGGAAGATGAAACGGACACCGCGCGTTGGATCGCAAGAGGACCGCGAGGTAGTCGCTGCTGCTGTGACGAAGCGTCTGTCATTCATAACGTCCGTGATCCGTGGACCGTGGATTCGTGAGGCACGAACAGAAGAGAAGGGATTGGCGAATGGAGGCGGAGAAAAGGGCGCGCGGTAGAAAAAGAGAAAAATCTTCCCTGGGCCACCCTCTCTCTCCTACGAGCGTCCACGTCCGTCCATCTGGCCGGGCGAAACGCGTGCCTCCTTTTTTCTCCCGTTGGATTGTCATCCGTATTCAAGGGAGAAGCGGTGAATGCTCGCGCTGGTGCACGCCGAATGCCGATGGAAATTGCGTGGAATAAGCGAGTACATTTTTCAATTGGCCCTTGGATGCATTTGCCGGGATACGCTTGGACGATTAGTTCTCAACGATCGCGTCGAATTTTTCTACGATATACCTCGAGTGTTCGTAACAATGTGGGAACTTGAAAAATTCGAATCCAAGTGTTTCAGATCTGGTCGTTCGAGGTACAAGATCCCGCAGGATCTATCCTTCTTGTTAGAAAATCCTTAGTTCGTTGATCCAGGCCCCTCGACTGAAATGTGGCGGTGCAAACGTCACGCGTAATCACACGCGACGTGCAACATCTAATTGAAACTTCTTCCAATAATTCATGGAAGTGATTACTCAAGAAATTTACATAAGATTGACCTGTTAATCTCCCATCGAGGAAAACAGGTCTGATTACATTATCGTCAATTATCCCTGCCCATACATTTATAGCGAATTGTCGCTTGTGACTTAATTGAAACATAGTGCGTGCATTTTCTTCCGCCACTAGAGCGAGTATCATGAAAATTGATTACTCCCGCTTCGGAAAATCCAGCTTTGTCGATGAATAAAACTAGGAGGCAGATAATCTTCGTCAAGTATTGTATTCGTTGGACGTAACACGGTTAAAACACCTCGAGAATGTAGTTTAGGCGAGCTTTAATCGTTGGTCCTCTGTCTCCAGCCTTCCATCGAAGCAGGTACCACATGTTAGGAAGCAGCCTGTATATTTTATTACCGTTTCGTTGCCTAGTTCAATGATGATTTATAATTGTTGCCTGGTCGACTGTAATTATTATAATTACAGATTTTTCGTCTGCGGGCTCTCCAGACCGTCTCTGGGGCCTGAACCGGCCGCGTCTTTTCGCTCCATCCCCTTTTGGTACCGACTCCACCCCTTCGAGTCTTCGCCTTCTTTTCCTTCCTCGCGTCTGTTCGTTCCCTTTTCTTCGTCCCCTCTCTACTCTCTTCGACTGTCTCTCTAGGTATACCTTGAAAACGGGTTTCGAAAGTCTACAGCGGCCCGAATCCTCGCGTGTTCCCGAGGTTTCCTTCTCGTCGAACGAGTGGCTTTCCCGCGATGCAAGTACAGTTCCAACACTTGGAAAAGATCTCCGCGAATACTAGTGGCAATAATTTAACTAAAGATCCGCAGGGTGCCAATCACTGTCTCATACTATTCCTTCGAGTAGCGACGTATGACACCTAATAGTTAGGCGACTGCTCGTCTCATCCCCTTAGCGATCAGGGCACGCCCACGGAGAACCTTGTCGAAGTCGTTACACCGCTGTACACCTTGTTCATACGGACACAAGCAAGCTCAGCAGCCACGTTAATTTCGTTCAACGATACCACCGATCGTCTCGCGATTCGTTCTTAGCGAAAGAGAAAAACTTTGGCCGGCATCGCGACTCCTACCACCAACCCATTCTTCTCTATCAGAATCCACGGAGGTCGACAACGTTCACGTTCGCGTACGTTCGCGTCTGAATAGGTGGCGGCGCGCGAGTATGCGTGCGTTCACGCGTGAAACTATTCGTATCCATCAGGCGAGTATCCGTCTCTCTATTCTACGTGGCAGGACACGGGTTCCAATTCATCCTCGCGCAAGCCTTCCATTATCCGTCCTAACTGGCAACCGAGGATCATTAAGCCACGGAGCCTTTTGTCCGACTGTGCGCGTCCGTCTCGTAACGACGGACGAAGAGGGAATATACGCGAGAGCGCGGAAAGATGAGGACTCGTGACGTTGCTCGACTTCGGCTTTCAGAATCGCTTCTCTTCTTCTCGGGGCTTTATCGCTTCCACGAATTCTTTTACGTGCCTCCCATGATTCGGTCCGCCAAATTGATTTCAGAATTCCCGCTTGTCGTTTCGGGTAATGGGCTGTAAAACTGCTCAGCACTCGCAATTAGTAGCCTATCCGCGGTACTTCTCACGGATTTTCTAGCACTCTACACGGAGTTGTCATTGAAAAAGTATCAAATATGGATACACTTTAAATCCCTCGAGGCCTTTCTGTCCACTCTGTATATTGCATACATTCAACGTACATCGATTCGAAGTTCGTCGAGTCTCGTTTGGACAGGCTGTTCGGCATCGCGGTGAACTTACTCACGAGGAGGTTGCCGCGATTGTAGAATTCTTGGAACTTGTCGGGCTTTCGCGTCGAAGATCGCGCGCAACGCTGTCGATCGGTCGTTGGTTCGTCTGGAAAGGATCGATTATACCGGTCGGACGGATCGCGAGGCTGTATCGAGCGGGTCGCGTCCGCAGACGTGGAGGATGCGGCGGTGCATCAGTCGGCCGGGGTACACATCGTGTATCGCGGTACAAAGTGATGACCGTAATGACTCTAACCACCGTCTGACATCTGGCATTAGGCACTCGAGCTTTCGAGTGGCAACGCCCGCAGCAATTGTTGCCGTTTACGACTGCCGTGCACGCTCTCCTTCTTTCCCTGTTGCTCCGTCTCGGCGTGCACGGTTCTTCTCTCCTCTGGACCAACTCTTACTCGTTTCATCGCACGCCGTTCGCCTCTCGTCCCATCTCGCTCCTCTCGTCGCGTCTCCGTCTGGTCACCGTCCCTCTTCTCGTTTCTCTGCCTCTTGGTCGCTCGTCCGCTCTCGATCCTACGCGCTATAGACCGCATTCCCGAGTGCAACGACGAGGCAGAGATATATGTATATGCATTCGCGTGCACCGGTCGCTGCAGCCACCGCGCGCCTGCACTCGCTCTACGTTGCGCCGATCGCGGCTATGGAGAGCCTCCTTCGCGCACCACCGCTACGCTATAAACACCGACCGGCTCCGCGCCTCGCCTTTCTTATGCTCCAGAAATCTAGCCAGTCATAAGCGTCCACCCTTTTTCCCCAGCCTCGTTTTAATTGCCGTTTTACACGCCGACGATGCGACTCCCGAGCGGACCCTGCGGCTGTGCTGCACGTCTAGCGGACGTACTGGTTGTACGATGACATTGTGTTGGAACAGTTCATTGCGGTAGGCGTATCTTGTGGATAATTAAGATTGGAAATGCAAACGTCTTCGGAAGTAGTAGTTGGTTTATCGGTATAAGGTACCGAGCACATGTGCCAACGTTCGTCAATGTTCGAGCACATGTGCTCCATTATTACCACTACATAATCTTGAATTATTCGTTGAGTTTTATTAAAATCATTGCATCAATTAAATTACAAACTTCTTCAGAGACTCCGGTTTCCATTCTTACAGATTCCAGCACGGACTCTGATAGAATGCAAATCTGGTCTCGTGTTAAATGGCGTTCTTTCCAGTCGATTTCCCGCGGTCGACGTCTTCCCTCTGCCGCGTACGGTTCTCCTCGCTGTATAAAAACACTGCGTGGCTTCTCAGCGTCCCGCAAAATTGTGTAATCCGGTCTGTGTGTGTTAGCCGCCGCGAGCTCGACGGGCCGTTCTTTATATCCCTTTCTGGAATAATAGAGACCGGTGCCGACGAGAAAATGGTTCACCTCTCACCGAACGGGGACCCCGCTAACGTCGCGGAGCACTGCGTATCCTGGCGCAATTACCGACATTAGAAAGTCGTCACCGCCGAGTCCTAGAATCCGACCTCAATTATCGAATCTTTCATTAACGATCTTTCCCAAAAAAACTCTGATCGCTGAATCACAAGTCCGCACAAGATCGCCCAGGGGTAATCTCTCTAGGTCCTCGTTATATACAGTCGTCAAAGTTGGAGGAGAGGCAGCAGAAGCCTATTTTCAGTTGAGAGATCTCCCAGAAGAAAAGTGAAGGGAACGAGAGCTACGGGGCACACGGTAGGGGAACGGAATCGGCACGATAATTGTGTGATAACGGGAAATAAGATCGCCGGGTACCATCGTTATTTCCCTGTAGCCGTGAAAGGAGCGAGAGGGGCGAGCATCGGTTATCAAGTTTCTCGTGTGTCCCTGGATTATTCAACGTCCTCTGGCTCTGTCAGTGGGTGGTGAGCTACGAGACGATCGGTCTGCCGGCCGTCCCCGCGTTTCCGTCAACCAGGAGATCCTTGCAAGGGACTACCTTGCGGTGTTTCGTAGCTTAACAAGAACGTTGTTCGAGGAGGAGGTCGCATACCAATGGATACGATGACTGACCCGCATCGCGAGTATGCGTGAGCCTGTACGTGCAGGTCACACATGCTCGATATGCACGCGTTGCATCGCGCGCCGTGTCACTCAAAGCACGCGACCACCGGATTGCGTAACCGTAGGAAACAAAGACCTCCGGTTGCGGGACGCGTACCCACAACGTGAGGCAACATTCCCGTCTTATTCGAGGAGGTTACCATGGAAGCGATGCGAGTCCATTTGTTCGAAACGCGGTGTTTCCGCGGGGAATGTTGACCAGGTAGCTTTTTCCGTTGCTCGAACACCTGATAAATTTGCTCGCGGACGATCACTGAAATCGTCAAACGAAACCATTAGAGCTCATCAAGGATTTCGAGTCGATTGAATCGTAACATCTTTCATGCCTCCAAACAAAGATGAGTGGGCTTTCATAATGGCACTTTCGTAACGACTGGATCATTAATCGACCAACGGTTTCGCATCGTCAGGCTGTCGCGTTCACCGCGCGGAATTATAATGTCGTAAAAAACCATCGGATCGCGACAATTATGAGGCACGAATATCGCGACGGTATTAACGCGCGGATGGCACGCAATCGCGGTAGCCGTTGCGAAAGCGTGGGGATGAGCGATAGTCGGCGGATAGGAGGCAAGCGTGTGCGCAGGTCGTTCACACAATCACGATACGCGCGCGTTTGGTATCCCCTAGTTTGATCGAGAATTATTCCGAGAAAGGGGTTTTTTTGCAATCCTTGCAATTTGTTTAGGTGTGTCTTGGCGTTCGTTGTCGAGAATCGAGTATCGTAGACGTGGGTTGTTTTTGCTCGTGATGCGTGTAGAAGAATTTACAATTTTAACGAGATTTGACTTTTCCCACTACGGAGTGGATGAAGAATTCCGAGGATAAGGTACGTTTTCCATGTAAGCCATGTATGATTCATGCGTATAGTCCCTGGATAACAAGTTTCAAGAAACCGGTAGCAAATGCTCGACTTGATTGTGTCTTGATTTTAAATGGCAATTCGCGGATCTCGCGATTCTCACCAGCTTTTATTAAGGGATTTCAGGACGTAGGGTCGTATATGATCTTTGACTTTTGTCATAGGTGTCAAATGATTTTACGTTGGGATAGTCCAAAGAACTAGGCCAGGGTTCATAAATTTACCAGACCTGTTAAATAAAAGTCAGGGGATTCTCTCGAGGACGATACAGGTGCCGCCTCGGGAGAATCTTCAGTGTCTGCAAATGCATTAGGCGCTTTTAAGCGATAGTCGGCGAACAGGAGGTAACGCAACGTAGAGGATCGCGGTGCACGCGCGTGCAGGCGGTGCAAGAAGTAGGTGATTGTTCGAAAACTCCTACGAGAGTGGCTCGAAACGGAGATGCGATCCCGGCTTCACGGTGCATAACGCCGTTAAGAAGAACGGCTCGTAAAATCGTGGCATCCGTGCGAGCCAACCGCCTGGGACGTGGAAGGAAAAATTCCGTCGCACGTGATTGCCCGGACGCGAGGCCACCTTTCTCACCGTCCCCGAGCTGCAATTATCGCGAGTCCCGCCGTTTGAATTACGATGCCGATTAAATGTCTCGTGGACTTTCCACCGACTCCGACAATTTTCGCCAATCGAACCTGCTATTATCGTTTTCTCGACGAACCCTCGAGGATCGTCATCTCGCGCGATACGCGCGAAACGTTTAATCGGGAGACGCGTCGATAGGTCGAAGAGCACGTATCAGCAGCGATGCTCAAAGTGCTCGTTTATTAATCGATTTATACCATCGAGATTGATCTTCGGAATTTGTTAGCTTTCTCGTATGTTTGCAAGGATGATCCAGGATTAGAAAAGTTTGAGAGACACTGGTCCAGCAGCTCGGCGAGAAATTTTGCTTTCTCCGAAGGTGTACGGACTTTTCCCTCGGAAGTCTATCGCGCCCGAGGGCAGGAGGATCGTCGCCTTCGCCGGGACGGTTGGCATAACTGCACACGCAGCTTTTGATTGTCGATTCAGAGAGCGATATCGGCGACGATTCCGAACCTCGGTTTTCGTGTTGCATGCCAAAGCGGCCAAGACTCTCGCCGGGCTTACGAGGTACGGCCGATTGAATTTTACTCGAGGTTCGGTTATCGAAATTCTTCGTTGCTCGTCTTAAAACTCCTCCCAGCGTGCTTCGTACGCCTCAGACGTATCGGAATTTTTCCTTCCCTGCGCCGTCGGCATGAAAAAAGAAGGAAAGACGTTATTATCATCATTTTTACATGTTATGGAGTATTATTTTTTCTTGTTCTAATTATCGAGACCAAAGATGACAAGTGACGGAAACGACTCGCATGGCGAGACTTCATTTCATTTTTATTTGATTATTGGCAAAACTTTAACCTTCAACGTTCCTCGATTATTCGAAGCGTTCCGAGTTCTAAAATGCAAAAAAGATGTCGACGCGCGCGAAGGGTGCTCCCTGGAGTCCCCTATCGTATTCAGCGAGGCATTTTACCATTGCGTAATGGAAAGGGTAGAAGTTAAGATCTCGACGCGACGGAAAAGCAAAAGACAGACGTTGCAATTTGTCGATCGGTGGAGACGCGAGGCAGCTCGATTTTCAAGATTCCGCGTCGATTCGAACGAGAAATCCGATCGATCGATCGCCCCCGATCGAAAAGCCCCACAGGCTGTCGGCCGCGTTTCTTCCACGTTTAACGAAACGATCGGGACGAAAGAGAAGCCAATCCGTAAGTGCGTGCACGTACGAACACGCGTGCGTGTGTGAGCGTGCGTTCGAGGCGTCGGGAGAGAAAGCGAACACTCGGTAGGCAGATCGGTGCCAGCTATAAGGCAGGTAACCAATCGCGATAAGAGGAGGCATGGGGCCAGGGGGGGAGGCACTGCGTGCGAGTTGCACTTTCCAATGCACTTGGTGCGAACGTTGCACCGGGAAAGTGCATACACGACGGAGACCCCGTTCGCACGTGCTGCAGAGTATGCGTGCGTCGCGGCGCGGATTCGCTTAAACGCGCCGAAGACGATTTCCTCTCTCTTGCATGGAAATTGGTCGAGTGTAACCTACAAAGGTAGTAAATTACCCACGGAATGCGCGTCCCCCGGGAAAACGAGCGCTAAAAGGATCGCGGTTTGCGCGTTTTACACCTGCCACGGAGACTGCGGCATCTCTACGCGCACGTCGCGGTCTCTCTATTTCAGTTTCACACGTAATTCCATTAGGGAACTATCGATGACCATTCTTGACGTTTCTTTTAACGATTACAGCGAATGCAAAGTTTTCTGGTTTGTTTCTATTTTTAAATATACGCAACACGAATAAAGTGTTTAGCACAGGTAATTAAGATAAGGGACAGGTAGCCAGGTTTCAAGAACATTGATTGTACGCATACAAAAATCGGTGCTTGAGAACAATATTTATCAGCGCGACAGCGGTTGTCATAGGAAACGCTTTAAATACAACCGTTTCTACAAACCAGTTTCTCCGTGTTGCTTGTTTCGAATTTATCCCGTCACTCGTTCTTCTGTTTTATGTACGCATCTAACTCTGTTTGAAATAACATTTAGCAATCTTACGAGATTGAACTTCAGGATGCTCACAAGGCAGATCGATGTTGGCGTATACAGTGGAAAATGGAGAGTTTTCGAGGGTGAGTGGACGAGGGTGCGAATGCAGAGAATTAGCGTTGGGGTTCTTCCGTGTTTGAAAAGGCTTGAGAAAATCTGCTAGGAAGGCGCGAGTGCCGATTGCTAGCGCGGGAGGGAGTCGCGGAGACGGGCCGAGTGACGACCTCAATTGACCCGTCGATCCGTCACGGTTCTCCTGCTGAACGGGAGAGTGGCTCGCACAATTAGCCGGGTAAGGTGCAAGATCGAAGGATCGTGCGTCACGTGGAAGCTAATGTCGGGCTAATGCGGTCGGCGGCTACGCGTTCGATAGGTCGCCAGCTTTGCCCGTTCGTTCGTCGATGTTTTAGCCTGCGTTAAATTTTAGAACGCTCGTTATTCGCGTACAAGACGTTTCGTTTCCTTTTTTCAAGACAGTCTCCTTAACGCCAAACGTGTCACCATTGTATCATACAGTGGCCCGACTCCTAAAAGTACAAGGACAGAAAGAGCTGGGAGAGGACTGTCCTCCGCAAAAAAGGATGGTTGGCAATCACACGTTTAGGTCCCGAGAGTGGTGTAGCCGCGTGAAATAATACTCGCGAGACACGCGTGTTTCGCTAATGGATTCTCCTGGCCGCAGGCCGATTCGTTTTCGTCGCGTCATCCCTACGCGGAATTTGATTAATTACGACCGTACGACCGGCCCCGGTAATTACTTTCCGATAGGATCCGCGCCTCCTCTTCTCGCTCTTCGATCGTCTGCCGCGTTTCTCCTCGGGCCCCCTCGTCCACTGACTTTCTCAATAATCCTCTTCTCTCTTCCACGGAAATTCGTCGTTACGCCGAGGCGGTACGCTCGATCGACGCGATCGATAGATGGTCTTATTGGTTCTCTCGAACGACGCTCGGATATACGCCGATGCTAAAGAGCCTCGCGCGCGCGGTGGTCGCAAACGGAGACTGGTAAAACTCTTATTTACATAGAAATTTCGAATAACGAATGGGCAATAAACACCTGTGTTTAGTACTCGTTGAGTAACGATTAGAATTTGAGTAACGAAATACGCCGCGATGAGCGAATAAAAGTTTGGAATGTTAAAAAAGGTTAATTGACTGTATCCCCTGTGTAAACGGAGTGTATGCCGAGTTAATGTAAACATTCCTTGCTCGTCGATAATTTCGAAGAAAAATCAGAAGAATTTCTATGTTATTATTTTACACTCGCAAGCTTCTTCATCGACGAGTCTCGTTATCGATAAACATCGAATGTCATTTCATCGATGGCGAGGTTTCGTCGCTCCCGAATTTGCAGGCCCGAAATGAACGGGTCTCGAGTTGTCCGAGGGGGGAACGTTGAAACGGGCGGTTTATTTTATTAGCTTCTACGTTAGAGGGGCGGCTGACAACTTAATTGTTTATTAATTCACATTCGCGTCCGACGCGATTGCGCCGACGGTTATGCGGGAACTGGTCCGTATCGGTCCGCCGGCTACCGCTCGGATACACATAAAATTTTTATTTCCGCAGAACTCGCTGTGCATGAATTCTTCGCGTTGCA
Source organism: Hylaeus anthracinus (assembly GCF_026225885.1). Taxonomy (NCBI): domain Eukaryota; kingdom Metazoa; phylum Arthropoda; class Insecta; order Hymenoptera; family Colletidae; genus Hylaeus; species Hylaeus anthracinus. Next base: position 2,890,319 of record NW_026534344.1, on the reverse strand, counting down.
GCAAACGGGCTACGAATTTACGTTCGTGCTCGGTCATTATAGCGTAACGGGTCGGTCAGGAATTTCCTAGGATCGAACGTTTTATTCGATACCGTTCGGTTTGTAAAATAATTCGTAAAATAAATCAAGTTGCTAGCCATTTTCTCCCTTATATTTTCCACGATCGTTGAAATCGTATAAATTGTGGCACAAGGAAGACATTTTTGTTGGAACATGTATACGTTGAGATGACGAATAAGTTTGTTTGTACGCGACCGTCCTCGGTGATACGAATCGCCATCGCGAGTTCATCAAATAGTATATTCAGTTTGCGCGAGAACTCCATGGCTTTCTATCTTTTAAGCACGTGATTCGTTTTAGCGCGACCATTAACCAACATCATTTCCTCGAATCGTTTGGCTATCGCTAGGGCCGATTCTCCATTACTTTTGATATACGATCGATTCGCGAACTCTTCCCTCTCTGCGTGAATATCTTGTGGCTGGCGTTTACGACGCGGTGGAGCTCGCGGTTTGCCAGAGTCTTCCTCGATATTGCTCTAACGCGCCGCCTAAGCTTTCCCGATAGTACCTTCGATAAGTATTCGCGCGAAGAGATCGACTCTGGTTTAGACCTCGGTCTCTCTTCGCTATAGAAAGTTAACTCCGAAGCTGGTTCTCACAGTTCGATGGTATCTGAAAAGAACTATACGATAAGGGCATCTTTGAACGTTAATAATGGGATATAAATTAAAAGATAAATTTTAAGGAAAGCTAACTTCCAACTTTGCGCTAACTTTGCCTAACCAGGCGTGAGAAGTTGAAGGGCAATTTCGAACGCATTCCTTATTGCTTTAAAACTATAGGTAGTATATATTGGCAGTCTCGTTCCAAGAAGTAGTAATAAGTTGCAACAACTCGTGCAGCATTTGTGACAATTGGAGTGCTCGCTACATTCTGCGAACCATAGGGAAGCGTTCCACATCGGACTCCCACGCTCGTTTTAATTCAGACGACAACGTTACCCAGCAGTGCAAGAGCTTTTGGTCGGCTGCTGGTGAAAATGGTAATTCGCGAGCTCGATACGCCTAATTTATAGGCTTTCTAGGCGCCCTAATTATGTCATTAGAGGCTGCGATAGCCTAAGTTCCGCGATCATTTTTAACGGTTCGAATCACCGAGTAGGCGATGCAACTCGTTGAATCCGGATACACTTTTAATTAGACCGACCACCAATCAACGAGATATCGGCGCTCGATGGCTGGTTTCGAGCCCGACGATACACCCGATCGTCTTGCATCGGTTAACCAGAAACATCGGGGTCCGGTTGTTTCGTTTTCTAGTGAATTTATACGTTCGATAGCGAGTGCAGCGACGAGGTATCGATCACGTAACGCGCTCCCGGTGTGTATACATTGTAATTGGTCCGCGGCAATAAATTTCGCCGTCGGATAAATTTCCAGCGGAGCGATATTGCAATGCTTAATGCTATCGGAGGTCGGTAGACGCGTCTCTGTCGCTCGCGAATCAATCACCGAGACGCGCGTCTATATCTTCGTCGCGATATTCTGCCGTTCGACGGCTAATGGGATCCGCTAGTACGGTTCTGGTCGAGGAAACAGCTGGGTACAGGTCCCGCGGAAAGAAAGTCACTTCGATCGCCTTTCGGCCAAAGTGACGACGTCCTACTCCGAAACGTAAAATTACGTATCGACCGTCGCATTCTCGGTGGCATAATCTTCGACGAAACGTTCGCCAGGGGCGAGGTCGTCTTTTAATTAAGCCGACGTTTAATCAACGGACGCCTATATACCGTTGATCGCTTACTCGCGTAGCGTTTCCGCGTTCCCCGGCCAAGTCGCGGTCATCAGAGGCCTGCGCTCCGGAGAAAGAGAGATATCCTCGGAAACTTATCCACATAGAGGTCAATCCACTCGTCTGTACGTGCACTCGATCGAACGAGTTCCTCCTGTGCGTCCGTCTTTGCTGACTCCCCGTACCATTTGCTCGATTTTCCTTTCTCTTCTTATCGTCGATCTGCCACGAAAGCTGGAAAACTCTGTTGGATTGTAACGTGCGATTAGCCACCTGCTTCTAATTAATTCGCTCGACGCTCTCTGTTGATTATTACGCGGCGTCGTCCACGGATCTGCTCGTGATCTGGCGAACGGTAAAAGTGCCAGAGCCAGCGGTAGCTAATTTAACGCTCCGTCGTTCCATCGGATCGGCGCATGCGACGCGGATCGTTTGCTTTCGTTTCTGCTCTTCCTCCTTTTTTTTTTTCCGAGTAACATGGAAATGCTGGCGCGCGTCATTTATCGCGCTGCGGCCTGTTATCGTTATCGGCAGGGTGTGGCTCCAATCGTGTCTTTAGAATTCTGTCATATTCCTGGAGCCAGATCGATGGCTTATCACGGGAACCAAATCGATTTTCCTCGCCGTCAAGAATAAGGGGAACACGGGCCGCTCCCCTTTGACGACGTCGCGGATCTGTGCTCTTCGCTCCTCGAAATCTGCAAGTGGTGATTCCAAAGTGTCATTTATTATCGCTGCCGGAGGGTAGGAAGAAAACATTTGCATTTTGACTCGAGGCTGTTTGCGCAGTTTTGCTAAAATTACGACCGAGATCTAGGATGACTCTTTGTACTGGCTGCTCTTGCAGTTCGTTCAGAGGGTTTCAGGATTGTCGTCGGTTCATCCGTTTCGACGACCTTCCAGCGACCCTGGGAAAGTTTCCGGCTTGCATAACTAGGCCTGGTTCGTTCGCCGGGCGAGAAACCGCGCGATGCCGTAATACGTTTGAATAGAGGCAAAAGTCGAGGGATCGAAGGTGGCGGTGAAAAGGGGAACGGGAATCCGGCGTAGAAACGAGAATAAAAGAAAACGGAAGGGAGAGAAACATACCTCGTGGCGGGCATCAGAGTAACAGCAGGTGGTTGGTTAGGTTATATGCCTTCCCTGGAATCGGTTTAATGTGCCACACGTTCACGGACCTCTACCTTGCCGCGTTATGCTCACCCCCTCGTAGGCGAATTTCGATAGTTGCAGGCCGAACATGTAGCGCGGGATTGTTTCGTCGTTATCGCAATTGCAGGAACGTAACGCGAAACCACGTGATACTTGACACGATATCATCGTGATTAATAGCGTATGCGTGGCACGTGCGCAGGTTAACGATCACAGCTTGTAGCTCGAGAAGTTAAACGAGATCCAGGATCTCAATTCGATCGCGACCTCCGTCGTTGTTTCGTAGTTTCGACGCGTTTGAGCAGGGTGAAATGCCACTTTCTAGGCAGGCTGTAAACCTAGGCGATAGCCTAATCGCTCGGGTCTCATCTCTAATACTGGTACAGATTTAAACTACTATCTCATAGATCTTATTATCGCGTTCGCTGTCCTCATAAGTAGACACGGGCGCGTTACTCATGCGTCCTGGAGTGAGACTCGTGACTAAAAAGTAACCCTCTCTCGCATAAATTTTACGTTACGTAATAGAAATTAATTTCACGTGGTTCTGGATAGAGGATACTGGGTGACATCGATGTTTTCTCGCCCGAGGATTGAAACGCGTTCGACGCGCGTTTATGGTAGTGTCGGCGATTGGTATCGTTGCACGACGCGCCGCTGCGCGATTTTTCTCGCGCGCTTTCACCAGACTGCGCGATCGAATCGACTCATTCTCCGAGCACCGCACGATCGGGCGATACGGTCGAAGAGGGCCACTCCAAGATCGAGAATGAAAATATTATTCACCGTGCAACTTCCATGGGCTAGGAGCGAACGCCTCGAACCAGGAAGCTTACGAAGCGATCCCGCGTTGGATGCACCGGCCGTAATATCGGTCACGTGAACACTGTTCCCGCAATAGCTCGGAATGCAATTGCCGATCTTTTGTCGGGATCCTCTCTCCCCGTGATTTTCTGCGAGAGCTAGGTGTGCATCGCGAAGTATCCGCTATTTTTCCGTATTTATCACCTTGAAATATCCCAAAGTTTTATTTTCTTCACAATGTTACAAAACGATCGTTTCCCCCGTTGCTTTTATTAGTCGCGAGGAATTCCACGGTGCAAGGCGCGAGTTTGGTGAAATCTTTGAAGTAGAAGGGACCAGAGGAGCAGAGGGGCCACCTGTCGCTCGATGTACACTTCGGAGCGAACTCCGTTCACGACGTCTGCGCGCGTACGTCACCTCGGTTCGGTGTGTATTCGTGCGTGTGAATGTATATATATATATATATATATATTATATATATATATATATATATATATATATATATATATATATATATGTATATGTATATGTATATGTACATATATATCTCGAACACCATATACGTCACGCATAATATTCGCGGTTCGATCAAACTTGACGCGCGCCAGTATTTGTAAACCGGTAAGACGGGTAAGGGAACTGGTGTGTACCCCTTTCGTAGCGGGATTTATATTTAAATAGTTTTCAATAATACGCCCGAGCGAATAGTGTCTCGCGCGTAACGGCACGCGATTGGGTATTCCCGGAATGCGCGGCGGCGAAACAAGAAAGAAGAAGGAAAGGTACCCGTCGAAGAACTAGAATCTGCCAAGAACGAGCCCTTTCCGTTATTCATTTATTTATACGGGATATGTAGTTATCGGTATGCGAACCGTGGATTTGCGTTCACGTGCTGTAATTGGTTATGACTCGAAATAGTTTGGCTCGGTGACGTCAACGATTCTCTATATTATTCGGTTTAGTGTCTATTGTGTTGGAATACAATGGACACTTTCTACACACTCGAAAGCGAGAAGACTAGACGCGAAAGTTGAATGTTTTTCAAATTTTCTAATTAGGGCGTTGAACTCCATTTTTGTAAGGAGGTACGGTTAAGTCATTCATTAATGTACAAAAAATGTGAGATGGAACGCTCAACACCGTTTTCTTAATGTGCTCGCCATAAGATAGGGCGGAGTCTATGGGTTGGGCTCCTCGCGAAACTCTGCAGCCCAAGCATGGCTTGGCGATGACGCGGTTGATCATGTTCTAGGCTTTATTACCGAGGCTTGTAAATATTGAGTTGGAAAATAACATAAACGTAATCCTCATCGGTATTTCACGAACGAAACCATGTAGCTCTCTCTGCGCGTGTGTATCTGGGACTAAGATTATTAAAATATTTTCCTCTCGACGCCGGGTGCGCTGAACTTTCTCTGGAATCGTTGCGTTGCTTCTCGATTGTATCTGAGCCAGATCGACGGTGTTATGTCACACGCTCCCTGTCGCACGGGGACCGCCACAGTCACTGTGTGGTCAAGGTGTAACTTGACCCTCGTTACACGAGTGGTCCCCTGGAACGAGTCGTCAGAAGTAGATTGCCGCGCTGTTGGAGCCTCCGTCGTTCGGAAATTCTCTGAAAAACTCGAAATTAGTCGGTCGACGGAGCCTCCTCCTAAATTGTTACGGTGTCGCAGCGGATCTACGTTTCTCGCGGTGGATCTGTCCCGTTGAAGTCGACTAGTCGCCGAGGGGACAATGATTGCTGGTAGCAGGCACGTTGCTGTCGCTGGTGCGTGCGTTCCAGAAACGTTGCGGGGGCAAGGCGTAACACGATTCTCCGTCCGAGGCGGTCGATCGAATTAAGGTCGGGTCTTCGATCGAGCAAACGGGGAAAAAGAACTTATAATAACGAAGTAAAGTTCTTCCAAGCGTATTACACGATGTAGAGAGGAATGCGTCGAAACACCGTTACTCGGGTCTGGACTAGGTCTAAGTAATTTTAATTTTTGGCATTCCATCGTCGTTTCACCTTTTGTCGCGCAGGTCTGATCGAATCGCGATGTTGGACATGTTTGGCGTCGATTTTCGATGCGAGATGCGAGAGTGCACGCCACGTGAATGAAGCAGCTACGCGCACACCGTTTCCAGCTCGTGTAACCCGAACTGAAAGTTACTCGGCCTGTCCACCTTTCTCTCTCGCGTTACATCGTGCGTCTGGAACGAACCGAGCGCAACCAGCATCGCTGACGCTCGCCATCTGTACCTAAGGGCTGTTCAAGGGAATATGCTTCGTCGGCACGTGCTTCTCCGAAGAATTAGCGGTTCGAAAATTCTTCCTCGATGTACGATACAAATTCTTACCGAAGTTGCCGAGCTTATTCTCAGGATCAAGTCGGACTGATAAAGAGAAACCAAGTTGTGCATGGTCGGGATGCATTAAAATTTACTATCGTCGTGCGCGAGGATGGACGGAAATGGGCCTTCATTTTTCTACGTCGCCTGACATAAAAGTTTAATTACACGGTTTTGACGTTACGATGCGTCGCGGGTAAAGAAACTGCGCTATGTAAAAAGACTCCTCGGTAAAAGTGAAACGTTAGCCCGAAATTATGGGGGGAGATACGAGAATTAAAAACGGCGCTGACATTGAAGTATGAATTATTAATACTCAGCGGTGGCTCGACCGGCTAAGTTAGCGGCTGTCTTCGATCCTCTCGTCTCTTTTCGTTCGCTTCCCACGCGGCACTAAGAAAGCGTCATGGTCGCGTTAGTTGCATCGATCGTTCGCACTTTTGTCGCGTACCGAGAATCGTTCAATCGTTCCATTTTATTCGCACCTCTCGATTCAAACGCGACAAAAGGCCAAAAATTGACTAGCCTCGGAGGAGCACGATTCCGGTTGGATTCGGGAAGTCTCGAAATGATTTCAAGTTCGTTGAGGCCATCACTCCGGTGATCGCAAACGAGTGCGTGGGTAAAAGTATCGTGGCATCGGTTCGCGACCGCGCGGGGGGCCCCGCGATGTCGAGAGGGGCCCGCATTCGTTCTCCGGAGTCGAGGAATACGTTGGAAATGCCGAGGATTCGCTATCAGATATTCGTTACTCACATCGGGCCCCCTATCACTCCCCCCTCCGTGCCCCTCTCTCGCTCTATCCCGTCCGGCATCGGACTCTTCTCCTTTACGATCCGCACATGTGTTTCGTTTGTACACGGCATGTAACGTATGGGCCCCGCGTTATTTATCATACAGCCTTAGCCGCCGATCGCGAATGGGATGTACGCTGCATTCAACAGGCCCCTCCGCTTACCACGCAGCCTAATCATGTTAATTTTACCACGACGACATAAATTAAATCGCAAGAGCTTCGACCTATTCGAAGGTTCGTTTTATTTCCCGATCCCAGGACCACGGTCGACATTTCGTTCCTTCTCCTTTCTCCGACCTCATTTCAGGACCTCATCGAGAGAATTGTAATTAAATGCGAAATCAATTTTATAGCACTACAAGTATATATGGATATTGTGTTTATTTTAACCCTTAAATGTTAGCGTGCAACTACCCGTTATTCAATTCGTTACAAAGTTTGAATTTATATTTGGATTAGACAGTAATTGTACTTTAATTCGCTAAAACGTGGGTATAGACGTTGCGGTTTGAAGAGTTCTTCCCTCGCTTAATTCGCCGGTTGGGGTTCCGATTCCTCATTAACTGGCCTTCTCAGCGATCCTTCTCGCGGTATGGCGCAATCCGGGATAGCTGCTCGCAGCTCCCTAGAGCCCTACGCGGTCCGGAGGACGCGGTTGCGGCCGACTTGCGCAAAACGAGAAAGACACGCGCGGAATTCCCTTGGACGTTATTTTCCCCGGGGTATTGTGGTCCGACCAAGTTCGCGACGCGTCGCAGACTCTACTTAACTCGGGAAAGACTGAGCCACGAGTTGTCACATTAAAGACCAAGGGGGGCCTCCTCGAGCCCACCTACGTTATCCGTAATTATCTCTGGACACTTGAAAGCAGAAATTTCATGGTTTTGTGCGCGAGGGAAGAGATAATTTGATCGAGAGCGGACGTATCGATAAAATAAACACAATATCCATATATATTTTTATCTTAAAATGTTTTTGTAGTTGTATCAGATGCATCAGGCTGTTCTTCTAAACAAATTTGTACCGCTCGTTCCTCAATATCCCAGCAGCTGCATTTCCCTCATTACCCGATCGAGCTCATTTGTCAGCAACGACGTATTTCCCAGCGTCGTCGAATCCTAATCGCTGGCTCGAATTCTTCGTGGATTATACGCTTGCTCGCGTTCCGATCCGTCCAGCAGATCGCCAGGGCAGACTGGCTTGGGTTTACGAGATGATTCTCGGTACGCTTTCGAGACTCGACGAAGGTCCTTTTACGCTTGCTCGGGACGAGCGACCTTCCCGCTCCTCGCGGCTGAGATTTTTGTCCCCGTGGAAAAAGCGACGGAGACCCGTAGAAATTATCTTGGAATTTTACGATCTCCGTTGTGTATTTCTACGGATCAGACGGCGGAGCGAAGGTGTCGAGGAATCTCAGTTATTTAAGGTCATTGAAATCCGCTTAAGTGGAGTTTAAGGAACGGTCCAAGCGCCATGTGGTCGTCGTCGGCCGTTGAGATTAAAGTAATTAAAACTGGAGAGGCGCGCACCGCGAGACATCCTTGTCCGCGTAACGCCCTTCAAGGAGAACGACGCGAAAACTGAAATAACGAATGTAAACGAGCCATAGAAAAAAGTATAGAAAACGGAATCGTTGTTGGGGTCCCGACGTGTCATCGGCGGAAATTAAGATAATTTCACGGACCGCGCACCAGCCGACCTCGCCGACTTCTTGAGCCCACGCTCGCTCTTTGGCTGCCAAGTAATAACGATTCCCAATAGCGAGTCATGAGAAATTCGAAAGACGAGGAGTCGCCTCGAACTCCATTATTCCCAACAGAAGCTCCGCCTAATCTACTCCTCTTTGTTTGCCATGCGCAGACTCGAAGGGCAGAGCGAGAAGGGAACGAGAGAAATTAAGATAATTGGATCCTTTCGTAGGATCGAGGAGATCCTGGGCGTCGAGGGTGTTCGGAGGAAAATAAAGTTTTCAATCTGTTGCGAGTTAGTATAAAGGTACGCTATGTCCCGACTAGTCTATAGGGATTTGTCTAACAGAAGTCGAGGTCTGCTCGTGGTTTTCGTGAATCCTCTGCGAGTCACGCGTGGAAACTCGATCTGGGGGTTTCTTCGACGCGTCCTTCGTCCTTCCGTGGCTGATCCCTCGTTTTTCTTCGTCGTCGACCTCCTTTTTTCCTTCCTGCTGCCCTTTCTTGGCCAAACTGACCTGCGATAAGTTGAATTCCGTTCCGAGAGAGAGGCACACCGAGACGAAAGGTAGGCGCGACCGATTCGTGAACAAGGCACGAGCAAACATCGAGAACAGAAACCGAGACGCCGAATGAGAGGCTAGTTTATCCTGAAGTCGGAGGGGCGCGTGTGCGACCGATTCGATGGAAACGGGTCGAAAGGAGAAGGGTGTATCGAGAGACCGAGGCCCCTGATACAAGTCGCGGCTCCAACGTGAAAAAGAGACTAGCGTTCTCGATTTTTGCCTCCTTTAAAGGAACGCACCGGTTTTATTAGCCTCTCTCGTGTTCAAAGAAATTCCCGAGAGTGAAAGGAAGTCGCGTTCTTCCTGTGTCTCCTGGCCCCCGGTCTAATACATTTTAATTAACGACCGTCTTGTTTGCGCGTCCGTCATCGATCCGCGGCGCAGATAACATTAATCTCGCCGCGCTCGAAATATACGATGGAATAAATCCGGCGACAAATTAGTTTGTCTCTTCGCTGAAAGCAGATAATTCTCACTGTCGCGATCGTTGCGGGTTGCCGTCGCGGAACGCGAAATTCCTGGCTGTTCTCACAATCGTTTCGCTTAGATCTTCGTGAACGCCTGAAGTTCGTTCACGTTGAATGCGAAAACAAACTTGCTTATTCGTATTTAAATTTTCATACGCATATATACCAATTACGCAAACATAAAAAGAAGAAATAAAGAGAGGAAAGAAAATGAAGACGGAGGAGATAAGACAGAAGACGCTCTCAGGCTCTCTTCTGTATGGAGCTACATAATAATAATTGAATAACGATTTTCCCAAGAAATTGGTGTCGCGTGAGCGACTTTCACGCAGGTCGTAATATCCCGTAAAGTCCGCTCGCCACTCGGTTACGAAACGACGAAGTCAAGGGAAGAGAGAAGGTGCTCCACCTTTTAAGGAGAACTGCCTGGCCCAGTTCAGGGCCTCTCTTCCCCCATCCTCTGTGCTCGATTTTCGTAGAAATTTCGCGACGATGTAACGGGCCCTAATCTCGAGCCGAGAAAGTCTTAACATCTTATCGAACTCGATGGAAATTTGTTCATTTATTTATATCCGTCTGTAGCGTATGGTCCCATGTAGAGAGCTACGTAATGTAAGAACCTAAGCAATACTTTTCCCAGCGAATGGGAATTGTGGTTAGACCAGCGCCACACGAGAAGAGAACCTGAAGACTAATTTTTCAAGTCGATAGTCACTCTTTGAATGAAACCTAGCATTTTAAAAGCCTTCCGCATAGTGTGATTATACTGTTCTTTGAGACTGAGCGAGGAGTCGTAAATAACCTCCCAGATCTCGCATTGAGCTTACGACTGGCAATATTGTGCCGTTAATTCTATAGGGCGATGTAAATGTGGTAGTTCTTCTCACGCACCTCGTTACATTACATTTGTCTACGCTGAATGAAAGCTGGTTCTCTCGACATTGAGAGCTTATAGCGGCGAGATCATTTCGCAACGAGTTTCCATCCATTAAAGCGTTTACCGCTTTGATAAGTTTTAGATCGTCTGCAAATAATAGAACTTTGTTGTCGAGTGGCAGGGTGAAAGTACCATTTACAAATAGAATGAACGATGTTTGGCCTGGATGCGAGATCTGGTCGCGACAAACTGTACGTTCCCTTGGAAATCTGGCTACTAAAAACGTTATTTTTTTATTTGCGATCAACGAAACGAAAAGTGATCCAAAAAAAAACGTCGAAACGAAATTCTTCCGGATAGGAGCAGTGGCCGTACTGGCGCGTTTACGACTTCTGTGAGGTCCGTGGATAACGGGGGTCCAATATTTTGAGTCCGGCTGTCAAAAGAGAGACCCTTTCCGTTATTGTCGTAGTCGTCGGCGTCGCAGTCCTGGTCACGCGTGCTCCACTTTTGAAGCTTTTCGGCGGGGGTCTCCTGGAAGAACACAAGACGCGGAGGGTTTCGGGGGCCCGCTCGGGCAAAGGGTTGCATCGGGGTCCCGCTAGGGGCCTAGGTGAGAGAGCATGGAAACTGGTCGGATGTGCTCGGGACGCGGAGGAACCGGGTAGAGGAACGGAGGGACGGTGAAGACGAGGGTGAGTAAGAGGAGAAGGCGGAATGAGCGTCGAGGACGAGGCGAGAGCGGGCAGAGGGGATAAGGGCCCAAGAGAGTGAGGCGACCGGCATTCCACGGGGCCCGTATTAATTATACCAGGCCCCGGTGATGCTACGCAAGAGCGAGCGAGATCCGCGAGCTCCTTTCTCTTCGTTCCTCTTGAAAGGTTCCTCCGTCTTTGTCGTCCTTTTCTCGCGCTCGCCGTTCGAGCGAGGAGGATAATCCCAGGCCGGACGGAGCGGATAGAAAAGGAACAGAGCACTCGACGAAGGGCGAAGCGGGGTTGGGAGTTGGGACCGAAGAGGTAGACCTCTCGACTGCGGTAGGAGTACGCTAATGCGGATCTACTGCCTCTCTAACAATAAGCCGGAACGCTTGGAGGAATAAAGTCGAGAGGGATGCGTCTATGTGCGGCGAGGTGACTCCGTTTGGAAATCTCGCGAACGGCTTCTCTAACCCAGCTGAGTTCTGTGTCCAGATCGCCTCGCGAACGATCAAGATCACCTCGTCGAACTGGTCTTCTCGAACGATCCGAATCTGCTCTTCTGACTGGCTTCAAACGCACCCGGGATAGTAATTAGTTACAATAATACATTCATCTATAACGCGCTAAGAGGGGAAGCATGAAACCTTTCCCCCTTTGATTTTAATACGGTTTCGTAGAGTGATAGATTGCAGCTCGCCGTTGCTATGCGCAAAATATTAGGTGTACTCGATAATTTTAGAGCCGTAAGTAATTATAGTTGTACGTCTCGCGGTGTACCTATATTACCGAGTGTCAATCTCTGTCAGTGAAGTGGTGCAGGTGATTCAAGCGAGCAGATTATACGCGCTGTTTACAGGCTGTGGAATGCGAATCATCGATCGCGAAAAATTGATAATTGTCGCAATGGTTGTCCCGAACATCCTTCCAAGGACATCTTTATCCATCCCCTTGTCCGAGTTTTGTTGTTGTTAGAAGGGAATATAGTTAAGGCGTGTCGGGTATAGCGAGCGCATCCGAGGGAAAGAAATCCAAGACAGGGAAGGAGCAGGATGAGAAGAAGGAACGTACCTGGCACTTGTTGGCAAACGAAGGAGGATGGAAGGTAAATTACCTCTAGGAGAAGGTATACGGGCCGGGGACGAGAGGGTAAAGTTAGAGGATGAGATGGCACGAGACTGTGGCGCTGAGAGGATTCGAGAACAAGGAAGAGGCTGATAGATAGAGGGAGATGTAGAGGATCGAACACCGCTGACCGACAGTAGGCTAGTGAAATTGCACCTCTGAAACTTGAATCTTGAAACCTTTCCCTTCCTCGCAGTAGGGTGTTTAAAACATTCCTTTTCCTTTCCGTTACCGTCGCCGTCGAATCTCCTGCCTCACACCTCTCGCCACTGTTTCGTGGCTCTACTGGTATTCCACGTTGCTACTCCGATCTTCCTGAGTTGACGATACGCGTAGACCGAATATCATTCAGGGAACTTAACGGAGATTGTCTCTAATTAACTCTGTTGGAACGTTAGTCCGTTGCACCTGCGTGGATGCAGTAAACCGAGGAATCTGTATTTTGCTCCTCGATCGAGTGACTCTTCGTGTCTCTCTTCACCATTAGTCTTCGTACCTGAAGCAGAGGGCAACAGGGTGTCGAAATGCTAATCCCCTACGAGAACCGCCAGGTCATAAACCCGAAGGCTTAACGTCCGAAGACGTGATGTATCGTCTGGAACGGAAACTGTCCAAGTTTGTTATACGAACCTATCAGGACGTATAATAATACCAAGAATTTCTTATTATCGTTTAATAAATCGCGTCATCAATTTAACCATACTGCCTTGCCCACTTCTGCATCGTCCAGGTCGTATAACACTGGAGCAGTTAGCTAGCGAGTCTACGTGGACAGTCGACGGACTAAACAACCGCGTTCCGTTCTGCCTTCTTATCGCGCCCTCGTTCCGCGTTACGCAACCCGCATGCTCCAAAGCGATTAATACGTCTGGCCTTCGCGGTAACCGAAGGTGAAAGTACCCCGCGAGGAAAGACTGCCTGGAAAGACGAATAATTGCATACGTAACCGAAACTGTCGCGAGACATTCGAGAACCGAGACGATCCGGCGTTGCATCTCGTTTGCACGAGCAATCATCGAACCGTGTTGATTCCGGGCGCGCGGGTTCCCGCGTGCGGCGGAGTTGCGTGCACGCCACCAGGACCAAGAGCGTGATCCACAAGACGAGTGGTATGGTTGCCACGCGAGCGCTTCGTGCGAATCCTCTGGCTCTCGTCTCTTTTACCTATGTGTCCTTACAACCGCCGATACATCGTTCCTCCCTCGCATACGACGACCTTGGGGCCCCGTTTCTTCGTACGTACATCTCTCGTCGAGACGCCACCATTTTTCGACTCGTGCCTCGCCTCCTTGAGCCGCTCAGCACGCGACTCCTTGCATCGCTAATCCTTCAGGCCAACCCGGCTCGCGATCTGAAATTTGTTTCGCTCGCACCGACATATTTCCTCGTGTAGCCGGATTCGCTCGCGTGGAACTCGCATTCGTTCAGCGATCCTTCAGCGTGAGACTGTTATCTCTGATCAAGGGATTAGTCGAGTACCGCCAGTTTTAATATCGATGTTTCTTGCATTACGCTAATATTGAAAATTTACTTAGTTCGGTGATTTAAAATTTAGAAACGGGAAATGTGAATCATCTAGTCGAGGACCGTAGACCCAAATATTTCTTCTTGAAAAAATGAAATCGCGAGGTATTCTAAATTTTTGAGTTCTAAAATACCAGGCTGCCTTCTCGAGTAGTTCGACATCGAATCGCTGGAGCATCGTTGATACCCGATCGTGTAGTCCCCATCGTCGGTTAATAGCGTCAAAGAAAGGAGAAAGGAGAGCAGCGTCGGTGTGAATCACGACTTACGATAGTTACCGTTCGCTGCCTTGGAGTCCCCGAGTTTACAACAGTTGTTCGTCGTCCTAATGCGTTCTGACGCGTCGGGCACGAAAGAGGCCTCGGATTCTCGGGGTTGTCGTCCAAAGTAGAACGAACAACGGGCAGAGAGAAAGAGGCTGCAAAGGTTGTGTGTGCTTTTGTGAAAAATCGAAAAACAAATTGGACCGCGCGTCGACGCTAGTCACGATGGGACGATTTATCAAAAATTAATTATCCATTAGGTCTGGGATCGGGTAGAAAAGTGTAGCTTTGTTGGGCACAATAGTCGGCTGCCTGGAGGCTTTGGCAGGTATAACAGGGTAGAGAGAAAAAAAGAGAGCGGAGGAGGAGAGTTCAGGCCAACGAGAGAAGAAGAGATAGCAGAGTCCTGCCACAAAAAATTGTCTACGCCTCCGAATATCCTGCTGCCGCGCTGGATCTGCCAGCCGACAGGACCCGCGTTGTCGTCTCGAGCGTCATCTAGGATCTCTTGTCGCGTTAGATTCAAAATTCTTTCACCTTCGCGACTATGAAGTGCTCGAAAGATTTGCTCCGGTCTTTGGTCATCGATTCGTTGGCCAAAGAGTAATTGTTGTGGATGTAAATGGTTCGCCGATTCTCCAACGTGTAAAGTGTTTCCCGGTCTTGGGTATCGAATCAGATTCCCGAACTTCCAAGCGATTCGGACGAGGAAGAGCAGAGACGAGTTGACCCCGGGGTCAGGAATGCCCGTCGAAACGAAGAGGTCCAGCCGATCGGTCGGAGAATTCGGGACCCGTGCGTTTCGTAGCGCGGACGGCGGCGGCGAGGACTTACGAGGCGTTTCGGAGGATTTCCGAAGGCGTAAAGGTGCGCGGGTGCGACGACGTTAAAAGACACCTTAGCAGATCACGTTAAATCGTAGAATTAGTCCCTCTGTTCGTTCCACGTTTCGTTCTTCGCGGCCAGGCATAACTTACGGTATTTATTTCGTAAATCTGGCCCTCACGCTGACCCCTTGGGCCTTATTTATAACCATGGACAGGTTCACGCCACGTTCGACTCTTCCCTCGACCGCGTGTAGTAGCATCTACTGACGAAATATCTGCTTGGGGTTCAGGATCGCAGAAAATCGCAAGAAACAAAGTTCCTTCGATCTCTCTTTACGAAAAGAAGGAAATATTATAAGAAATGGGTCGAATGTGTTAGGCTCTTGGTTTCGTACGCTTCGGGAAAAGGGATAGTCGTTTGTGCCGCGGAGATGTTCCAGGGCCCGTAGGTGACGGGTACGCGGGTGAGGAGTGACGGTCGTTGCATTTTTGTGGGTGGATATCGAGGAAGAGGGTCTTGTTGCCCGAGGGGACACGGGAGAGATAGAGGCAGCAGAAGTACGGGTGGGAAAGAGGATTTTATTTTTGGTGGGTGGCTCGAGGAACGTTCTTCCTTGGTTCTCCCGCCCTTTCTCCTCCCCGTTCCGTCCGTTCCACGCTCAACCTCCTCCGGCTCCGTTCGAAGGGACATCGGATACGCGCAATCGGCTAATACTTTAACGTCTGTCACCGATGCGAACCGGCTGGACCCACCGGCACCGTCATGAGAAAATAAAGTTCGTTTCTGCGATTCACGTGGACTCGTTGCTGCAACATCCTTTGCAGTATTGTCCTCTTCGGACTCGGACAACGCGTCATCGATCGATTTGGAGCGTCGTTGCATAGTTATGTAATCAGTCGAGACGCTCGCGACTAAAAATCAACGTATAATTGGTTTCGTCGCGTATCTGGTTCACTGTGCGACATTTCGAACGAAAGTTTCCTCATTCGTCAGGGATGACCCCCGATGACCGTAGCCGCCTTTCTTCCACGCATTGAAATCCTCGATCCTCGATGGCGCGCGATGTCACATCGTCGCTTGGGAACACGCGTTGGCGGTTAATTACAGGATGGCGACTACGGGAGATCTTTACGTGACTCTTTCCTATCGATGGTTTTTCCCCTTTCCCCGCTGACGCTTCGAAGTCACCTTAATCGTGTCGTTACAGCCCGATAGCCTTTCTCGTCTACGGCTCGCACCTACGTGACTTACTCCAAGCGTCTTTGTCGCGGCGCGATCGCGAAACAAGGGACCAGGTGTGTCGGTCTATCGGGATATTATCGTGCCAGATTGCGAGCACGTTCGACGTCCAACTTTTCGATCGAACCACGGATCGACGAATCGTTGATTCTGAACGCGATGAGAGATTTTCATCCTAATCCTCCGAGGACAATCTCACCAGAATCGATACGTCACATTTATATTTATTATTTAGTAGATAACGTGTTAATCTATAAACTTGACGCGATCATTTCGTGAGGATCGAAGAAGACGCGTGAGTTTCGAAGACGACGTTCTTCTAAATGGTCAGCTACCGATATACCTCGCGCAGATTGTCAAGGTGCTGCATACGGGGCACCCGGTCGTCCCACTTTCCCGCCGCTTGCCACAGGTCGCGAATTCCCGGCTGCGCGACAGTGATTTGTTTCGCGCGTTGCAAAACAAGAGACACGATAAGGGAGGAGAGAAAGGAAGGTGGAGTGATTGGCCGAGCTTCGAGAGGGAAGAGCAGCGATGCAGAAGGGAAGGAGAGAGACAGCGGGTCAGTGGGTGACAGTGCACGCGAACGCCAGGAAGAGAGGGACGGAGAAATAAATGCAAAGTGGAAGGCAGACGGGAAATGCACAGGATAGAGAAAGACGGAGAACGAATGTTTTACGAGCGAATGTTGGTCTTTGGCCGAGGAAGGCATCGAGAATGAAGTCCTTGGAGCTGACTTTTTGCGTTTGCGTAAAAATTTAATTAGAACTGTGACGTGGTTGATTCGAAATTACTCTTATGACGGAGATGGAGCTGCTTTCCTTTTACGTTCTTGGTTGTCATGGAATATAGAAGGGGGAGTGGGGGAGTGAGCTTTGTTATAAAGTTAAAATTTACAAGTCCATCTGGTACATCCGATAATTACGAAATTTATTACCATCGAATTGATTGGAAAATTTCACGAGTGGGTGGGGAAATATCGTCGTAGGATGTGCCACATTTTGCACAACACGGAGCTGCATCGAGAGACGGAGGCGGTTTATCGTGAAAGTTTTGCAACACCGTGGCCAGCTTTTTTCCCCAGCTGACGCCGAGCCACGGCGCCGTAATTAAAGCTAGGCGAGCTAAGCGGTGTTCCCGTGGCCGGTGCTCGAGCAGCGTTCAGGGCCGACGCCCTCTCGTCCTCTAGCTTCCCTCTGAGATATTCTTCCACCGCGGTCCCTCTCACGAGCCTCTCCATCGCGCTCCACCTTCCTTCTCGGTCGTATCCAACCCTCCCTCGCGCTTCCTCCAACCCTACCTCTCGCTCTCGATATCTTAATTGCCCGTCTGCCGAGATATTTTCGCGAATCACAAATTTATGGACCAGCCCCTTAACGGATCGCGCTAACGACGTACTTGTGTACGTACGTGCGAACGCGGGACCGAGATAGACGGAGAGAGAGAGGAAGGAATTATAGGGGACGAACGGAGTAAGAGCCAGAGAGAAACAGCACTCGTCCTGGCGATGGAGACGAGAGAGAAGGAGCGAGTAAAGGAGAACAGGACGAAGGAGTGGGCGAGAGAGAAAGAGGACGCAAACGTAATCGTCGATCTCTCGCTGCGAGAATCATTTCGTTATTTCGCGCTCTCTTTCAAGGAATCGCCGTTCCTCGCCGAGAGAGGCCCTCTCACGGCTTTAAATTGAAATCATTAGCCTCTGAAATACCACGGTGTTGAGGATAATACAGTTTTTATAATTACGAGTTGTACGTCGATCGGATAATGTTTTCGAGCGAACGGACACCGGGAAAAGCCTCGATAAAACAGCCGCGGAGATATTTCGGTGCTAATGGAACCGGTATAGTAGTGCTCCCTCGCCGTGTCGCTTATTAATGTTGAAATATATATCGTTCTCATTATTATTTCGAATTCGGATCGACGGGGATCCTTGTTTATTTATCTTGTATTTTAACCCCTGATTTAATCCAAGTTGAAATCGTTGTTCGTTGATTCTAACTCGATGCTTTCTTTTTGTTTCAGGTAAGACAGATCACCGGACATTTCCAGACAAATTTCTAATCGTATCAAGGTAGATGGAATATTAATGGAATACGAATTCAAGTTGTAATTCAAATGGTAAATGCTCGAGTAAAATGCGTTCTGCCGTAAGAATTCGAAAAAGTCGTAGGACTCGCGGTTATCTATACCTGTTGGGCGTAATAACGCGTGACGCTGCTCAAAGCATGCGCGATCTAGATACCATCTAAACGACGCTGCGAGTTATCGTGAACTAGGAGTATAACGATCGTTGGGCGATGGTCGTCGCGTTCTCTCTGCACCGGAGGGACCTTGACGTTTCTTTGGAACACGAATGTAATTAACCTTCTCCGTCGACTCCTCGAATTTCCGGGACTTTTACGACTCTGTTTGTCGGTTAACGAAATTTATCATCCACTGCTTGCCCTCGATTCCGCATTCATTTATTTATTATTCTTTAAATATACCGGAGTTTCTCATTAATATCAGTAATCGTACACGATGAAGTTTTTACTCGTGTTTATTTTTTTTTTTTTTTTTTTTCATTTATTTCGCAATTACATTTTCTGTTGGTGTAAATTCTCGAGTTCTGATTAGCAGTAATATTATACCTCGTCGTTCTCACTGTCTATTCGAATGATCTGTCGTCTAACTGTCATAGTGGATGACAACCGATTGTATTTGACGCCAACTCCCCTGGTGGACGTTGAATCGCTTCACCTCCATTCAGGTGACATTCTTCCCAGATCCTCTCGAAAGTCCAGACGCGTTTCTATCGTCGAGTATTCCACCGAGTCGCCTTCCGAGGAATCGGATCCAGAATTCTCGAAGGGTGAAAACGGCCTCTTGGTCGCGTCGAAACGCATCGGTGTAACGAGGAGGCTGGACAAGGGTCCGCCAGCGGTGCCGGTGACAGAAGAGAGAGGAGGGACAGGAAGAATTTTAAGTTGGAAACCTTGTCGCGCGTTCCTTTACCTCGGAATCACGAATACCGCTGGTGCGGGGATCCCCGTGGCAGAGAACCACCTTTGACTCTCTTGGATCGTGGCTGAAAAAAGGACCAGCGGCCGAGCCACCGCGAGGGGGAGGGCAGAGGACAGGGAACGTCGCTTCGACGTTTGTACGAGCCTATTTTCGAAAACGGCGCTGGGATGGACCGTTCCCTAATGGGGTGCCGTGTAACGCGAAAACGGGGACCAATTGTCGACCTGCTCTTTCCCTTTTACTTCCATTTTCTCCGTGGCGACGTTGTCACTAACCTAGCGGCGCCACGAAGTGAAAATATTTTCGAATATTCCACGAGTGAACACGAGAACTCCGCTAACCCATCCCCAGTGCGTGAAGCCATTAGGTCAACCTTTGCAGCGAGACAACTCGTAACGCGCCCTCGGTCTGCAAGATCCTCGGCCGAAGAGGGGCTAAGGTCTCCAAAAATTATATCGACGCAATCCTGGTCACCTCCTCCCGCTCGTAGAACCGAGCCCAGGCTGTATTTTACGGCTGGATTCGGCTCGTAAAATTAACAAAGCCCGAAGAATATTCGCGGCGGCACGCGCGATCCTAATTGACGACACGCTAGCTATCTATGAAGTTGATTCACCGGGCGTCGTTTCCGCGCCGATCGCAGAAACGAAACTCGCCTGGCGTGTTATCGAAAATACATTCTGCGATACTAATGGCGGTTGTAGGAAACGTTGGCGAGGAACTAATAGGGCTGTCAGCGAAATGAAATTGCGTAGCGCGCATTGCCGGAACGATCCGCTATTTTCCGAGCTCGCGGCCGGTACTGTTACGCTTTGCAATCAACCGAGCCCTCGATATTACCCGGAAAGCGTGGACGACGTACGTTACCCGAGGCTCGAACGTTTGCAGCCACCCGCCCACGATTATTTCCCCATAGCGATGGGATCGAGCCAATGTCACGCTCATTAATATCACAGCGTGTCCATCCCAACCATTGTCTCGAGATCTCAATCAGTTGTCGTTGGTGACGGTAGAATGTGGTACAGCCTCGTTTTTCTAAATTCACCAGGGAGGTGCTCCGGTCGTGTATCGTCTTGTACACCACCGCGAAACCACGCAAAATTATGTACGTTCAGAAATAAAGATAAAGGGAGTCGCGCCACGCAACGATTGCTTGTAGCACCATGTGCGGTTGCAAGGAACAACGTCCAGCGAGAAAGGAAGAAAAATCTCTGGTGCATACAACGCTACGGGGCTGTTGAAAAGAAAGCATCGTTTTAATCGAGTTAGCGGTGGACGAGAGAAAAGGACACGACGTTGGTCCCTGTCGTTTAAATAGAGTCGATTGCGTTTGTCGGTCGCGAATCGAACGAGGTGCGTACGATCGCGGCGATCTCACGAAAGAGTTGGCGCGCTCGTGCATGCTCGCAGACGTAACGTGTAACCAGCGACGGACACGTTCGTGGAACATATTATCCGGTTACACGCACGTATCCGTATGTATGCTCGAGTACGTAGGTGCACCCTGACACCGCATCGCGCAGCACCGCTTTCAACGACGACGGCGGCCAGCGAACTGTAAATATCGCTGCGCGAGTTCCCCTGGCCGGAGAGGCAGCCATCGACGCTATATATTGTCAGCAATTATTGCTACAAGAGGTTATTTGTTG
This sequence comes from Hylaeus anthracinus, assembly GCF_026225885.1. Lineage (NCBI taxonomy): Eukaryota > Metazoa > Arthropoda > Insecta > Hymenoptera > Colletidae > Hylaeus > Hylaeus anthracinus. Next base: position 2,869,513 of record NW_026534344.1, on the reverse strand, counting down.
GTAGGCCGAGGCGGATAAATCAATAACCACGGTTGGGAGGCGAGGTGAACGTCGAGGGAACGAGGGGATGGTCCAGCCTAGGCAACCGGGACCTCTTATCGTCGTCATTACCGTCGTTGTCGTCGTGGACTTTTATCCTCGAATCGAACGCCCATTCGGATTCGTGTCGCGGCCGCGAACGATCTTGTCGGGGACGTTATCGGTCTGCATCGAGTGGAATTTGCATAATCACAGTGAAATCGTCCGATAGACGCGCCATTGGTCGAACGAATAAGGATGGGAAATAGAGGAATCGGAGCGACAGAGGAAACGAGGTGTCCGCGCGAGATGTGCAATGCTAGAAATGGTATTCCGTAAGCGACGTACAACAGAGGCATACAATTCCACTCGACTGTGTCAACTTTCAGGGCTGGAAAGAAAAACGAAGTGGCGCATTTCATTTATTTCGAGTTCGCCGTTATGACTATGCGATTTGCGAATCGATAGGGTTACGGTTACAGGCGTTTACGGCGGAATTTTTGCGTACACGTCGCCGGGTTTCGTTTTGTGCTCGCTCGTGCATCTAGCCCGAACCCTGCGAGAGTAATTCGTGGGACGCGCGAGAAAGCGAGTACCGGCGGTTTGAAAACGACGCGAGGGGATCTGGATCCGCAAAAACTGGCAGATGCGTGAGACGTTTTTAAAGCAGCCGAAGGACAGCTCGCAGGAGAACGAAGAGAAAAAGAGGATATCCTCGGTCTCGCGATTTTTGCTGTTCCGCAAGGACGTTTCTCGCGATACCGATCGAAAATTGTTAGGAAATCGAAAGGAAAGCAGACGCTGGTCGCGAAGAGAAGAAAGGGGGAGGAAGTACGCGAGGAAGAAGCCTGTCACGCTAGCAGGTATACGAGTATCTCGCGGGTACATCTAACGTCCCTGTAAGCGCGTACTAATACCTTGGAGTGTAGCTCTCGCGCAGACACGCATGACACGCATGACGTCGGTACACGCGTGACCAGCTCTCCCTTAAAAATCAACGACGCTATCGGATCTCCGTCTTTCCTCTCCTTTGGCGTGCTCATTCTCGACCTTGAAGTATGTAACAAGTTGTAACACAGAGAAACGAACGACGGAGGGAACTGCTGCGCTGGTTGCAGAGGCTACGCCAACGCGTGGCGATCACCTCCATTTTAACTCCGTTCAATTTTAATTGTTTCTCGTTTCACGGCTGGATCCTCGTTACTCTGCTCCCCGACTTTGCATCCATTTTCTCCTTCTGTTTTCAATTTTCTTTGCTCTACGTTCCACTTGCTTCTTACCTTCGTCCTCTACGTTTCTTCTTTGGGATTCAAACATCCTCTGGACTGGTAACTGTTCCGCGCTGCCGCGAAAAATAGCATCGTTGCATTTTTCTTGCTTCGTTGTCAATTCGGAGCTGAAATTTCCCCCACATTTTCTCTTTGCTGTTCTATTGTTGATCTCACGGACAACGCGTTCGCTCGTTCTTTTTCCATTGTATGTCATTCCCATTGGTTTCTTTCGTTAACCGTGTGTATGGTTGGGAGTCATACTCGCGAAGCTGCAACTCCTTCGACATCGACCATGACGGTGTCGTTTCTACTTCGATGGCGTATCTTCTTTTATCGCGCGGATTCGACGTCGTGCCTCCTATCAGTTTCGTTCTTCGACTTGACGTAATTCATCGTAGTCCTTTTTCGGTATCCTTTTCCCAGTCTTCCGTGGGACGAGTTCTCCTGCGAACACGTTCATCCCCAATCTACCCTCTTCTTCCTCGTGTATCAGTTCGAACACGATCTCCGTTTATATTGCTAGCGATAGAAGATGGTACCGTAGTTTTTGCCATTTTATGTCGATGACAAAGTAAACAAACTCTTGGTAACAATGGTAACGTTCCTAAGTTGAAGAAACAAGCCTCGTAAGTGTACTCGTAGATTCTATAGAGTCCATATGGTCGCTAAGGTATAGGTACCGCAAATCATCGACATCGATACTTGCCTAGGTCCAGGGATTGTAACGCGTTGCTAACATTAAATCCGTCGTCGTCTTCGGAGTGGATTCCCAAGGTCCGAGGTCCAAGAGAAGCTGGCTAGTTGCGGCCTTGAGAGTCACGGACGAAGATAAATACATCCACCGTTCTAGAATCCGAGTTAGGGCCCCTAGACCTGCGAGAGGGCGTACGTAGAGAATTGGAAAGGTGGGACAAGGGCCTGGGAGGAGCTCGAGGAGCAGAGAGAGGCACCGGTTATTACAGAACGTTGTAAAATTATGGATCGTTAAGCGGCTTTACGAGTTTGTTCTGTTCGCCCGGGCGTCTCGCTTCTTTTTCCCTCCCCCTCTTGCTTTCTCGATGCCGTTCCCGTTTCTCTTCCTAGTCGGGTCGTTCTCTCGCTCTCGGAACGAAGGCGCGCGAATCCTTCGTCGAACAGCCGCGGAATGCCTTCCTTCCTTCGAGCGTGACCGTGTCGTGGCTGCTGCGAAAAAGCTTTCCAGAGCTAGAACGTTCGAGTTCTCAGTCTCCTTTGAACCATCTTAATTTTTTCATACCAGACCGCTCGAAGATTAACGCATTCATTCGTCTGAAATCCATCCTCTGACAACATCTCGGTTTGAAGAAGGTCGGTGATGGTACCGACCAAAAAGACAAGACCAACCATCGTCAACGTTCGCTAGCGTTCGAGCACATGTGTGCTCCTCGCCTTGCCTCAGACTGCGAACTGGACGGAACGCACGAATTTACAGGACGTAGTCTTGAGATCATCGCAGGGCTTGCCTCGCTTACGAACCGTCAATGCACACGCGAACGGCGCCGGCGCTCGAGTGTTTGCACGAGCCGCGGGAATTCCTTTTCTTCCTCGGATACGTTTCCAGAAGAAATCGGTGCGTTTGCTGCACGCGATACCTTCGAACGTTTCTGCGGAATTTCTATCGCGAGTCGAGCGGGGACCTTTTTTTTTTATTTATTCGTTAGTCTAACGCGGAAAAAACCCTTTGGTGCAGGCTGAGAATAGACGGTGTAGGTCACTTTCGGAATGAAATTCCTTCCTACGAGACACAGTCACGTTCAATTAGGATTCGTCATTTTTAGAAGAATCGCAGCTTTAGTATCACGCATAGAGAAACGATCGGACGAAAGGAATCCACGAAGAAAGAACGCCAGGAAATTTGGTCCGCGTTCCAAGCGATCGGTAACGAGCCACCATCGCGTCGGCCCCCCGTCTCCTTCGCCGCGAGTGCGCGTCACGGAGAAGGGAGGGTGGTTACCTTTCTTCGCGTAAATACGTACCGCGCGTCGTGTAAGCTCCCAATTAAAGTTTCGAAAAGAACAGGCTGATACCTATCCTCTGGCTGCTATCTGTCTTTCCCTCTTCGTCCACGACCGGTGTCGGACCTCCTGCTCGGTCTCCCCGTCCTGTGCATCCGAGCGGTGCGTTTTCGCGTGTCCTCGTCATCGTGTCTCCTCTCCTCGAGTCTCGACTCTTCTTCGTTGGTCCCCAGAATCTGCTTGGTCCATCTGAAGCGCACAGAGACGCGGAGTTGGCCGGTGACGGGGGACCGGGGGCATCTTTGGATTCCGGGTAGGGGGCCCGGTGGGCCCGGAGGTGGAGGCGGGCAGAGGAGACGTTCACCCCGGTAGAGTTGGCAGGGACAACCACCGGACAGATACAGATATGCTAATACCCGAGTCGTTTACACGTGATATATAGCCGGGCTGACGGACACACCGCAAGGGGCTGGCCGCCGTCTCTTTCGCGGGCATCTCGAACGCCTTCGCCGGAGCCTCTCCTCCGTCCCGCGCAAACCAGCCAGCTCTCCACCACCTCCGTTCGATAAAACTCTTCGGTCTCGCTCGTGCAGCAGCACCCCGCTGAAATCCCAGCGGTAGCCCGACTCCCTGTCCCGCGTGTGAGGACCTCTCTCCGTCCCTCTGATCGCTCTTCCGTTACGAGAAATAATTAGAATCGGAACCGGTGGCCTTTGGGACGATGCCTCCTCCTCCCATTCGAGACCCTACGAATTCAGAAACGAAACGCTTCCACGGTCCACCGAGCGATCCACCTAGTCGAGTAATGAAATCCGTCGTTCGCGGGGATTCAGATATTCGCGAGCACCCGGGGAAAGGAGCGTCGATAGTCGCGCAAAAAGAGGAACGGCCCGGACAACGGACGGAGTAGAGAGGATTGGAGAATTTACAAGCAGCTAGAGCGATTTTTTTTTCCGGGATTCGACGGAGAGACACGCCACGGCGCAAGAACGTCGAAGGCTTTCGGAACGAAGGGAGGAGACAGAGAGGGTTGCTGGTAAGCGGATAGATAGTCGGAGAGAGAACGCGGTATAATCACTACAATTACCTTACCGCCGCGGCTTCGCTTCCGAGAAGAAGAAAAAGTGAACGATGGAAGATGGATGGAAACGGTTTCGTGGCCGCGAACGGAAGGGAGGGCCAAGGTAGGGAGGAAGAAGCGAGATGAGTCCGCGGCTAGCAGCCCTCGTATTACGGCCAGGCGAATCGGCGCAATGATATCCGTGCCTTTTGTTTCGTTCGGTGCAAAACAGCTTTACGCGCCTTCGAACGATATCGACCGCCTTCGAGGAGCCCTATCTTCTCTCTTCTATCCTCGCCGAGCGACGACGTACACGCTTTCGCGTTCCTTCGTTCCCTTTTGTTCGTCATTTTCTGCCACATTTTCATCATCATCTTCTATTCCCTCTCCCCTCAGCGTCTTCTTACTTCTGACTCTGCGATACGCCAGATCGCACGGACTAATGACGAGCCCCAGGCCGATTCTTCCCGAACGTTCCACGCGCCGGCAAACACGGAACTTTCGCTATTTCAAGGCTTTCCAGATTCAATCTTCACCAGAGACAAAACCACCGATCCTCCTATCGTTCCGCGTATTGTTCCCTCGAAAGAAGTCCAGGAGTAACGGCACCACCGCCGTGAAAACGCATACAACGCGCGGAAAAACGCATTCCTCTAGCGTAGCTAACATCGATCGGGGACAGTCTTTATAGCACGGTTACGTTGTCCAAACGTTCTACGAGACGATCGCTGTGGGAGACTAGGCCTGGAGCATTCGCTACCTTTGAAATCTGAACAATTAGCTGGAAATACGAAAGAACTCGATTTTTACGAGAATCCTAAGAAATCGCGCTACGTGATATCACTAATGACGTGGTGGAATTCATCATTTCGGATGAATCGCGTATTCCACGAACATCGGGAAGCTGGAGACGGGGGTCGAGCGAACGTCGTCGTATGGTGGCGGTTTAGCGGCATTGTCAGCGTCAAAGCCGAAAGTTGATGTGTCTTGGACGCGTGTCGGATTAAAAACTGTACATTTTGAAAGTCTACCTGGTCCAGCGAGGCAGCAACATCGAAGAAAGTGGCAGGGCGTAACGACGAGACAGGGAGAGGACGCGAGCGCGGCTCCCGGGTTCGAGGGAGATGGAAAATAAGAAAAATGGCGGAAGGAAAGGGGGAGGGAAAGGTAATGCGAGAGGGAGGGCGAGGACGGGGGGAGGAAAAGGGAGAAGTAGAGGCCGCGCCATCGTAATAGCGGCCGAATCATTTTGCCGGGGTATTTTTCAAAATGACTGGGCACTGTAGGAGCGGTATGCCGTGTTCTCTCGCGATTCGTCTGGGGCTTCATCGCTCCGAATTGCCCGCAGATGCGAGGGAAGAGGAAGAGACAGGAGGAGAAAGAGGGCGAAGATGGCAAAGGAGAAGAAGAAGGCCCGGGCACCGGTGTACACCGCGGCGTATATCGCGGCTGGACCAATGAGATAAAAGAGACGAGACGAGAGCTTGGGCAGAGGGGCAGAGAGACAGGGAGGAATAAGAACGGGCTACCGCATGGGCCACCGGTAAGAAAGGAACCCGGTAATTGCGTACGCCAACCGTTTCTACCGCGGGGATGAATATTTCGATCTCTCGCGAAGTCTCGGTCTGTTCTTCGAATCACCGCCAGCATGACTCGTTCGGAAGCAGAATCGCGGGTATCGAAAGAATTCGTGCCACTGAAACGGACCTCGGTGGCTTCTTTCTACCATCGAGACTTCTCTTCTTTCTCGAAATCCTCGATCGACCCTCCCCGCCATCCCTCAGGGGCTACCGATCGTCGATTCGCGAATCATCCTCGAACGACGAATTCGTCGCGAATTGTTCGTCCGAAACGAGCATTCGTCACGATCCTCCCAAGACTCCTCCTTTGTCTCGACGAGCCAGTTTGCCCAATTCCTATCCAGAGGTATACCATTCGTCTAGGTAGACAGACGGTATAATTTGCCGGGTCGTGTCATTTCGAGGCTCACCGCGACGCCAATCTCCCACTTTTCGAGGGCAGCATCGCGCCCCATTCCTTCTCTACCTAGAACCTTCTCTCGCATTTCGATCTTCGCGTTCCCTCGCCTCTCCGCACCGTCGTTCATTATAGCTCGAGCCGTTCGATCGCGCGTGTCTTTCGGTCCGGCCTGAAAAGCAACTGGTCATTTGCCAAATATTCGGAGCATTGCGTTACCTAGCGTTTCGAAACGTACAATCGGCTCGAGGCCCCGGGGCTTCGCAGAGAATTGGGATTGATACTCCCCGTCGGTTAGACTCTGCTCTGTTACGCGAGAATTCCTAGATTCGACGTGGCTAGCAGAGCCCGTAGATGTAACGATTTGTTCCACGACGATTCGTACCTCGAGTTGCGACGAAAATCGCTTGGCAGCACCGTGCTCCTATTCGGCGCAAATTTTGTTCCAACAGTCTCGGTATCGCACGAATTATTGGACGAAGAATCCTTGCCTCGGCGAGTCTTGGAACGAAGGTTTCAAGATCGATACGTCAATCGAAGCGTTCTAAATGCGAAGGTTGGATGAAATAAGTACAGAAGGAGCTGAGATTAATCTCATCCGTGCACGCTCCGATACTGAATTACTTAAGAAAACGATGAAAATGACACTAAGCTGTCCCGCTAATAACATGTACCGTTACTATGCAGGCTGTAACCGCGCATAGACGTTGATGTTGATACCGATCGCAGATAATATGGCTAACCAATGATGATTTTCTATTACGATAGCAACCGCCAGGGCTCTCGTTTCCATTCTTTTTATCTTCGAGTGTCAACTACCGATACGTGGTCAGCCTCGCACCCGTAGCTCCTTCTTGCGTTGGTGTTCGCGCTAACGCAAGAGACCTAGCGACGTAGGCGTCCGATACTGGCAGAGGGACGACCGGTACCGTCGTTACCGCTGCCGCCGTCTCTGCCGTCTCCCTTGCCGTTCGGTAATTGCGGACGAGTCGCTAAACATGCAACGACATTCCCGAACACGCGATCCGTCTCCGAGCTGCTTCGCTTCTACCTGTCCGATCGGTGAAATGAGCTGCGAGCGGGAAGAGAAACAAGGGACTGGCCGGCTGGAGCTGAAACGTCGTAAACTCCTCCGAAAATCGTCTGCACGCACGCGTAACAGGCGGCCTCTATATACAGGGTGTTTCAATGCCACACGAATCGATACAATATCCGAAAGGATCTATTTTTCACGAATCATAAATGAAGTCAGAACTCGAAACAACATCTGTTACGATAGCTTTGCCGAAGAGTCCAGCAACAGCGTCAGACTGAGTTACCGTAATTTTGGGTCTTACGATAGATGGAACATACCTGCTAGATACCAACTGTTATCCTCGACAAGATTGTTATCCAGACAAGCATTTGGTCCATATCCCAGTCCTCGTTCATAGTTCGTTAGCGTCTCCTCGAGAGGACAACTCCGAGTCTCTTCACGGTGCTCTATGACGGACGTGTCAAGCTCTTTTTGATTCCCTCGACGAAGAGGCGGGGACTCGAGAGTCGACATAGTAGCGTAACACATTGAAACTCCGCCCAAAGCAGTCTGTCGAACGTGTTGTCCAAAACACGTACGCGACCCGTTTGGGCCTGGGTAACGAAGTTGGGAGCGTTCAGTTCGATGGGTGCCACGGACCATTCCCGAAGACGCGCCCTAATGCGGTCGTAAAGAATACAAGACCGTCCGGGCCTACGCGTCGCGCATTAGGTCAAAATGATTCTTGCCACTCTCGGAGAAAGTCACCATCTCTGGCACCAATCAAGACTACGTCTTCTTCACGCAGGGGTCTTGAAGCCTTGGATGACTTTCTCCCGGAGTGGTGAGAATCATTTTCCTCTGGCTAGGAACACGAATTCATTCGTTTATTCCCTCGTAGTTGAAGTCTCTAGATTCCGTACTCGTTCGTACTTCGTATCCTCAGTTTCCACCGGTGTAGGACACTCGTCATTCACGACTCTGGCATGGGATCCCCGATGGACGCCTCTCCCACCTACAATATCGCGAACGAGGGATCGTCGGGCTCGATCGGGGCGGCCGTGGATCGGGAGAACGAATTGAAAATACAAAACTCGAACGAACGGGTGATCGAATGCACGCGCAGAGATGTGTCACGCGACACGCTGGTATCCGGTAGAAGATTCGGGAGTAGGTTCGCAGGGGACGAAGGATGAGGGTCTGAGGGAGCGAAGGGGGTAGCTGAGAGATGGCGAGTTCTTATTACGACGCGGCCGTTCGCCGTCCAATTAGAGCCGTCTAATTGGAGGCTCGTGGAGGCGCGGGGATGACGGAAGTGGCGATAAGGCCGGGTGCAAGCCGTCACGGTGCAACCACCGGGCGAAAGGACGACCCGAGGAGAGAACGCCTGGGACTTCTGGCACACAGTCGAACCGTGCACGCCAGTGACGTATCCGAACGTATGCGGCCCTCACAGAGCGAACTGAGGCGCGAATATAAATCACGCTGCGTTATACCCGAGCGTGCGGCCCCGCTGCAGCCGTTTCACGCACGCACGCACGCACATATGCACGCGGCGCATCGTCCCGCGCACACAGCCCCCGATACCCTCGAATCGCGATCCTTCGTCTCCTCTCGCTCGATCCTCTCTCTTTCCTCTAATTCGTCTTCTCTTCTTCGAGATATCTTCCGTCTACGAAGCCTCTTGCTCGTTTCCTTCGCTGGCTACCACCGGCTGTGCTCCACCCCCGCCACGGTTCCGTTCCCGTGTCATCGTTACCTGCTCCTTTCCGCGTCGATTCGCTCAGCCACGAGGAGATGTGATTCCCTCTTTCGAGGTTTTCCCAACCGCCTTTAAACTCGACTGATTTTCTTACGAGGGTAGACACGACACTCCCGTTAAACTTGTCGAAGACAGGATAGTCGTGTTCCGTCCCATCTAATTTTCATCATCCATTCGTCTGTCACCACTTGGCAACTTGAGCCAATTCCTGGTTCTAAGCAAAAGCAATAAAACTGTCGCGGTGATTGCCTTCGACTTCAACATTCTAGATCCCATCGCGACGCGCTACTAATCTTTCCGACGATTGAGTAAACAGCATACTGGTAAGAATTTTCCATACGACAGGCCGTTACGTGTGTAGCCGAGACGGTCGTACCGTCTAGTGGATACGACTGTCAACACTGTCGTTGCAACTCGTATTACGACTCGTTATTACGGTAAATGGTGGCGTATACGACGCTAAATTCCGGAACGAATAAATGCTTAATGCGAGGAATTGCATCGCAGGAATGATTATAATATCGTTCAATTTTATCGAACATTTACGCAATCTTTCGAACAGAATAAAAAGATTACTTTTCATTCGTTGCTTCAGATTTAATCGAAGATGGCTAGTTGCCAGCGGGAGGGGCACCTAGAATAGAAGCGACGCCTCGTTGACCTATTCGTCTATGCACGCACGTATAAACGGTTCACCTTTCGCAGGCGTGCGCCCGGTAAAGCTGCATCCGTGGGACAAAGACGCACCTAATTTGATTGTACCAATAAATGAGGATCGAGAGTTACGTGCCAGCGACGCATTTGCAGTGTCAACACGATTGAAAATAGCTTTGTAACTTCTAGTTGTTCGCATTACAAAAAAGATTTCGGTATGCAAAGTGCAATTTCACTCGAACAAATATCGGATCGTGTTATCCCTCGTACGTTACACGAAGCTTCGTATCTGGAGGAGAATTTTTCACCGTGTTCGCTGGCGCAAATAAAGGATGCCAGTTTTCCCTGTCGTCCCGCCCTCGCTCCCAAGACAGAAAACAGAAAATGAAACGGCGAGAGAGAAACGCCACGGACAGATACAAGGGCAAATCGAAATGAAAAAGGAGATCGAGCAGTCTGTTCGAAGCGACTGGATGGAATCAGAGATAGATAGAGAGAGAGAGAGAGAGAGAGAGAGAGAGAGAGAGGAAACATTATATCGGCTCGTGTCCTGTCTTTCGAGCTGTGGGATATTCGCTCGTTCGTTGCATGAATAATTAAGAGTCCTTGGGTATCGCTGGCTAGCACCGAGTGGCCCATATACACGTGAAGCCCAACGGTGAAGCCAATAACGCGCGTTACAGGATTACCGACCAGATACGATTATACCTCGAACACATTCCCATAAAGATTTTAAACGATCCCACTAATTTCCACGGACTTTTAATACGGTCAAGAGAAAGATACAGACGCGGTAATTAATTCTCCGGCTTACTTTTAATGCGCGCAACTGGTAATTCATATCTTCCTCCGCGAGCGGAGGGATTAAATTTTGCTGGTCTATTATATTTCCCTTCGACCATTTCGTTTAACGTTCCCGTACGGCTCGAAAACTCATCGGATCCGGATCGCACGGTCGTTTATACGGTTTTAATTACGCTCGGGATAAATTCTCGTGCGCTGCACCGACACCGAGGCAGAAATGCAAAAGCAAGCGAGAAAACAGACAGGGAAACCGAGAGACCAGGCGCGCACAACGAGTTGGCCCGGCGTCCATTACCGCGATCGAGTGATGTATGGTGCGAAACAGCGTAGGCAGCTATCTATCGCCTTCACCTGTGCGGTGCGTTGCGTAGCTCGTAACCCTTGTCGATCTTGCACCTGTCCGCGTAGGTAATCCTACGATCCCGACCGTAAACGAGAGCGCGAGTACCCGCTGCTCCAGTCCCATGTTCTCTCATTCATTGTTCGACCGATAACACCTTCCCTCGCGGTTCGTCTTCCCTCTCGTCGAATCTTCCCTTCGTAAAAGAATCCCTGGATGCACCGCACTCGATGTTAGTATGACGATTCCTTTTTCTCAGAATTTTATTTCTTTTTCTCCGATTTCTCGCTTTCGATTACAAACAATCCGTATATGTTAACGTGTTTCGACTGTTTCTTCAATTTGTACGGCCACGACGTGTTTTCTACCAATTTACGCGTCGATCGTTCTCGACGCGGATTCGCAAAAAATTGGTGGCCAAGGAGTCGTTCGGAGAAAATGAAACCTCGACCGGAGCGAGCAGTCGAAAAGTGGCAGATCCAGACGAAAACAGGGGAGAAGGAATGAGAGACAGTAGGGAGAGGTCGAGACGGAGTCTGTAGTTATCTGCATTCCGGTTTACCGAGAACCTATGCACCTGAGATGCATAACTTTGCCGCGTGCGTGGCGCACAGAACTTGGTTGGGAAGGGGAAGAGAAATGCACACACACCAGGGATCGAGAGGTGGGGCAGAAAGGGAACTGACCATTTCTACGATGTATATTAAGGAGCGTTTACAGGCCGAGGATTGCGCAAAATAATTCTTCAGCGAGCCACAATCGCCTTTCGATCGTGTATTTATCGTCGTCGACTGTTGGAAAAATCCTCGGCTAAATCATGGACCTGCTCCGCATTCTTAGACGCGAGAGACACGCATTCCTAAGCGTCTACGCGGTGTAACGTAACACGTACGTAGCAAAGTTCAATCAAACTCGTTAAAACACGAGCGAAAAGGCATTAAGTAACGTTTTACGTGTTAAATAAAATATATCGTCCATCGTGCGACGGGAAAGATCAAAGAGAGTTGGAAAAACAGTATTGTATAACATGTCAGTCGGTCGAAACCTGTTTGAGGTGTATTAAAACGTTTGCAGTTTCGTCGCATCGGTCTGGCCGCACCACGATCACCTTGGTGTGTTACCTAAAATATTCCTAGCATTTCCAGACGTGTTTCAGTACTATGCTATCAGAGTACATATATGCATGTATTCGAGCTACGTTTTGTTGCATACCGTAGACGTGTCTTTAGGGAATTCCGTGGCGTAGATTGGTCTACTTCACCCCCACGAGCAAACGAGAAAATTGCTGGAGCACACGGTTCCATTTCGGAGCAAATCATTTCGGGGGACAAGGACGTGAACGGTTTCCAAAAAATCACGGGGCAATTCGTTCTGTCTGGGTTCGCACGAATTCCAGAACGAAATCCTTTTGTTTCTTACTCGAGCGGCACGCGGACGCCCGGAATCTATTTTTTTTTTTCTGTCCAGGAAACGGCTGGACGGTTTTGTGTATCCTTTCCCGTCGCGATTCCTCGCTCCGATACACGCTCTCTGGGGCTCCTCTTCGCCGCGGACGGTACGAGCGTGCATCGCGCCGAGAGGCTACGATGCGATCGTATCGCTAATTGCGGTTTGCTATCTCGAAAAGCTTAAGCAATTCTCGTGACTCACTCATAACGCGATATCTTGCGATTTCTATTCCCGTCCGCGGTTTTTTTCTTTGGACGCTCCCGGGCGGTATGTGCAGCGGTGGCCCGCAGGGAATACGATTGCGCGCCGGAACGGTGTAAAAATATTCGCGCGTGTGCTCGCGGCGCGGCTTCGGTAGTCGATCGACATTCTGTCCCAACGGGAACGTTCTCTCGGTCGTGTGTTACGCTTGGTTTGAAAATTTCAAAACGAACAAGGTGGCGCTTAGAGCATTCCGGTTCTCGAGTCGAGTTACGACACGTTCAAAATTCAAGTCGATACGTCGTTAAACGTCGCGACTCGATACTTGACAAGAAAGTCGTGGTCCCGACTATCGTGGCTCGTTTCGAACACGAAAGGGCGCCACGAGTGGGAAGAAATTGAAAAGAAGTCAGCGTTTCCCTCGCATACGTTCTCTCCGATTCCACCTGGCTTTCTCCGGTACGAGACGACGGTAGAGAGGAATTCTGTTGCTCCCGGGAAAGGGGAAGGTTGGAGACCGCTCTTTTGCCGTGATTTCTGGGACGATACACTCGACCGCTTGTCGTCGTGGACGGGACGAACGTGCACCGCACAGCGCGACGCGATTCTATCGGTAATTGCAACCGGCTGTACCAGAGGGAGTACAAGAGCGAGATGGCGCAGAGACGGAAAGAGAGAAACACGCCGCGCAGAATTCGATTGTATTACGATTTACAGGCGGGGTGGATTTGCCCCAACCCGTGGTCGTCGGTGGCAAAACGAAACGGCGAAGCACGGTAGTGCCCGACGAGATGAGAAACATCGGGACCAGAGATTCTCAATTTGTCGGGGTTACCGTAGAATTCGTCCTGAGAATCTCTCGCTTCTCCAACCGTGGGGAGCGAACGAGACACGAAAGAATGTCGTGAAACGAATAGTGCAAGAGCACACCGGAGACCAAGGTACAGCAAGGTGTCGCAATACGTACTTGTATAGATTTCCAGTGCTTTCATAATATCGAACACTTTCCAATGGAACACCCCCTCGAGATGGAGAAACATAATCTATAGAAAAAAAGATTCTCAACTAGAGTCGAAGGAGGCCTACTCCCGCGACGTAATAGACGCAGGTGCAGTTTGACACGGTAAACTGGTATGCTGATGCAATTAGCAGAACTTACATCTATCGTATCTGTATAGAAACCCACGAGAGTGGCACGACGCGTGTAACGATAAAGTAAAGCGACCGTGCATAAGCAGATAGAGAGTGCGATAAAGAGGGCAAAACGTCGTTGGGGCGGAGGGGGTGAAAGAATGGGAAGAGAGAACGAGGTGGAGCGAATTGCGCTGTTTATTAATGTGTGCCAACGGAGCGTGTCTGTCATGTAGATTGGTTGGTAGGTTGGTAGGTGAGAGCAACGATGCCGATCGAGAGAGCTCGAGCCGCTCCTGGCGTTGTTGTTGCTGTCGACGCGATTGCTGCCGTTCCTCGGACCGACGAGGGGTTCGCGAGACTGTATGCATGCCTTTGCTTCGATTCGCTTTAATTAGAGCAAGTTCGTGTTTACACAAAGGAACACCGCTGCCAGTCGGGAAAAATCCGTAGGCGCGACCGCATTGAATCTGCCACGCCGTACGCTTTATTCGAGGCTTCGTCGATCCCCTGACCAGCGCTCTAATTATTTCAGAGAGTTTGCACAGCTCGCCGAGTTGAATAAGACCCTTGGGCTTCCATGGCCTCTATTGCTTTAGGTAGCTACGTTGGTCTTTTTTTTTTGGAGCAGATTTCGTTTTCTCTACGATGGAGGAAGTCTTGTCGACCTCGAGCGTTTCGAAACGCGAACGAGGATAATCGAACGATTAACGGGACGCGGTGCAATCGACGGCACGGTTGATGACTAATTGGTCGACTCGCGTATTCAGGGGAGAAGGACTCGACGGTGGCCGCGTTTGGTTCCGCAGATTAACTTCGCCCACGGAACCGCTCGACCCAGGCACAATGAACGAACGATCGGTTAACGGTGTGCCGACAACAACGATTCGTCAACGAGATCGCTGGGTGACTGGCGAAATTCGATTCACCCGCACGGGCTTCTGTGTCTCGTCGCATCGCGTGCTCCGCTCGATGAACCCCGTGGATACATTCGAAACGAACCTCTGGGACCGCTTGGAAATTTGTATCGCTCGACAGGTCGCGTCGGTTGAGACGGGAATTAAGGCATGAGGCGTTCCTTTCGTTGCTGGTATTATTTAAACGGAGCTTTTTCTTCTTCTAAGGCACGAACGCGTAAAAATAGCATCGACGCAAACACTGAAAGTCGACATCTATTTCTGAATAGCGTCAATACAAGACGGATAAGCTTCGCAATAATTCTTGTACGGATAATTGTACCTACACGGTCGATCAGCAGTTCCTGCGAGGCAATTAATACGACCGTGCGAAATTTTCTCGAGCGAGAAAACCTTGCGTTGTTATTAGGAAGAGGGTCGGCGAGTGGTAATTTCGAGAATGTAAACGCTCGCGTTTCTTACGTTTCAACGTTTTTAATTGCAGCGTTTCTGAACTCTCGACGAGATTTTATCCATTTCTCGCGCGCGATCCTTTTCTTCGCAGAGACGAAGAGAAACGAACTCTTCCCTTGTGCATTACAGGTGAATCGTAAATATTTCCTTTTTAAATGAGGTCCGTACGGAAAGTTACTCTTATTGGTAATAAAAAAAGTTGATCGAGTAATAACGGTACGAGCCAGCAATTTCCGATGTTTCGCGTGGAGAACACGACCGGAGGTATTTTTAACGTTCGTCGGTGTCGCGACGTCACGGGCCACAGGAAATCATGAATCGCGGTAAACGCAACGATAGAATAATTATCGACACTAACGCGTTTCAGGGAAGATAACAATTACGATGGAAAATCTGCATGGCTACTTTTCACTTGACGCTAAGCACTCGAAGATTACAGTACGCCGCGTTTTAATGGTCCGCGAGCATTAGCGAAGACCACTTATCTGCCCATAAAGACACTGGACATTGCGTCCCCGACAATTTTATCGTCCCTCGGAACGATGAACCGCCGTAGGGTGTTTGTCTGCGGGAATATTTCGCGAATCTTCGAAGATCAAGGATCAACGCTAATTATCATCGAGCACGCATTATCCCTTTCATTTTTGTGCGTTTTCTTCCAATGAAATTCGCGCACCGCTCGTAAAAAAACGCTGTGTGGTCTGTATTTTACCGTCGTTTCTGCTCGTCGACTCGACTCGCGTCGAATACTTGTTCACTTATTTCGGCGATAATAATAGTAATGATTTTATTAAGAGGATTGAGAGTCCATCGAAGCTTGGTGTACGATACTGACGTGATATAGAGGACAACGTGATTACGAAAAGAGACGCAAAATGAACACTGTCACATGGTTCGCGCTGTGCTTCCTCGGTAATTATTCAGCAATTTGATCTACGCGTAATTATAGTCCCATCGATGTCTTTGAACTTGCGGGAATAAAGTTAATTACCATCGATCATCGATTCGTCCGTTCTTTCGCGGAAAGGGAGGAACGAGAAACGTTCAAGTCCATCCGTCCTTCCGAGAAAAAGCATCGCGAAGAGGCTGTTTACAGGTAAAATCGTGCGTCGGGCAATCGATCAATCGATTCTCTAGGCGTTGCGGTTATTACGTGAAAAATTCTTGTACCTTCGATAGCTTCTCGCCGCGGGAGGGTTCGGACCCCCAGCGTACTCCTCCCTCGCGGGACCCCTTCCACCCCGTCTTTCCTCTTTCTTTCATCTTTCTGCCATCAGCAATCCTCATCTATCTCTTCTCTCCTCGTTTGCCGGCCATCATCCTAGCTCGACTCCTTCCACGCGGGATCCCTTCGCTCAGCGTCCCTTTCGCCTCTCTCTCTCTTCGACTTCCTTGACCTTCTCGAAGATATCGCGACGTTGCGATCCACTCTATCTCGAGTTTTCTCTTATCCCTTTTATCTTTTAGTGGCATTCGCTCCCCATCTCGCATTTACTATCACCTCGTTGCTCCGTCTGGTTCTTCCTCGATTCTTTACTCCTTCTTAAAAGTCAGTAACAACATTCGTCGAATTTTGGTTCTCTTTCCACTCGTCGCAGGTCATCCATTATCCTAAAAGAGTACCACGGCCAATTAACACCGTGGGTGCAACAATGTGGCCGTTTAGCCATCCATCGTGGATCCCGTGGGGACGGTTAGTCGCGAATAGCTCGTAACGATCGTCCGCCACGGATGCGTTATTTACGAAGTAATAAAACCGTACAGAGCCCGCTCAGTTTTTCATAAATTGTCGATAGACGATCGCGCATGGTCCCTCGGTACACCAAATTGACCGTAAACGCGTGATTTTTCCTGAACGGTACTTTATGGAAGCGTCTCGTCGTGAAATAGACGCTCTCGACGCGGCTGGCCGATTATAAATTTCATAAGCGTACACCAGCCCCGCAAGAGGTCGTAAATTTCCCGCGAGTCGAACGCGCGGATTCAATGTAAGCGCGCATTAGGTATGCAGCCGCGATCATACCGTAACTCATGACTATTGTTATTATCGGTGCCCGCGATCGGCTGTTAACGCGGCCGACTGCTCCCGGTCACCGCGTCTTCCGAGCGCATCCGATTTTGCGATAACGTACGCTTTACACACCAGTGGTCGCTAACCATGAAGCGCATAGGATTCAGCTGCTACATAAATCTCGTCATTTTCGGCGAGCTACTCGTTGAAATCTTGCAGTCGGTATTTGCGAGTCCATGAGTCTGTTCTTAGTTGTTTTTCTCTGTTTTGTTGCAGGTAAGATGAGCGGAATACCTTCACACGTAGTGTAACACGAACTAGGGTTGGATATACTATACCTTCGAGGACATCGGGCCAAATGTTGCCTTTCGAAGGTACAGCGCTTACAACGCCGACTCTCAACGTGGTCATTCGTAAGTGGTACCAGTCCCATTTTTAAGAGTCAACCATCTCTTCGAAACCTTTATCCAAGTATTTCAACTCGATTTGTCCATCGTTGCAACTTGAACAAACTTCAAAGTTCTACGTTTGCGCTCTCTAGATCAGGCCAGCTCTCGGAACGCTCCGTTTTGTCTTTGTTTCGGGCGTGAATGTTCTCCAACGAGCTCGACGGGTTCAACGATTCGAAGATCGGTTCGCGACAGAATGGTTAACGACTGCAAATTCATCATCGTCGCGAGGAACTTTCGTAATTGCGCGAAACCGCCCGGCTCGGCATTCACAGCTGCGCAAGAGCGTGCACGGAGCGACTCGCTCGCTCGTAAAGCAGACACGGGAACCGTGGCGATGCATTCGGTTGCACCGTACCGTGTAACCGGGCGTTTAGCGGCTGCTTAGCGATCCGATTCTACCGATTAGAGGAAAAACCTTGCGTAAACGCGAGCCGCCGCGTTTGTTTCGCGCCGGTAGCCATGCACCGGCGTACATTATGTTCAGCCCGCTTGTCCACGGCATTTGCCAGCGTATTTACCACCGCGCGCTGATAACCGGTAATTCTATCTGGGTAATTACCCGCGAGCACAGCAAACTAGTAACCGCCTTACTTTTCACCCGATTCCAATCCCATTCTGCTATGATTCTTTGCGATTTATAGCCTGACTTTGCGCCCTGTAGTTATTGTAGTGGTAGAGTAACTTCTCCTCTAAACGGAAATAGAAATCCCGAAGACTCTTGTATTTTCTCCAACGATTATTACGGTCTGGAAAATGCGTAATTTGAATCTCTCATTTCCGACCTGGTGCCAGTGCTCGAGACATTATTTAAGTCGCGTTGAAATTTATGGTATCGAGCAGCGAGGCAAGAGCGATCTCGATCGGTAATACGTTTCGAAATTAAAATTTTAATGTTTTCGGTGCACTCCGGTGCTCGGGCCCGCCGAAAGCTGCGTCGTTTGCGCGCTCCGAGTCGAATCCTTCATTAGGCGCTACCGATTGGATGGTAGAAAGCAGTCACGTCATGCATGCACGCAAGTAGGATGCTCGGGCAAAAACCGTTCGCTGCACGCGTGCAAAGTGTTTCGCGGCCCGAGGCCATACGGAGATTCCAGATTCTCGACACCACTTATCTTCCATGCAACTTTCTACCAGTGGAGAGCAGATGAGAGGCACCGATAAAAACGCATGAAATATATCGACAGCGTTTTATGCGCGGCACCGTCGATCGACGATCAAGTTATTAATAATCTTTTCGCATTTAGCTACCGGTATCCATACCGAGCGACGCCTTTTCGGCCCACAGCGACTATCGCGCGAGCTCGTTCCTTTTTCTCCCCGACTTCTTTTTCGTTTCACCCTGGCTTGGTGGCATTTCATTTTTAACGAGGCGACGATTTTCATGAGGACGAAACGCGTCCAGCCGATCGTTCGATTCTTCGCGAACGATTGATCGACGGGTCGTTCCCGACCTTGCATTCCACGCGAAAAAAAGAAGTTGAAGGAGGAGGAGGAGGAGGAGGAGGTGGAGGATTAAAAAATCGTTTTCCACCGATCGGATATTTCGAGGCGGCATTCCGCTTCTCTCCCCGAAGGGATTTAAATATCGCTTTCGCGTACGGAGGCTCTGGCGGGGCTGTATCGGTATTAATGACCGCGAGACGAACGAACATACCAAGGCGTGTGTGTTACCTGCCGCGAGTGGCGGAGATAAAATAAGGACGAAGCGATTAATCGAGCCAGCGGCGCGACACGTCGTGCAAACCGCGACCCGTTTCCGCGCGCGAACTAATAAAGCGCATTTTTCATCGCGCGACGCCAATGGGCCTCGACTATTCTGCCAGACAGCCCGTTTATATGAGACGGTAAAAACCTCCTACCGTGTACGCGAGTCGAGAGCTGGTTTAAATCGCCTCGGGCCGCGCCAAGATTCCAGATTCTCGTCATTGTCCGTCACACCGGGGCAACTTTGATCGGGTTAAATCGGCATACGCGGCGAAAGTGTAACGCGATAATTGCACGCTGGAATTCCCGTAGGCGCCACAGCCGCTACAATTGGAGCCATTCAGACTTTTCCGTAATTAGGTGCTACTCGATATTGCCGATGAAAGTCCCGCTGCGATTGAAAAGGTTGCGCGCAGCTGCACCAATGGTTATCCTCAAGGATATCTTCTTCGAGTGTCCAAACATGTCCTCAAAATAAAGATGCGCGTATTCGTTTCTTTTCGTAATTCCTGGATTCTTTGACAGAGTAGAGCGGGCTTGGTTCTCGTGTCGCTCCATTACCGTCTGCTTTTTCATCTCTGCCCAATTTCTGCAGGCCGAGGACGAACTCTTTGTTACTTTGTGGCAAATTGCGAATCGACGGCGCGAATCCGTCCGTGACGGAAGGAAACTCGACAAAAGCCGATTTAACGCCGATTTAACGTTGATTGACGAGGGTCTTTGGTCAATCGACGGCTCACCGTCATACTCCGGGGTGCACACCTGGGTGCGAGTCGAGCAGAATCCTCAAACCGTGCAAACGTAAACTACCCAGGAGAAGGATTATTTAAAGTGTAATTTTCGATTGGCTACTAATAAAGGTCAAAGAACGGTGCCACTAGGTTACCCAATTATTGACTCGTTTCACAAACTTTCACGCAGACCGTTACTTTACTAAAAACATGGTAATTCAGTTCAGGTTATGAGGGTGACGATCGAAAGCATCCAAGTTGAATAGCTTACGACTTGTTTGGATCGACTTATAATCGATGCGATCACCACCTTTTGGGCAAAGCGAAGGTCTGCCTGGATACTCGGCGCTTCGATGCCTCGACTTCCAACTGGGTGGCGCCATTGGTTGACGAGGGATTGCAGATGTTGCTGTCGAGGTACAATTACCCGAATTCGTAAGACAACTATGTACAAAATTATGCGTGAAATATTCCATCGATTTTGGAATAGTATGTATCGAGTGAACGAGCCCCGAACGATCCTTAGTGCGAATTATTCAAATTTTCAATCGCTGCTACTCGATGCCGTATTTGCTCGGCTTAACGGTTCGCGCGACGGGGTGGGCCGTGAACACGCGTACACGCTCGACGTCTGCGTGCAACGGGCGTCTGGCTTCTCCCTCGGGCGTTTTCGGTATGACGGATTCCCAACGCCATTCATCTTTCGTGCGATCTTGTTGCCCGGAGAAGCGGTCGAACGACGAGGATCGTCGATTTTGAAACCATCGCGAGCCACCTGTTCGAACAAACAGGCCCGCGCCCCGACAAATTGTCTCTTTCACGCGTTCTCCTTCTCTCCTCCGTCTTTATTCTTCGCTGCCACTTCGTGAGCTGGCCACTTCTTCGCGAACGGAGTCACACTCGTATCGACGATACCACGTTCTCCGATCGTAGGGTTTTTCGAGTAGAATTTTCATTGCTCGTCGGTCCAAGAAATATTCCAACTAAAATTCCGCGTCGACAACGTTTCGTTACGCGTGGGTATTAGAAGCGCGTGTTAAATCGAGGAAGGACGAGGAGGTATCGCGGGGAGGCACGAGGGAGGGTTCTTCTGGATGAGTTCTCTCGGGAGAAAATAATTTGCGGGTGTCCGACCAGCGATGTCTGCGGTCTTCGTACTGTCGATGAAGAGGATAGCGCGCCTATCGCCAACGCGAGCGAGCGAGCAAAGAGGTAGAAACGGGAAGGAGAAGAGGATGTTGTGGTCGGTGGCCGTAGATGAGAAAACAGGGTGGCAGCGTGGCAGGAGAGACGTGGAGAGAAAGAAGAAAATAGGGAGGACGAAGAAGACCAGACCTGGCTGCGGACTTTATTAACTCTGGGTAACGTTACACGCTGGCTCGCAAGTGCGCGAAATTGCTCGTAAATCGAGACCCTTTTTCTTGACGGGAGTCTATTGCGCTGATTCCTCGACGAACAGCTCTGCGCTATTGTCCTACGTTCGAGAAGCTTACAGTGCCGAGTCCTTTTTGCTGCCAAGGAAGAGGAGTATCGTATACCTGCTCGATAAAACTTTTATTAAGACTGTATGTCCCGAATACATCTGGAGAAGAAGGATTTAGAACTGCCGTGACAGATTGGTAGAAGCGATACAAGACATTGTAGAAAACCTGACTCTCAGTAAATTGGTTGTCTGTCCCGAAAACGTAGACTTTTCGAAGCGCCTCTCCCCGATGGCGAGGGTGGGGAGTTTCTTCGGGAATCCCGTTAGCGCTCCTGCGAGAGATAGGATCGCTGCCCCTTCTTTCTTTTCACCTTTGCAACATTCGCTTCTTGGATTTCCGGGCACGAAGCAGCAGTCGGTTACACGAGCCCGGGACGAATTATTAACTGCGTCCGTCCGTCAGAGCGCCTCCGTGTTCAAGTTCGTCCCTCCTAAAGTTCCTGCGAGGGATGATGGAGGAGATATTCTACCTAAGTCGGTGCGCAATAACTCAAGAATCTGCTACGGGATCGTGGAACATGGCCGACACCGAACCATTCGAGAGACTCTTCGACTCGCCATGGTCTCGAGGGTTGCCCCCGAACACAGCTGATCATCTCACGACGAATCTACGTCAGAAATAAGCAGATAATGAGTCGTTTCTGGCAATGGGATCGGACGGTCTGCGTCCTTAAACGGCTATGGCACGCAGTAGCTCACAGGGTGATTTTATTTCTCACGAAAAGTATCGGCAACAAAGACGTCAACAGCGGTCAGACCTCCAACAATCCTCTGCGTGTACGGCTTTATGCCGCTGGGCTGCGATGTATAACTACGGCCTCTTTTCAGGAACATCGGAGTCAAAACAGTCGATCAGAGCTTCGTGGAATCTTTTACTCAAGAGCACGCGTTAGATGCGATCCTCCATTCAAAGTATAGTGGAACCTCCGTCACCCGAAAATTCGACGCAACCAGAACGAATTGTGGAAGTCGCGCGAAATATTCGTCCTGGACCGATCTGCATTGCCACGAGGATGGGGCACGCAACCGTGGGACTTTGCGTTATTACGCGAGCGAGAGCATTTAGATATTCCTCGTCTCTCGGTGCGCACGGTGGGGCACACTCTGTTAGATATACATAGTCGCACGGCTGGCGCATAACCTCGGCCAGCGAGGCAGCTCGCGCGGTATTCACATGCAAACGCAGTAAATAGTCGTGCAAACAGCGCGGCAGGGAAATAATAGCGTCAGCGTAGATGGTAGTAGAAAGGGGCTCGTGCGAGCATCAGTTGTGTCGGGCCCGTACAAGAAACGCATTCCAGCATAAAGCACGCTATAGGTCCCCGCAGATAATTATCTGTGTCCGAGAGGACTCCGGTGGTGCATCGGGGACTCCCCCGGAACTCGTGCCACGCGGAACGTTGCTGAATCCTGAATCTCGTAAATGCATAAATAAGCACGGTTAAGCGCGTGACACCGGTTGATCTGTCTTCGCGATCCTCGTCCTCCTTCGTAGCCAGTTAATCGTCCTTCGATTCTTTTCTCCGTTCAGCACGGTCCCGCGCCCGGCGGCCTGCTGAGCGACGAAACGTTCGCGAGGATCTCTGAATGCGGTTTGCAGCTTTCATATGCAATCGCGACAGGGTAAACCTTTTCAGGATCCGTCGGTTACATCGACGCCCTGCCTACACCGAGAGTTTTATCGCCGTTCCTCGAGGGAGGGTTTCGTCGACCTGGGAGGCTTCCGAACGGCGCGCGATTTATCACGCAAACGGCGCGGTACCATATTAAAGCGATTCTGCTGTATTTTTGAAACAATTTCGTAAACGCGAGTCGACGACTTTCGACCCGAACTATTCTCAAACGAACGACATGTATCGATTCTAATAAAAGTCTCGATGTCGAGTACGAAAGCGATCGATCGGGCCAGGAGTGACCCGAGCGTAACGAGGTCTGTTTCCTCGGAGCGAAGGAAAGAAAGCGTAGCGGTATCTCTCGCGTCTTCTGTTCTCAAGCAGAGCGTCTCGTTACGGTCGTTCGTTCCTCTTTAGGCATATTCGCATCTACCAGTGTCTGGTTGGCGCGTTGGTATCGCCGTAACCCAGGTCGCCGTCTCTTCGTGGACCGTCGGGCAGAGTCAGGGTGACGAGGCTGACGCGATCGCGCCGCGACGTGTCCGACTGAAATCTCCTCCCAGCATCGAGCGTACGACTCTTTAAGGTACGGCAAATGAAAAAATCACCTCTGCTAGGGGAAGAGGATCCAAGAACGAGGTCCCCACTCTCTGGGGCTACAGTTCCCCTCGACAGGGCAACTGAAAGGAATCTTCCTGGGTCATTTCTTTCGTTAGTCGTACCTCAGAAACTTTTCAGGCGAATCTAGAAGGTTTTCGAGAACACCGACGCTCTGGATCGTTTGGTTCGATGTCGAAAGACTCCGAGGAAATCGACGCACCGCTGGGAACCCATACTCGCTTTGGATTGCATCGCGTACGACTCGAAGGAATGCGCTGCGTCACCTCACTTGTTCCGAATCTATTCCAGCCAGCGTTCTGGTAACGTCAACGTGTCAGTAGAATTCGTAGTCTTCTCGAAAAACCCTCGCTACATCAAAGTTATGTTCACTTCGAAGACTTAACTTGGACCGTGCCTAATTTAAATAATCGACTCGATCGACTCGCGTCCATCTCCTTTGACGTTTGGATCAAGTGGCAGTTTGATTCGTTAGCGGTACAGGGCTCGAGGAAGCCCGGCGGGATGACCTAATGGCTGGTCGCGTTGGCGAGGATCAGCGAGGATGCTGACCGTTCGGGTGGTCCCGTGCCGGTCCTCGGGGCTCTTCACCGACAGCGGCACAAATACGCGCTGCCCCCGATGCCATTCTCTATCTACCTGTACGCGGGTTCTATATACACGCGCGGCGCATATCTCACTCCCTCGATCCGCGCTCTTTTCATTCCCCTCAGGGTTCGTCGTCTCTCCTCGTTCCACCTATAGCGGACACGCTTCCTCCTCCTATCTTGTCCCGTCTCCTTCTGTCTCCCGCCTAAAGACTCGCAGCTCACTTAATGTCAAAAACATTGCGATTTTATCACCCCTTTCAATTAACTTAACAATATGCCAGATACACAACAAGAGATAGCCAATAGTTTCGCAGTGGTAACGGGTCCGGCGTCGGATCGGGGGAGTCAGCTGCAGGGCCACAGGCCGGGTAAAGTTTCGTCCACGGGTGTAAGAGCGACCGAGGGACGCACGCGGCCAGCAATGGGGACCAAGAGAACTCTCGTACGCGCGTATCGGCCGAGTGACGATGCCCTGGCATTGAAACGAGTCTACCTTTCGACGCGCGTAATTCCCAGCCTAATGCCACGGTCATTATAACGTAATGTCCCACCAGTCGTTACTAATGTCGTCCCTCGAGTTACTACAAATTGCTCTTCAGCGATTTTAGGAGAATGGTCTCAAGTTACCGATGAAATGAACTTTTAAAGTCTGTGATTTCGTGAGAAGTAGTAGCATATCGAAACAGACTCGAACAGTCTTCGTCTTTCCCTTTGTTTCATGCTCCGTTTGCGCTCGATTCGGTGGTTGATCGAAATTTCGACCATATCGAGCGCGAGGGATCGAACAGAGCATCGTGGATTACCATTACCACCTAATCTCGGAACGAATGAACCGCAGACAGGCGATTTGGCCGATGGCGTAATGGACCGAGGTGGTGCCATAACCACGTTATAACGCGTTTTACCCCCCGTGGAAACCGAAACGCCTCTCCCGTGTCCCCGAGATCGCACCGTCATTGTCGTCTTTCATGTCGTTTTCTTCCAAGCTGGTTCCTCCGTTTCTTCGTCGCTAGTTCCAGTCGATAATAGATTCGTGACCTCTTTCGAGCCTTGCTTTCCCCTTTCGGAACCTTTCTATTTCTTATTGCTCAAGGATCTATGGAAAACTACAAAAGTGGATTTTTTCCTTTCTTCGATTAAAACTTTTCAATAACATTAGCATCGTATCCTGGCCTACATCCTATTCGATTTTCCCGTGACATCATAAACGACGGAAATATATTGGACTTCGACCCGTGAATAATCGAAATAAATGAATAAATAAATAAAAATTCTAGAATGGCTTTCAATTATAGTTCCATGGGACAAATTACACACGTCGTCCGTGCGAGCGTCTAAAGGTGCTGGTCGCAGCTCAACCGGTATCGCTGTCGCGACGCAACGGCTTTATTGCTGCATCGATTGCGTCGATATTAGTCGAGCCTCGATAACGGTGCGTAACTGCCTGATTGTGCGTTAAGTAACGCGTTAAACGGTTACGTAACGGGAATTGCCATGGGACAAAGACACCCACTTATCGTCTAATAAGATTACTCGCATCAGTCATTCGCTTCGGTGCAAAATGTTAAAATAGCCAGGTGAAAAATGATTTGTACAAACGTGTTAGCATCGAGTCGAAGTGCAAAAGAACCTCGATGTTAGAGGGAAGTTTCAGGAAAGAGAAGACCGCCGTCACGTATTGCACGCGGAAAGAACGATCAACTGGCAGAACTAACATTGGCCCGTATCGGGTCGGACGCGTTAGTCAGCCAGCGCAAGAGCTGCTATATCGATCGACGCTGTCCACATTCTACTTACTCGACGCGCGCTGTCCTCATTCTACTTACTCGTAGCATCCTCCGCCTTATTCAAACCCAAGCTTTCGTTCTCTGTACGATACATTGACGATGATCGATTCAACGATGCGAGCAGTCGCGACGACGCTCGCGTAACTCCGAGACGGTGCAACGTCCGCTCCGCGAAGATGCCGAGAATAATCTGCGGATCGTTTCAAGGACGTTCCCCGTCCAGCGACCTATCCACCGTTGCAGGCTTGAAATTCCTTCGAGTCACCTCGAGCGCTCGCGGTCAAGTAATTTGCCATCTTCCTCGAGTCGCGCGTTGCGTCCCGAGCGGTTATCCGTATCGCCCGGGACGCATAATCGACGATGATTCGAACGATCGAAACGAGTTGGGAAATAAACCACCCGAGTTCGAATCCGTCCGAGGTCTCCTGGTCGACCGATCGACCGGGGATAGACAACAGAAATGGCGGTGATTTATCGAAACGACAGTCGGAAACGAGGTGTGCGTTCCTAGCGGAAGGACTGGTCAGCGATTATCGTGCATTATCTCGCTGGTTCGCGATTTCCCGCCGTGTTGAAAGCAAGAAAAAGTCTTTTCGCGATAGCGCTTAAACGTCGTTGAGGGGTTGTCCTAGGTTGAACATGTGAAATAGTCGTCGATATTTACAAATGGAGGTAGATAAGGAAACTGGTGTTATCCAGATTACAATTGTAATTAAATCGCTTAATTAGAGCGTGTATCGCTCTCCCGCGTTCTCAATTAGATTATACGAGCGTAGTATAATCCTAGCACCTGGTCAAATATCGGATCGTATTAGAAAATCTTGTACATAAATTTCTGCGCCTGGGGTTCTACAAATTAAATTGCATGACACGACAGAGCTTAATTATGATCGTATCCTTAATTAGCTCGATATGCAAACATTGCGGGTAACTGGTGCGCTGGTCGATGCTCGTCCTTTTGAGAACTAGTAATGGTCAAATAAATTGTTCTGCTATCCTCGAGCTCGTAAAATTTAACGCTTGCTCTAGGCTTCTCGGCGTGTCTTCCTCGTTGCCTATGAAGTTGTTTAGGATTAATCAATGCGACGCAGACCCTACAGCCAGGATATGTTCTAGCGATGAGTTAATTTGCAACTCTGATTTTTCCTCTCCGTTTTTTATTCTCTTGAGTACTTAAGTCTGCCGTTGATTCAAAACGTACGATGTTTTTTTCATTCGTTTTGTAAGTTGCGAACCTGTTGGCATTATCGTTACGAAGAGAGTATTACTTGCTAGTTTACTCTATTATTTGCTTACTCAAGAACATATAACGACAAATACAAAAATGTCTAGCTCGCGTTAGGGCTGAAACGTTCTCGTTTAGCATAACACTGGCGTATTTTCTGGAACAACTTGATAGAACAGAGAGTTGATTCGCGAGGGACGACACACGGAGGGCTGCACGAACGTACGCGAATGGTTTCGCGTCACGTTCGCGTCGAGCATCATCCACGTTCACCCCGTAACCGTATCGTAACCGTAGCGTATCGACTGGTCGGCCCATTACCGAGCTACGTGGCCTATAAGCAACGGGGAGCGGAGTTACGGCGCGCGGCGTCGCGACCAAGGAAACCCCCGTGGACCCTGCCGCATCAGCCGATTGTCCGCTCGTAACTCGAGGTAATTAGAATCAGAAGTACCTACACCCTTGTTCCACCGCTTCGGCTTCTTCCACCATCTCCACGGCTCGTTTGTCCTTTGCCTCTTCGTCTCTCTCTCTCTCTCTCTCTCTCCAGTCTCTGCCCCCACCGTTTCTTTTTCCTCTTCGTGGTCGTGTACTCTGTCGGCCGTCTCGTCGCCCCATGTGGCGCGTTTGCATATACACGCGCGTGCGTAAGCGATGCGCGACTCGGCTTACCCCGCGCGGATATCGCGTCTCCCGTCCGCGCTGGATCGTATTTTCTCCGTTGCTCTTCTGGTTTCTCTCGTGCACCGACCGTATCCCATCGTTCAAGGCATCCTCGTCGCTCCTTCGCGACGATCGTTGCACGCGATCGCGTTTATTACCGATCTCGCGCCACGTCGGACGAATCGTGGCTAATCCAACGAATGGGATAGCTTCTCCCGCAGCGACGGGTCTAGGTGGTCTCCTCGCTTAAAACGCGAATTCTTTCGATTTCCATTGGATGCTTAACGAGGCGCCAGACGGACATCAAGAACCGTAATGTAATGCTCGGCAAGTTTGATAAGTTTCCCGAGACAGAGGCGAGCGCATAGAAACGAGGGGCGAAACCACGCGCACGGATTGTCGCTTGGGATCGCGACCTAGCTGCAGTTCTCGAGATAGTAAATGTCTGTTGATACCGTAAATTTCATATGTTTCGATGAGAATTTAACTGTTCGGAGAACGTCTCTGTTGTTCAAGGATTTTCTCGAAGATTGTCGTAAAAGACTCACCCAACGAGTAATTCAAGGAGTTTGCAAGTTTTGAGCTAACTGGATAGCGATCTAAATAAATTATCGATCGATAATGGAGACCGGTTGCGCGTTAAACACGCGTGGATTGTTTGATTTGAGTTGGTAGCGAGGATAGACTGGCAAAAAGAGCGAAAACCGGCGCGTCGTGAACGGTGACCGGCTCTCGGGCGAATTAATTAACGGCGGTCGCGGCGAAATCGGGCATTGAGCAGTTCACTCGACGAAGACACGGACGTTTTTTTTAATAGCCACTGGGAGTAATGATCGATTAGGCCAGGTTGCGTGCTAGGAGGTCCTGCGGGGATGACATTGTCGCGCGATTCACCCAGCGGGCGAGCCCCTCGACATCAAATGGGGCCGCTCTGGTGCTCCTCCAAATTATTATTACCGTTCCGCTGTACGGGAACGACGTCGCGCAGGTGTAACCGTGTGCGTTGGCCTTCGTCCTGCCTCGCATTCCGTTCCTCCTGTTCGCGCGTCACGCGACCCTTGATGTTCTTGCAACTCGACGCCACTGTTCCGTGTTTACGGGACCGGGGAAAACGTACGGAGTTAATGGATAGGGAAACCTGGTCGAACAAAGCCAGGGGTAAAAGGTTGCGAAGGATAGAAATTACCTTGGTCTTCTCACGGTGCGAAACCGTGGTTGACGAGTCGACCTCCAGGCTTGCCAGTTTTTGCGGGGGAGTGTGCATATGTAAGGGGCCTCCAAAAATTCGAAACCGGAATTCGATCTGTAACGATACAAGCTGAAGTCAATGTTTGCGTTGAAGTTCAGGGTAATATGCCTTCGTGCGGTTTAACACCTCTACGGCAGCTGTCGCGTATGCGTGACTTTGCTCTGTCAGCGGTTCTCTGTTTAAGTCACGTATGTATGCGTGACTTTGCTCGTAATGCATCTTATGTCATCGCCAGGGATACTTGCTCCAGGTTATTCAAGCTCGTGCCTTATTTTGCGTATTGCTAACGTAAGTGACAAGTAGAGAGACCAATCACGGATCGTTTCTCTTTGTTTAATCGAATTAATAAGCCAAGATTTTCTTGAATCACAGTCGCCATTGACCGACGATCGCAAAGTCCTTCTCGACCCGAGGAGATAGCGATGCATCGTTTCTCTCGAATTTATACGCAACGTTATCGAGCTCCCGTCAGCCTCGCGACTCGACTATAGGGGTCATAGCGTTAAGGTCCACCTCCTGCGCGTGTCCCTTGGATATGGAATCCTCGTCTCGTTCGCTGGGTTCTTATTTTCTCTGCTGGATGGATGGACGACTGGTCCCGTGGACCGCGTGGTCGAAAGACGCGAAGGCGCGGCGCGCCGCGACGTTGTCGAATCGAAGGCCAGCAGAGGTCGTCGAACGGCCGCCTCTCGTTGGCGGGTGTGGGTGGTTGAAAGAAGGCCAGACAAATTACCCCCGGCTTAATACGACAATGTGCCATCAACTTTGGCCTACACGCTGACAGTTACTATTTCATACAACCTTCTCGTTCTGGCTGTTCCTCGGCCCTTGTCGCCCTTTTTCCTCTTTCGGCCAGCCACCCGCCGCGTCCTTCTGCTCCAACCACGTGTGCGCGCGCGCCCGTGGTCCTGGTAAATCGAGAGGAGCAGGTACTCGATTCGACATAGCTTCTTTTGCTCTCTTCGGGACCGGAGATCGCTGGGAGCGATCGGCGACGAACGCGATCGTTCAAGTCACGCGGAAACGACGAGAACTTTTACCTCGGATGATAATTCGTGGAAACAACGAAAGCTAACGTGGCGACGAACGAAGACGACGTCTGTCTCGCGAATGCTACAGAGCCCCGATGAAGATACGAACGAAGGCAATGAATACGAAATGAGCGACTCTTAGAAAAGTATGGTACAATGGACCGCGAACACGAAAAGAGTCAAAGACCCCCGGAAGGACCGTTCTCTCGAGGTGCGTTTGTGGACAGTAAAGGGATTCCCTCCTGTCTCCCGTCTCTCTCTAGCTCGACCGTTCTTCCAGTCTTCGGCTTGGTCTTTCTTCGCTTTTAGACGCGTGAGAGATATCTCCGAATCATTAACGGCAATTAAAACATTGATCAACCGTAGAGTCGAGGCTGGCGTATAGGAGGGACGCGCAGCCCAGGCCCTGAAAAGGGTTCTCCGTGGGGCCTGGGGGGTGAGCGAACCCAGGAGGGAGGGAGGACCTCATGCGGCGAGAGCATATTACTTCGCAGGAGGCTGCGAAGTAGGCCCACCTCCTCTTCATCCAATCCTCTTTTCTTCGGTCTTTCCCTACTTCTCTTTCGTTCTTCGTAAGTCTCGGTGGATACCCTCCTCGAAGCTACAGGGATTCTCAACCGATTCTCCAGTGTTGCTGAAGGAGTTCGTCGAGTGGGTAGGATGGCTTGGAACTTCGATAAAATAAATGAAGATTCTTTACGCATGTTTCGCGTATTGATTACCGTTGGTCCTAGTATTCCGACGTTGTACGAGGCACTACTGCATCACTGGGGTAGCCGACTGGCATTGCCGTATCCTTCTGGAAGGTAACTCGACCAGACGTTCCCCACGAAAGGAGGTGGTCGGCAACATTTCGGTGCAAAGAAGAAGAATCGCGGCCCGAACTGGTCGTTTAAGGCACGCCGTATCGCGTCCCGATGTAAACGGGCAGCCAGTATCGAAGATCTCTATCGGAAGAGAGATCGCGAGGCGAGCAGCAACTCGTGCGGCTGTCCGCATCCGGGTGTCGCGGAATAGCAGCTATCTCGCGTTCCGTGTTCCCATAGAGCCAACGTACGAACGAATGTACCGTCCAGGTACCAAGGGATAGAGAGGAGACGAGTCTGCTCGCGCACGCTCTCTCGCCTATTCTCGTGTCTGCTTCACCGCGGCACGCAGGCACGGACGTGGTGGAATCGAGTTTGATGGCGGAAAGGGATGATTTCTGGAACGAGGACCGTCGTTGGGATTCTTCGATTCATCTCCTTGATGAATTACTAGGCAATAAAAACGACAACGTATCATCGATTCGGGTTTACTTGCGATTTCGACAGCTGAAGCGAAGGTACGCAGCGCGACGCGGAGGAGACGGCGGAGAGAAGGAGGAGAAGCGCGCTCACGTTCGTTGAGGCCGCGATTCCGGAATGGGAGAAGGCTAGAGAGTCGGCTGGCGTACGAATGCATAATACGGTACCTGGGAGAACGACCCCCCTGTCAGCAATCGACGCGTAAACGCCGCTAAACAATCCCGGTAAGTGGCGTGGCGCGCCGCGAGAACACCTCTCCTATAGCTCGTAATAAGCTGTACGAGGATCGTGCACGTAACGCCGCGTACGCTTGGTGGATGGGAGAGGAAGAGGGTAAGCGGAGGTGGCGGAAGGCGAAACGGTCAGTGGGACCGGATAGGGGAGGCAGCGAGTGGGACGAAGGAAGAAGCGGCGAGATGCAGGGGAGGTGTCGGCGATCGTGTTGTCATTTCTCAACTGGTCTTACCGCCGCGTTCCATGGATGAGGCCATACTACCCGTCCTTTCACCCCCTTCGCGTTTCAGCTTCCTTCTCCACCTCCACCTCCTTCTCAGGGTCTTTATCGTGCGCCGCCGCCGCCGCGTATAAGTCTACCGCCGTGAGTCCTGCCGTGTCTCGAGCCGTCAGGCTATTTATTTAATATTGTCACGAGTCACAACGGACCCAGGCGTCCAGAGGATTCCTCGACATGCCAGGGATCTGGCTGCGAGAGATCGATGACGCGCACCTTCTCGCTGACGAGACGGAAGGTCTTACCGAAATCAACTAGTCGTTCGAGATCGCAGGCCCTATCCCTCCGACATCGTGTCGCTTTATCGCCTCCCTGCGCAAACATACTCGGTCGCCGACTCCGAGATGGAAAGGTGTGTTGTACGTGGTTCGTTTCTGTTATAGAAATAGGCTTTGCTCTATACCGTTCGTTAGCGTTGACGTCAGAAACGGATATCATCTACGAGGCCCCCAAGCCGAGACAGTCCTCAGTCCTCACCGATGTACGAGAGAGGGACTGCGAGTTCTGCTTCGACCTACATGTGGCCCAGAGGATAGTGAACGTGTCGAGTCACCAACTCGGGGATCTTGTTAAACTTGATCGGCTATACTTGTCGATATCAACGTCCTCTAAGGAGAGATCGAGGTAGATAGTTCGTCGTCACTTGGTTCTCAAAGTCTAATTGTTTGGAATAACCGTGGAAGTATAGAAAGTGGAGCACTGGATTTGCTTTCCTCTTACCTAAATTCCAATGAGAGAATGTTCCTGGATTCTTTAGTAGTCGGGTAACCATTTCAGGAAGTTTATTTCAGTAATGAATTCTTCAGCATCGCACATGTTAGGTCGTCTGGCATCCTTCCAAACTCTCGCCTGCTTTAAACAATTTTCTAAGCACCTTACATACGACAGCTATGCGATTGCGATATGCGAATCATTTAATGGCGCCCACCCACGTGGATGCATGGTTTACGTCAGGGTCCTATTCAGCCTTTGATCCAGCTATAAATCTTTCGACAGCGGAATAGCGTCGTGCTATTTGCCTCGAAAGCATTCTTAAACTCTTGTAGAGAGAAAGAAAGTCCTGGAAGGAATTGCGAGTCGCGTCAGACCGTTTATCTAAGGCAGAAGCTTGACAGACTTCTCAGCTACTTCCTTCGTACAAATGGGAGGCTGGGGACACGTTGGCGTGAATTTCTCCCAAACCTTGGAGTAATTCTTTTTTTCTTTCTGCATCATGTTGACGTTAACGGGTAGACGTTGGCTTGGCATAAAAATACGAGTCGAAGAAATTGCCTCGAACCGATCAACCGATTTTGTAGGAGCCGTAGCCACATCAGACGCGATGATCCCGAAGAAAGGGCCATTTCGCCGAGATCTCGCGACAATGGTCTCGACGATTCGCAGTCTGTTAAGACGACCGATCCGTGGAAGCAGGTCTCGTTGGTCCTGACAGGGTACCGGTTCCCCACCCGTCCGCCGGTGAGAAGGAAAAGGTACGGGCAGTACCTTAAAAGAATTTAAATTGGTATCTGCCGGATAAAGAGTCGGGAATTACTGTAAAAATTCGTCGATCCTCGCCCACGCGCGTTTATTACCGTGATCCCCCACCTTTTCTCCGCCGGTTCTCTCGCCTCCTACGAGTTGTCCCTCTCTTCTATCTCTCTTCGTCGCGGGGTTAGCGGTTTAGGTTAAGTTCGTGAGGGACGCGAGCCCTCTTATTTACTTTACCGGCCCGCGGAGATCGTATAGACTCGATAAAGCATGCCCGCGACTCCGAAAGGATGCCTTCCTCTTCGTCCACTCTTTACCTCCCTCGGGATCTTCTTCTCTCGGTCCTCCGCGCAGTCCTAGCCCCCTTCCAATTGGCGAAAGTAAATTAACGCGAATTCGAGGTATTCGATTCCCTTGTCCGTTCTTTTCCCCTCGTCTTTCTCTTCCGCCGATATTCACGACCGTCGGAACGGGCGATTGCGCGATCAATCGCGCACCGTAAAGCGAATTGCATTCCCCCGCTTTTTATTGCCTGGAACGATACGCGAGCTCGCGTCTCACCGATCGTTCGCACCCCAAAACTAACAATTCGGACTCAAGAAGTCGCTTTATCGCTTTGCTTGGTCTATTAGAGAAATTATTCGAGTTTGCTTAGAAGTGCAGTCCTCTTAGCGGATAGCTTCTAATGATCGAGATAGGAGAATGTAATTCCTAAGGTTCTTCCTCGGTTATTAAACGTGGAATGCTCTAGCTTCTTCTTAATGGAGCCCTTCTCGAGTAATAAACTTACTTCTAGCGGTCTACCGCGCGTGTATCCTTACCCAAGACGTCAGAACTAAAAGACTTATGTATGTACTTGCCTGCACGTGGACGTTAACTGACGTACGGGAAGGGCAGTACCGTGGCTATCTACATAGAAGGACTACTACGACTTCGCGGATTTTACTGTCCATTATACCGTTTGTCGACCAACGTATCATCATTGGGAGAGGGATTTCTTGGTGGTTCGTATCCGATTGTTTACCAGGACAGAGGATCTTGATACTCACCGGTTAAATGTCGCTAGGGAATGAAACATCGTTGTCCGAGAGGACCGCGGGATCCGCGCGATGTACAACGTCG
Organism: Hylaeus anthracinus; assembly: GCF_026225885.1. Classification (NCBI taxonomy): domain Eukaryota; kingdom Metazoa; phylum Arthropoda; class Insecta; order Hymenoptera; family Colletidae; genus Hylaeus; species Hylaeus anthracinus. The sequence continues at coordinate 2,834,942 of NW_026534344.1, read as the reverse complement.
CCCGCGATCGTTACTTATGCAGCTGCCCTGCACCCTCTCCTCTCGCCCTTTGTTCTGCCTTTCCACCCCCGAGGGGGAACGATCGACGATTCGCGCGCGAGTCCGCGTCCCTTAAATTCAGCCCGCCTTATTTTCTCTTTCTCGATGGAACTCGTCGTGGCACGCGAACGAGCCGCGAAATGCAGGCGGTTCCGCGCTGAAAATTGAACCTTTCTGCGCACGCAGAAGAGTCTCGGTATGTATCCCTACAGAGTGTTCCCAAGTTAAACGATGACGGTGTCACGGTGTGTTCCGTTCATAAAAATAATGGATCGATCCTTTGCAACTCTTCGCCATTTTTCTTTTTGCTCGGAGCATCTAGGCTCCGCTGCTGGGTCCATCTCGCGTGTGGGTCAGGTCGCGCGAGCGTGCGCATTTCCGTCGTTATTGTCGCATCGTTCGAGCTGTTTCTTTTCCTATGGGGCCCGTAGCTCGCGTCGAGAACAGGGAGAAGCGGTGAAATTTCAGCCAAACGCACTGTTCGCGGCCGACTTGGCTGTAAAAAAGGTCCCCTTCCTCCTCGACTCGCAGCGTCGGATAAAGACGGCAAGAGCGATCGTCCTCCGCGTCGTACCTTCCCTCACGATCGATCTACTCCTTCTTCTCCTCTTTCGGAGCCTTTTTGGGCCGAGTGAGACGGAGAACGGGGATAAGGCCCAGAAATCAACGAAGTGGAGAGAGAGAGGGGAACGGGTGGCGGGCTCGATGGAAAAGAGGAAGACAAAGGGAGCGAGATCGCGGAGGCGAAACGGGAAGGAAAGGGACGGAGGGAGAGGGGCCAGACCTAAATGCGGGCCCAGGCGCGGGCGGGCCGTTGATATCGAATTTATCAGGTGTCGGGTTGCAACCGTTCATGCTCTGCCCTTAAGCACGCATCCGCGCCGTTTTGCCGGGCCAACGCGCCCGCAGGATCGCCGAAACTTCCATCCGATTTGCTACGCTCCGAGCGACCTGTATCGTGCCGTCGTTCCGCGGTCCAGCGCCCGGGAATTTCGATTTTGTCGCCCATCCGTCAGGAAAGCGTTCGCAAGAAGAGGATTCCATCGGAGATGGGACCAAATTTTTCACAATTTTTGTACATCAAACGGAACGTCCTCCTTGGATGGAAATCAACATTTGAATCCATTTTTATCTAATCATTTTAATTAAATGGTCGATGCACGATTTGCCCTCCTCGCGTTAGACATCAACGATGATTAGAAAACCGCACTCGATACAGACGAGAGTTCCCGTTCGCGGAACAATCGATGGAACCGTAACTCGCGTACGTGTTACAAGGGGTTGAGTGGATCGAGAAGGTCGAGGGACTAGACGTTGATTAGGTGGAGCTCGAGGCATCCTTTCTTTCGTTCGGTCGGACTCGTCTCTCCGCCTACTCCTACCAGCTGGACTGGATTCCCTCTTGTCCCGTCTTACCTCAGCCTAGCCAGTATTCCCTCTCCAAGTCTGAGCTCTTTTACCTCGGCTCGCCGTCAGTCTCGGCGAGTCGCTTCTGTTTTCAGACTCGAAGCACGCGATCCTCGTTCGCATGTGTAACCGGCACGACCACCGTCTTCGTTCACGTTGCGTCGTCGTGGTCGTTCCTTCCACGACAAAAGCGTGTTCGTTCGGGGCACACAACCATTAGGTTGTTGTACGCATCGTACCGCCACCAATACCGTTCTCCAGCCTCACGACCGCCAATCCTCTTTACTCGCCAGCACCACTACCACTCACGGGGCCCAATTTCGTCGGCTCGCTTCGTCACCGAAATTATTTCCACCGCTGTGTATTCACCGGACCCGGTTCCACCCGTTTAATGCTCGACATGCGTTTCACCGAAACTGGGAAATTCGACGATACAGCCGTATCGCCGGTCTCTCGATTTCATTCTTAGGTATATCCACGGTTTCTCGTCCGTGGAGAATGTTAAAATCCCAAATATTATTAAACCATTTACATACATACATATACATTAGTGGCGGCGTTCGGCAGGGGTTTCCGTAACGCGTCGAGCAATTCGGCCGAAACTATAAATTACGTCGTCCCTAGGACCGATCGAGTCCTTCGTTGCCCCGGACGTTAATAGGAACCCGTAGAGTCTGGACGTGATTAACGATCGCGGCGCGCGTTGCTTATAGTCACCGTGACGATTTACATATTACGGAGCGCGTCTTAATTTGACAGCGAGGATTTCGGCGCTGAGTCTTTGGGGGAACGATACACCGTAGGCACGAGGGATATTTGTGCGTCGTGGATGGCACGGTTGAGCGTGAATGACGAGTGGGACGAAATCGAGTGGATGACTGGAGCAAATTATCGCTTGAGCAAACTGAGCTGACAATTTCAGAGAACATTGCTCCAAAAACTTTACCGACATTTACGTACTTGATATTGCGTATATCTACGATAACCTATTTACAGCCGCGTCAAGGCTTACAGCTGAATAGGTCCTCGTCTATATATTCTCGTCTAAATCCGCATTACGCGCTCGTTACTTAAATCAACATAAAACACAGCTCTGGTCCCAAATTCGGCTTACTTTTCCAAAATATAATATCGCGTTATAATTCCAAGGATTTCTCTCTCCAACCTGAATCTGCCCCGTACTGAAATTCCAAGAAATCATCTGTCACGGGGCCTCGGAATTCGTTTCTGTATTCGAGGGACGTCGGCGTCCAAAGACACCCTCGATGAAAGTACCAAAATTTGGTAATACGGTTTCACAACGAGATCGCCGCGAAACCCGGAATTAGAAATGCAGTCGGCCTTCGAGAAATGAAGCGATTCGTATGCGACTCGTCGCGATACCGTACGCATGACAACGTACGCGGTGCCCCTTTTACGACTCGCATCGAGCAACGGAAAGAGGCAGAGGAAGAGAGCGAACGAGCTTGTGAACACGAAACGAGGACCTCCCTCGGGTCCTCCTTTTCTTTCGGCGGCGTGCGCGCGGCCGGAAGTTCCTAGCTTGGTCGTTATTACGAGACGTGGCTCGTTTCTTCTTCGTATCCGTCCTATCTCTGCTTGGTCCTCGCCGGGCATCGCCAACAGCACGTGAGATGGTGTTTCTTTCTCAAGCGATAGTCACTCGGATGGGCCATCTTCCAAACCGTGCAGAATGTTAACTTCTCGAGGCTCGTCGTGCGTTGCAATGCGCATGGCGAAAGGAAACAAGATCTCTCTAATTTCATAGTACGTTGACAGCGTACAGTTGTAGCGTGAAAGGAATAGAAACGGTAATACGTTCGTTCTACTACGTTACGTTATCGTAGTGGCATTCTTCGACCGTCCGGTGTAAAAGGATTCCGAAAAAAGTTGCAGGAAAACAGAGGCACGCAGGCATCCGACCTCGATAGGAAATTCCAACCGACGGTGTATGCAAGGAAATGAAGACGTCGCGAGTCGGCTGCTATTTACCCTGGATTCCATTTTGATCGAGAAGCTCACGTTTCCGCGGTCGCGAATTCCCGAGCACGCGAAGCACGAACACGAACACGAATACAAACGCGAACATGGAACACGAACAGACGGGGAACACCAGTCCGGAGCAGAGAAGCGAGTCGAGTCCAGTCTGCCAGCAGCGTAGGGCCCCGTGCGTCGATAAAACGCTCGGATAGTCGTAAATTCGTTTTTGCTCGTCTCCCCCTCCCGATTTCTTCCTTTCGCGCCGCGGCGCGATCGGTAATTCGCTTTCTGCCCCCCCCCCCTTTCTCTCCACTCCTCGACTCAACCCTCCTTCTCGTGCTACTCTTAAACGTACATCGGCTTTGCACGCGAACCGTCCTCGCGGATGAGAAGACGGAGACGGAGCAGAACGAGACGAGTACGTACGCTCGGCCGGGAAAAATAGTCGTGAAATATAAGCTGCGACAACGAGGGATGAGGGAGGAGGGTGCAGGGATTAGGGTGGAGAGAGTAGGAGGTAATAGCTGACGATGACCGGGATCGGGAGATTAAGCAGGACGAACGAAGATCGTTAAGGAAAGGAAATTACATCGGTGCGCTCCGGAGTCCATTGGAGTCCTATTAGCAATAAAATCGACTGGCACCGTGGCCGAATGGTTTCCAGCGGCGGTTGGCAGGGCTGGTAACCGACTGCCTTCGTTCCTCGGTTAAATGTCGTCCTTATTTCAACTGGACGCTCGCGAGATCGGATTAGGATCGAGCCACGGTGCAACGAATGCCCGAGCCACGTATCACGATTCACAGGATGTTCCATTTCGCCATCACGAAACACTCAGGGCAGACTCGATCGCATTACTAGTCCGCCGTGATTCGTCACATTTGGTGCTAATTTCGTGTCACGTCTGATGCACGTGGAACATTTGGAATGCTTTCAGAATTTCGAAGGAACGTTTGTCCTTCGAATGCCAGAGTCTGGGTCTCGAACGACCCAAGAGCTAGCTGACCCAAGGGGTCACGATTCTTTCCGAAAGCCACCGGACTAGAGCTTCACGGCACGCGAACGGTGCTCGACTTTATCGTCGTCGGCAGCCGGCGCGATTAGGATCGCCCTGGCGGCAATTTCGAGGCTAATAGCGTTGGCTCTCGAGGAAGTCGGAAAGAGGAACGGAACCGGCGCGCGGCAAGATTGAAAAGACCGACGACGGAGCCGGGTCTGCTGGGGCCCGTGGAACCATCTCGATGGTATTCAGAAGCCGGGTCGTTCTCTTCGAATGCAGAGGTTAAGAGGGATGGGAGTGGGACAGCAGCGGGCCCCCGAAGGAGGTGGGGGCGGCACGGCGCGCAGGGGGACCAAGATCTCGTGGAGGCGCAGAGACGAAACGAACGAAGAGAAACCGAGAAGAAACCGCGAGGAGAAAAAGAGACGGGCTGGGTGAGGTTGCTTTCTGCGGTTTAAGCCGTGCATACGTAATATCTGATTCTACGTCCGAGGGAGCAGGGCCCCGGTGCGATTGTCCCAGTCGTCGTGCGCGTTGCCGGGAAGCAAGACGGGAAGCATCGCGGGGACGCGATTGAGACGAGGACGAAAGATCTGGGCCCCGCTGTGGGAGGATGGTGGGGGTTAGCCAGCGGCCACGGATAAAGGACCCCAGATAGAGAGAGGCTAAGAAAAAGACATAGAACGAACCGAACCGTGGAGAGAAGAACGAGCAGAAAAAGATGGTGGACCGTCCGGGACGTCGCGAGGGAGCGAGAGGCAAATATAGAAGGGATGGGGAGCGGGAGGAAGAAGTACAAACGCAGGGAGGGTGATTGTTTTACCGGTGACATGATAATACTTAGTTTAAGAGTATTTAAGGAGGTTCGCGAGGAGTTGCACCGGCCATTCCTCCGTGTCCGTTGCGGAGAAAGATGGAACGAAGGGAGAGGAACGAGGGAAGATGGTTGAACGATGACGTTCCGAGGATGGGGAGTGGATTGGGTAGGCAGTCGATGCGAGATAGTATTTCTGGGGTCGTTGTTGCGTCCTAGAGTACGATAGTTGTCGACTATACCCCAAGATTTCACCCCGGATATATGCAAAAAACCATCTTTGTCGTTGTTTGACCGTGCACTCGAACCACTGGCAGCTGAAAAGACAAAATCCGGTTGGTGGAACTTCAAAGCGGTGCCGCGCGCGTGTCGGTGCGATATAGACATCGAGGGTACTCGAATTATAAAACATTGTGTTATTTCATTTCATACAGCATATCCTGCATTTATTAGTCGAAACGTTACAAGATGTACGACTCCGCGAAAATTCGCGAGGTACCGCGGTTCGGAACGTCCGAGTCATCGTCGTCATCGACGTTGTCGTCGTTGTCGCCACCGTCGTCGTTGTCGATTCGAGCAGAAGAGAGAAAAAGGGAGCACGGGAGAAAGAGTAGTGGGAGGTGGGCCAGAAAGAAGCCAGGGGATGGGGGAGAGAGGAGAGTAACTGAGACGATCCGGCGGCGGCGGCGGCGACGACGCAACCTATTGTCCTCGTGTCCACAGCCTTTTTCAATTCAAATTGAAGCCGCAAAAAAAGCGCAGAGCACACACACGGTTCGGGCACCGAACGCGAAAGCCGGTCCCTCGTTCGTTGGTTCGATACAGGAGGAAAAGGACCACTCTTCTTCCTTCGCTCAGGCCTCTTCTCGTTCTCTCGTCTACGTCGTACGGGGGCTGATTCTATCGGACCGTAAATATCACCATCACAGAGGTAGCTAACGGGCCCAACCTCCTTCTGCAAACCAGCGTGCACACGCACACGCGCTCACGCACACGTACACACAAAACGCGCGTACACACTCGTGGATGTTTCGTGCACGCCAATATACGAGAGCATCGTCGCGAAGAAGAGTACTAGAAACGAGCCAAACGAAAAAATCCTTTTCTTCTGTCCCTCCCCCATTCCCATTCTCTTCGTTTTGTGCTTGGTCGCGTACTTTGGCAGGAATCGGGGACCGCTCGCGAGCGTCTCCGTTTGACATTCAAAGAATATAGGGAAGGACCGGTGCCACGAAGGGACTGGCCCCGAAATCGGCGGCTTCGATCAGATTCGCCGCCCTCTTCCGTTCAACGGGCCCATCGCGAGTTGCCGAAGAAATACGCGGAATTCGTCGCGTCGACTCGTTGCGCTCCGAGTGCATGTATTTTTCGCCTGCGTCCGTGAGAATCGACAAGATCCTCGATAATACCTCGGAGCCTCGTTTGTAGTCGGCTCCCCGTTCCCCTGGACCCTGTGCCTCGAGTCCCCGGCGAACGATAATTTCGAGCGAAATGCTGAAAAATTTATCGTCGACGTCTAATCTCGTAGGCGCATTTTTTTTTAATAAATCCATTAGAGTTGGTCTGGCTTCGTCTCCGAATCAGGCAACTCGTTGGACGGGTAGCAGGAGCCAGTCAGCGAACGGGCCAACCTCGTCTATACTTGACAAATGGGGACAGTAGTAACGAAGCGTAATGGAACTTCGAGTAGCGTGTCCGGGAAAGTAATCGTTCCTTGTTGGTCGAGGAAGCGAAAACGAACGTAGATTTATTAGTTTCACGTTTGGGCCTTCTTCGGGACTTACTCGAAATGTAATAGGATTGTTTATCCTACTCGTTTCCGTTTACTTTACCTAGATTCTCGCTCATTTTGCGTAATCTTCTAAGCTTTCATCCTTACAAGACAGCTTTTATTACGATCAAACGTCGCTCTATTTACATAACGCGTTCGCGGCTATGATACCGCCCGGAGAACGATGGCCGTAATAATTGTAATTTATGCGATTAACTCTGAAACCGGTATCTGCAGACGAAGTCCCCCTGACCCGTATTACATCTATAAATCGCGTTTTTCTATTACCAGTCATAACCATAAAAACTGTTTCAAGCGTTCGTTTGCAGACACAACGCCAAGCTCCTCGCTAGGGCTAATATCGTTTTCCATTTGCTTTCAGGTAAGGAACTTCATTTTGCTGCACACGCAGACCAATCGCGCGATCATCGACGATCAAGGCGTAAGTAAGCGACTCGTTTTCTTACACAACCCACAGACGTGACTATTTTTCGCATTATAATTTGTACAACTATCGTCTACACGGCTGAACGATAATCGTAAAGCGCGCGAGGTTGTTGAACAACTTGAGTAACTTTTACGATGCCATCGTAGACTTTAATGCACACCCTTTGCTTTTAGAGCTCCCTTTATTATACAAGCTGGCGCTCCATTCGTCGAGCATTTACGGATGTTATTTTCGAAAAGTTTGTATCGAATACATGGTAGCTTCTAATACGAAGAGATTGATAGGCGCGGTGGTTAAGAACCCTGAAACGAAGGATGCAAATCGGTAGCAGGGATTAGTTTCGAGTCCCGACGCGGCTCCTTTATCCGTTAAAAAGCCGTGCTCTCGATGACACTTTACAAGAAACGCAATGATCGGTCCTGGGAGCCGCGTATCGGTCCTGGGTCTTTTGAAAGAATTATGGGTACCGCGGGGTCCTGCGAGCAATCTTTGTCTCACCCCGTGAGATCGGGGGACAAGAGCCTGGGCGCAGAAGCACTGGGGAGTTTGGTTCGTTTGGCTTCGCAAAAGCCTTCGTCCAACCCCCTCCATCCTCGGAGTAGATACTTTAAGGCGGTGCCGCGAACAGCGAGAAAGAGGGTCCTCGATCGCGGATCGTCGGGCCCCCTGGTCCCCGCTTTGCATTTGTTTCGGCGATCGGACCCGGCTGCTGGGGCCCGTTTCCCCTTTCAGCTGTCTTCCCCCGTAGGTCCTTGCCATTCCTCCTCGTGCTCCCCTTTTTCCTCCGCCGCGCACTGTTTCTCCTCCCTCATTCTTCTTCCCTCTATCTTCCCGTTCCCTCGTTCCCATCCTGCGCGGCTGGACAGCCACGTCAGTCTCTAAATTACCCTGCCGTGAGCGGGTCCCTCGGCGGTGTCTATCGGCTGCCAGCGACGGCCACCGAGGGACGAAGACCAATGCGTTTTCGGCCTTCCGCGTGTGCTTCTTCGTTAATTGATAACTGATATCTCGGATCTTCGGACGGTTTTCGGCTCCAAGACCGAGCTCGGGGCCCAAGACAACGGAACAAAACACGCCGTCGAACCGGAGGACTCTTCTTCGTCCGCCTCTTACCCTATTTCGTCGGATTCACAAACTGTCTCGTTTCTTCCTCTCGTTCCCTTTTTCCATCTACCTTCTGCCCTATCCCCGGGCTCCTTCCTTTCACTCTTTTTCTTCGTCTTCCGGCTCGTTCCTTCTTCGACCACAGTCAGACAGCGCGACCGAGACAGAGAGAGGGAGGCCAACCCTGGCCTCCGTTTTATTCGTCCGTTTCGGGACCAGCCGATCAGGACCCAAGCGCGACAAGGACAACCCAGAGGGAGCCGCGGAGAGAACGAGTCGTGAGGAGAGGCAGGCGGACGCGCCGACTGTCGCGCGCCTTTTTTTCTTCCTCTTCTTCTTCTGCCGCTGCAACTTCTGCTACCGCTGCTCCTGCCGCCGTCGTAGTGGCCTGCAGCTTCTGTTGCCGCTGTCTTCGTTCGTCGTTCTTTCCTTCGTTCGTCTTTTTCCTCCTACTTTTTTTTTATTTTCTTCTTCTTACCCGTGACTCCGCGAGGACTTATAAGGCGATTCTTCGCGTTCCATCCGAAAAAAATCCCGAGTTCCGCGCTCCCGCGCGTTAGCATCCCCAACCGTCCACGGATGGAACTGGAATAACGTTCGTTCCGCTGACGGAACGCGTCGGTTTCCTTGAGGGGCAGGGTCAGCCGAGGTCGCTTCCTGAATCGCTAAAATTACAAGGCGATATCTCGCTTACTTCATCTTATCGCGATGTTTCTGGTCGCTAGGGTCTTCTCAACTTCCATTTTTGTCTTCGCCAGCTCTCTTTGGATCTTCGACTTTTTTCGCTTTCTTGGGTGTCTGGTGATAGCTTGGGAACGTACTACGGGTCATCCTAAAAGACTCGATGCCTCGACGTCTCTTGTACTCCCATTTCTTGAACTCTATTTAATACTTCTATTTAATAAAAGGATCGAAATAAATAGCCCGTCCGAGAGGTCGACGTACCCTAAGGTTTCCTACGTAACGAAATGGAAAGGTGTAACGCGATGAAACTCGAGGTTGCCTCCGCATCGCGGGGTAGTGGGCGGTGATTATCGTGGCTTGGATTGCATCTTCTTACACGTTCTTTCGGGGCTGAATTCGACGTTGCTCGTGGAAACGAACGTGTTACGTTCGTCCGATAAGGAACATAATGGAAAATTAGATGCAGGCTGGACGTGCCCCGTTCCTACGTAGAAAGTTTCGATCATAGAGTACGTGCAAAGTACAGGGTACCGGAGACAATGCACCGACGCGTAATGACTAGGTTAATGGGAAAAACAATGTGCAAACAAGGCACTGCGTCGTAGATAAGAGAAAGAAGATAAGCGCGAACCGCGGGACAGGATGGTTGGAATCTTTCGATTTAATGATATCGCGATCCACCGAACGTATAGCCGCGGAGAGAGTTTATCGGACCCGCAATAACTCTCGAGAAATACTATTCGACGAATACATTATACGGCGATACTCACGTGAACATGGGTATTACTATTAAAAGCTGGCTTTACTCCTTCGTTCTTCGCCGAGCCACAGGAAATCAATTTTCCTGATTGCACCGAACAGGGAGAGTCATTGCACCGGTAATCGTCGCGATAAAAGCTCACTGGCCACGGTTAGCGGGGTCGAAGGAAGGAATACCTTCGAATCGTAAAGCGTATCAACTTTTAACCCCTTGGTCCAAAGTCACGGAACTCGATCGAAGCAGTCGTTGAAGTATTTCGCAGCCGCACAGCTCTCGATTCGTGAAGATTCGTTCCAAGCGGTCGGAGGAGGAAACTTATGGCGGTGGTTTGCTCCCGCGAATCTCAATTTTACCGTGGACGGGGGTAAGAGTCGGGTCTCGGGTACGTGGCCCTCGAGGCCGGATGTTTGGCCGTGCAACAATAGAGGGTGATAAATGTGCACGTCAAGGGCCGCGGAGAGGGCTCCTTCTTCCACGAGGAACCTTCCTAGCCTTCTGCTCGGAGCGATGCCACGGGATGAGAGCCTGGCTCGCGGCTATCTCCATCTTGAAACGGGATACGTGGACGCCCGCGCATCCTAATGCCGCTCTCGGTCGGACTCTTGTCCATTGCAGGTAGAACCCCTGGAATATCTCTGTATTTCGGACGGTCGACTCGGCGATTTTCAACGAGTCTCGAGTCTCGAGGTGTCTGCTTCTAGATGCTCGCAATAGTCGCTCGAGGAACGAAACAATTCTCTCGGAAACTCTGTTTTCAGACGATTGACCCCTTGAGCGATTAATAGAGGCTTCTCCGCGCCTCGTTTATTAAAAGAAACGTAGCCTCGTCGAAGGTTGCATTAAGATTCAACGATAAAGGAAACTCGTCTAAATTCCCGAGAAAAACAGGATCGACCAGTTGCGTGAATCTGATTAAATGGAAAGTATAGTAGTCTACTGAGCGGTAATATTACCGTCTAGGCGATACTATTGCTCGATAAACTCGGTTGTACATCGGGGAGTGGAGTATCGGTTACTCGTGTAACAAGCATCGTGTGTGTGTGCGTGCGTTGTATGTCGCGTGGTAACGTTCGTTGGGCGAATCCTCTATCGTTCGCGTTTCATTCGGCGGAGCCGATGCCGCGCGACTGGTTCTACGAACCAGGACAAATTGCGTTAATTAATGAAGTCGAGCGGCGAGCAATAACGCGTGCACCAAAGAACAACGACCGTGTTCCTGGCGGCCAACAGAACCGCCGATCGCGTTAATCAAAGAAGCGATTACGTTTTAGCGATGTCTAATAAGAGATTACTTTTCTTTCACGGATCCAGCATCGTTCACTCCCCGCACGACTGCACGCGCCTCGACGAGGAATTACCACCGAGTTCTGCTCGAATAGTTTCCCAGCAACATTCCATCTTCGTTCTTCGCATTTCTCGTTCGCTAGATACCCTCCTCGACCGTTACAAGAATTCAAACGCGACGCCTAGGTACGCGGGACGATTCAGGCTGATGATAGCGGATAAGCGGTGTCGTCGTAAAATCTCGTGGCCCGTTCGAGACGAAAATTATGCTTCGTGGAAAGGAGAGGCTGCCTTTCCCATGCTCGTTCCCCATTCCTCGCTGTCTTCGTTTCGAAATTGGGCACACGCGTTGCCTGGCTCGGGATTCTTTTGCTTTCTCGATATTTTCAGACGTTCCGAAGTAAAATATTCAAAAGAAAATCGAGTACACGTGAAATCCTGAATGCGTGGATGGTTGGTAAGGTAGTGGAATCTTCGACATCGCCAACAAATTTTTATACTGTTCCTCATCTATTAAAAGCCGAAACGTTGGATAGTTCTAAATTAGCACCTAGAAAAGTCCCGCAACAACGTTGCCACTTCGTTGATACGGTCCCTAAGAGCAGTGTCACAATTGTTACGAGAGCCTGCGCCTAGGTCCTGCAGAGGTGTGTATCGTTAATGTCATTGTCCGCGCAGGAAACACCGGGGCGTGGGTGTCGACGATCGCAGTTCATTGAAAATTCCTGGCTGTCCCCAGGGTCCCGTTAGAACCGCACCAGGAGGGCTACCGTCGCGTCGGTCGCCAGCGATGGATTATTTAGTGGAGGCACGCGCTACCGCTTGATTTTCACCTGCAGATAACTCAATCCTCGACCCTCGCGCCCCGCCGAATCCAGGGTCTCGATTGTTACCTTTGGTCGTTTTCCTAGACGAGTAACTATTCCGAGAATATTTCAGTCGCTTTCCCTGTTTTCTACGTCATCTTCCGTTTTTCGAAAGTCTGGTACCGGTGTTCGAGCAGAGTGCATGGTGGATTAGTTTCTTCGGGAAGACACGGTTGGCTCGTCATTGGTCGAACCGTTTCGTTCTCGCGATCGATTCTGAGCGACGCAAACCAAAGGTGGATCTCCTCGCGAACAATAAAGCGACGAACCGGTAGAAAGAGGCAAGAACAACAAGACGGGAAGCGGAACGAGAGGACGAGCGAAGACGAGAAGGAAGAGACGAGTGAGAAGACGAGCGCGAGGAAGAGGGAACGAGAGCATCGGTATTAATTACACGGCGCGCGTCCGGCTCCCTAGGCCACCTACGGTTACCCGCTTTGCATAATACGTATATACACTTACGGGTAAGGGTGGCAAGGGAGGACGCGAAAGAAGGTACAGTTCGAAGGGACAGGGTGGGGGAGAGTCGGCGAAGTGTAAGGCCAAGACGAAGAGAAACGTTCCATGGGGAGGAGGACAGGCGAGAGGGGGAGGATCTGGCGCAGATCGAAAACGAGGAACGGCGAGGAACGTGTTCCATTCCCACTCGGTCGGAACCGGAATTGCCTCCCCTTTCTCCTTGGTCCTGGACCGCGGAGAGAACCTCGGAGGAGAAGGTTCGTCTTCTTTTGTCCTTCTTTCTTTTTCTTTCACCGGGTCGAAGCGCGCCTGATTATTTAGGCAGCGAATGTTTAATCGAAGCATTGTATCGGCAGGACCAGAGCGCTGCTCCTCGGTTGCCTGGCTCTCGGGCTCCTCTCTCGTTGTGTTTAGCCAAAGAGACACTCTCCACCTCCTCCACCCTCCTTCCTCCCCTCTGGCCTCCCCCTTTCTTCCTGTCTTTCTTGCCACCGCCACCGCTTCAACTGCCACCTTCGCCTCCGCTGCTACCGCCGCAGCCGCAGCCGCCACCTCATCCTCTTTACGTTTATTCGTTTATTTGCTGGTGGCTGATACCTCATTACCGCGACAGATCCACCGATAAGCGCACCGTTCTCGGAAACACACAATGCGCCCCTCCTTCCTCGAGGCTGCCGCTGCTGCTGCCTCCGCTGCCGTCGAGAAACAGAGAGGAGAGACGGAGGTGGCGGCATCAGGAGCACAATCCGCACGGGCGAGCATCCTTGCCCTTTCCTCTACGTCGTTCGCCGACCTCTTCTTCTTCGTTCATCACGCTCCCTCTTCCCTTTCGGGGATCTGCCGTGTCGTAGACTTTACCGAGAAAGTAGATATCACTCGCTGGTCCCCTGTCGTGCACTCGCCCTGCCTCCCGCGAGGGTGGAATCGCGCGGTATAACTCCATTGGACCGCTTTCGTCCCGGGACCTCTCGCTTTATCGCTCTATCGCGGGGCCGCGAATCGAATTTCCATTTATTAGCGGGTCAATCCCACGGAAACTATTCCGCCTATTTGGCCGATCCACGATAGAGCATAGATATCTTCGAATGGCCGCTCCCCGATCATCTCGCACGCGGAGGTATCGATTTTCGTGCCAGTCGAACGCGGCATCGAAATTGAACTCCTTATCGATCGAGATCCACGCGGGGATAGGCAATTGCCAAAGAGGCCGACCGGCAGGTATACGTTCCCATTCGATCTGAAGCGAATTTAATTTGAGAAGAAACAAAAGACGGGCTTTTGGGCCTGCATCTGCTGAGAATATCATTTGGCCAATTTAAGACTGCGTCGAGAACCCAACGAGCACGTGCACTTTTCGAGACTTGTGAACCACGTCTTCATTAACGATCAATATTTCGAACTGTTTTCGAGTGTCCTGGAAAATGTTGCTGGCGTATTACGCGCACATATCTTAGAATATCTCGAAGAAGAAACCCGTGGACCGCGCGGCATCGGTCACGCTTATTTTTGTCTCGTCTGGCTACTGGAATTACGCGGAATTTCCATTTATTAAGAATGACCTTCGCTCTTTCGGGGAATACTCGTACCTATTAGCAAGATCGTAGTAGATAACGATCAGCGCAAGAAATGACATTCTCGCGAAGTCACGCTATCCGAATAACCGTCAGCACAGTTTCGATTGTTGGGTAAATTATGCTAACGACGAACAAGCACGTATGTGTCGTACGACTTGAGTCGAATTTCACCGTCGATGGGATCATAGAATCGAGGAACTCGAGTCGATACGATCTCTGGATCTTTGCTACGATAGACGTGAAACGTCTTGCACGAACGTGTCGTTTGACACCACAGAGCAACGTTTACAATTACTCACCCCGATCCCTTTCAGGATCGATTCTTCCTTCTCGTCGAAATACACCGCGTCTCGAGTGAATCGGTATAAATAGCGAGGGAAAAAATTGCCTCGTAGGCGGAGGGGGTGTAGAAAGGGAAAGAGCGAGCGGGGCGGAGAGCGAGGGGGGATTGGACATTATTTATCGATAGCAATGAAAAGGTGGCGGTCGGCGCTTGATGCCGGAGGCTCATTATTCAGATTAACGTTACGCGCCTTTTTTCGCCGACCAATACGCTGCTGAATATTACTCAATAAATCACGGACGTCACAGTGCTAAAGACCCAAAGAAAGGAGGGTCCTTGAGATTTTTCAAATCATCCGGCTTGATGAATGCAACATCGTTCCGCGGGCCACGAACTCGGAGGCTGCTCGGTGAACGAAGCGCGCACCAGAAAACATTAACATCGGCTACCAACGCGTCGCCATTAGCATGAGTTAAAATGGTAATGGTAATACAATACATCGATTGAGCGGCGTGGAATCGTTTACCAGCCACGGGAGGCGTTAAACTCGAATGCAGCGCGTTGAAGATACCGAGGCGCTTCGAGCCGATTAAGGAGCGTTTAACTGATTAAGGAGCGGGTCATTACCACGACGTTCCCCGACGTTGCTCCGCGAGACCCAGGGACGCGTCTTTCGGCCTCGAATCAGAGGAGATCAAGGCTGGCGACAGCGAACAAGTTCTCCACTTCTTCGTTCGATTTCGCAGGGTAGGTGATCGTTGATTCTCTATCCAGAGTCCGGTGCGGTAGATCCAACAAGCTTTGCTAAACAAAGGCTTGGACTCGATGGTCCATAGTACCGAAGCACCGATGCTGTACATCCAACCTGGGCCGAAGAAAATACTGGTACCTGGTAAAAGAGACACTTTCAGCGCGAAAACACTTGTAGTCGAGCCCAGGCTCGCCTGGATACTTGAGTCGCATTATTATATCGAACCAGGCGCGGCAACCGTCCAACACCGTGGGATATTAGCGTCGAAAGTCGAGCGACGCGGTAAATAAACGTTCCTGGTTCCGTGGCATTATGCGGGAGAAAACTTTGTTCCCAACCGAAATATGCGGAGCGAGGGAGCCGGCGGTCCGGCGCTACTGGTAATCGAGATTTATATCCCGATTACGGCAAAGGGGAGGGGCGACCAGGTAACGAGGAACATTCTCGTCCGGCCCTTAACATAGTTAGCATTAGTCGTACTCGGCCGCGAAAAGAGAGAAAAGGGAAGAGGGAACGCTACGCGGCGGGCAAATGTATTCCAGTCGTTGCTGGTACAATAGAGTTACGAACATTTAGCAACCAGAACGATACGCGATAACGTTCCTCCTGGTAATTTTAATATAAATGGAACGTATCTCGGGAATAACAGACCCATCGCACGCTGACGACGGGAGCTCGATCGTGGACCGAAGCACCAATGCCGACACTCCCGGTCGATATTGGCTCGTTTGTATATCGAGGAAATAATTGTCGTGTTGCGTTCAGGAAATCCGAGCCTTGCACAGCGAAAATGGAATCCACTCGCTTAAGAATTCATAACGCGATGCTACAGCTCGGGGAGTTTAACAACGTTCCCGAGGTAGTCGCCTTCCTCTCGGAGGAGCGAGTGGCGCGGATGAGATCACGCGATTAGTCTATTACCCAGGCCTATAACCCAGCGGGCGTCATCCGATACACTTTAAAAGAAGCTGTACTACGCAAGGATGACGAGGATCGACGCTGAACACCCTGTTATCCGCCTCGTCGAGCTTACGCGATCCGTGGAAGAAGAAAACGTGGAAGGAAAAGGAATTCCTGGATGTCTTTCGCGCGACTCACTGGGTCACCATTTATAGACGTATTCATCCGACTCGCGAGAAGGGGAGTCGGAGGAAGGATTATCGCGGGGCTCACGGAGGGCAGCAGGACGTCGCCAAGCGTGGGATAAATATCTAGGGTCTGTGTTTCGTTTAATTAGCATCGGTATACCAGTACGCTCGCACCCGCGTCCGAATACGTGTACGTGGCGCAACAGGCCGACGTAGGTACACCAGGTAGGGAGCGAGAGGGTGAGCGAGCGTGTTGGTTCGCGAGTGGGTGAGGGTGGAGAGAGGTAGAGCTGGAGTCGAGCCGCGGATCGTAAGGACGCGCGGATGTTGTAGGAGAGCGAACGGAAGGGAAGAGGGCAAAGAGGAAACGGCGAGAGGACAGGAACGAGAAGAGAAGAAAAGGAGATTGGGAGAAGGAGGAGAATCACAGTTGGACGGACACGTTGACGAGGCACGGTAGTACCTCGAGGACTAATTAAATAAATCCGGGAGCGGCTCCTCGGGCTGCGATCGCGGCCGTAACCGCCACGACGATGGTTAGGGTCGTCGTTGCGGAGGCGTCTCGGGTCAAGCAGAAGGTCAGCACGCTGGCGGTCCATCTTCTCCTCCCTCCTCGTCCTTCTGCTTCATCACCGTCGTCCCGGTGCTCCTCTTTTCGTGACGAGACTAGCGCCCCTCGTGTCGTAGATTACCTTCCGTCCTAGCTAGTCATGCTAATTTATTCGACGGCGAGCCCCGACCGGGCATAACGATCGCTTTCCGTCGACTGGAGCTCGACCTCGAGAAATGCACGGGTCGAATGTTGCCGATTAGCAGCCCGAGACGAGCATTCGTTCCTCGAGCCGCGAGATTTTATCCGGGAAAGCTCGAACCGACGAAAGGCGTAACGACGTCTGGACTTTCGTCTCTCCGCAGCATGCCGATTAGCTGGGATGATCGCGTAGAAAGTGGCCATCCGCGCGATATGGCCAGCGTCGAAGCCTAGCTCGATAGGAATTTGCCTGGCAAGCAATTTCATTTTTCTGAACAGGAAGAATCTCGAAACTCGAAAAGCGTTTGACCTTTTACTGCATGAATTTCTCACTTATCCGAACCGAGGAAACTCTTACCCACGAGAAGAAATAGCCCACAAATTTCGCGAGCGGTTGTCTCGACGAACTTTCCAGGGTTTGGATTAATTACGCTCCCGACAGGCCTCGTTGCGCAGAGGATCGAGGCGTAACGAACCGAATTTCAAGTTGCGCCGTTCGAGTATCTCGGGAACGTCCATCTAATATCGTAATTCCAACGGACCGCCAGTGGAGTTGCAGGCATCGAGGATACCCGATGCACGAGCAGATAGAGCCTCTAAACCGCCTCTCGCGGTACACCTTGCTGTTAGCGGGCGATATTAGTCTAGGTGGCAGCTGTTGGTGAGAGCCTCTGCTTGTAACCAATCAACGTGGTCGGTCTCTCTTCGACGCCGTTTTCCTTCTCGGTCTCGTCGTTCATCATCCGCCACTCGGCCGTCCGAAGTTTCTCCTCTCGTTCGCGTACGGGGCACGAGCTTCGACGAGTCATTACGCGAATACCGCGAAGTCAGCTCGGATGTTCCGCTGGTGATGCGTCGATGGCTCGTGCTCTTCGCAAGGGGAGTAGTTTTCTTCGTTTTCAGGATGGGTTAAATCCAAGTCAGACTTCGCTAATTGAAACTCTTGGCTCGTGTTGTTGAATAATAATTTTGTCGACGCGAGACGCGAATTCGAGGAGTATGGACGTTAAGGATTACGCAAACGAATCGTATTTCGATTGGCACCTCTTCGATAGTTTTGGAACTTTGTATTTTCGTGCACAGTTTCTGGACCAGTTTCATCGGTTTGTTAAGTCCTTCCACTCGGAGCTGTGTTCCTGCACGACAGCTGGGACAGCTTCCTTATATTGTAGCGACGCTACAGCATTCCTGCGTGATCCATCCGAGCATTCCATACCGCGAGATACTGCCGCAAGGATTTCGAGGTGTTTGGAGGACTATTCGTGCAAGAAACTTTAATAACCTGTCGAGTAAGGACACTGTTTCTCCCAGGAATTTTGGGTGGTCCCTGCAAATTCTACGAACATAGCCGTATGTACTATGCGATATCTAAGAGAACCTGAAGAATCCCGCCACGGTTGTAACGCTTCAGGAAATGCGGATCGACCCGAAGAATCGTTTGCCGGATTTCATTTTCCATCGAGCGGATTTCGATCTCAACCAGGACTCCGCAGCCCCGCCAGGAGGCAATTTATACGTTAAACGGTTCCGTGTTTTTCCGCGCTGCTCGCGGTACCAGTTCTTGTGGATAGACCTCTCGGCGAGAGGAGATATCGTCGAGGTAGGTAGAGAGAGGCGAGTACGAATGCGGCTGCGTCCCGTTCAAGACGATAAATATAATGCTCGTTCGTGTAAGGAAAGTCGACGGCAAAGACGACGACTAGGATGAAGAAGAGGTGGACGCGGTGCACGAGAGCGGTCTAAGGGCACCGAGCCACGACCACTTTGACTCGGCATGCCACTCTTATCCCCTAATTAGCATACAATTTCTGTCATTGCGGAGGCTGGTGGAACCCAAGCGAGCCGAGAGTATAAGCACTAAATACCGTCGCGGAAACATCCACGTGGTGCGTGCGCCCCAACCGCGGCGACCAACTGTACGCGCAGAGGACAAATTGCGCACTCCATTTACATATGTTCCCGCGTACTGTTCCACGCACCGAACGGTCCTCGCGTCTTGCTCGATTTACGCGGTTCTGTTCGTCCCTACGACTCGATAAGTCAGGAAGTATACCCGTGGGAGTAGGTTTGGTCTATTAGGTGGGCGAGGATGACTCCAGTTATCGCGAGACTTATAAGGAACATCCACTCTATGATCTCGAATCGAGGGTTTAGATGAAACTCGCCACGAGACGCAGACAGATGCAACTAATATTTTGAGAAACTGGAATCTCTTCTTTGAAACATGGACGACTCTCAGTCTCTCGAACGATAGCTCTGCTCGTTCTCGATGTTTCGTAAAGCATCTTGTCCTAAAAGGTCTAACGGCCGCTCCAGCCTTCGTACGAAACGTTTAACGAGAACACCTGCCAACTTCGGGGTGCAAATGCACGCGTCATTATCAACTAATAAGGCCCCGAGTGAAATGATCGGGTATTGCGGAGGCGAATGACCGGCGGGACTCGTTAAATTGCTGCCACTTATCGCCAAGGTGGTTCGAGCATTTAAAGGCATCGGCGCGGTAATGTGGACGGTATTACGCCTGTCTCTGCTAGCGATCGCGTACGCGAACCGAGGTTCTCGGAAACAGGTGTTTTGGCGTCGAAGTAGTCGGCGAAACAGGCGTTCTAGCAAGTCCTCGGTGGACGTCGAGAACAGTTGTGTAAGCAATTCGTACTAAAAGCTGTACTAGACAGTGCTACGCTGGTAATACTTACGTTTACTCGTGCTTGAAGTTTAACGTTAAATGGCTGGTAAATTAATAACTATATTCTCGCGAAATCATAATCGCCTACGGTAATTCAAGCTACATCGGGGAGAAAATCGTCGTTGATCAAGCTCTATTACCGTGCAAATCCTCATCGAGCAGTGGCTCGGTTGCTCAAGCTTTATGCGCAAATCCTCATTGATTAGCGACTCAATAGCTCAAGCTCTATCGCTGGGCAAATCCTCGATGACCAGTGGCTCGGTAGCTCAAGCTCCATCGCTAAGTAAATCCTCGTTTACCAGTGGGATAGTATTTCAAACTATAATGAGTAACTCTGGCGTCGAAAGGCACGCTATATGTTTTCCTGACACAATGCTGCTAATGTTCGAATACGCGAGAAGCCTCCGTCGCGATCGCAACATGGCAAACGGAAACGGAATTGGTAGTCGTAGCACAGATTTACCTACCACGGGGAGCAGTTCGCCGACGATGATTTCTTCTTCCGCGCAGAAGAAGACAGAGGGCGATCCCTTATGGGCGGAAGGGTCGCGGAAAATAATAAATAAATATTATTGCCGGGGACGCCCATTCTTTAATAACCGAGAGGCGAAACGCACACTGCCGCGCGGCCGTGTATGTATAAATAAGCGTTCGGACGGTACCCCGAAGTCGGAGCGTTAAAAGGACCAACGAGAGTGCGGCGTGCTTCGGAAAGTTCGATTAGAGTTTTTGTTTGCTGCTCAGAGGCAGCGCGTTCTCCGTCCCGCCGCGTCGTTCCTCGACTTCGTTCTCCGTTTCTCTTCTTCCACTTCAGTTCTCGGCTGGCCCGTCCTCGTCGTTACACTTCCCTTCCTACTCTGTCGGGTTCGCCTCGAACGCGCCGATGGTTCGTCCAGGTGCGTGTTCTCTCGTTTCAACGTTCCTCGACGAGAGAGCCGAGGAGGCCCGATGGTACTCGCAATTTTTTGCTCGACCCGTTCCTCGATCCCAGAGCGGCACGAAATTTCGCGGAGACAGGGGGCGAGAAAACGAGAAGGAGGAGACGCCGAAGAAACGGAAACGGGTGAGGAGCTTGCGTCTCGTGACCCCGTAACCTTGGAGAGCCAACATCACCCTGATTCTGCTCGCCTTCGCAAAGAACGACCATTTTCTTAATCGAGTCTCGGCGAGGTGACCCCAGCAGCTCTCGTATCTCGGGCGAAGGGATCCAGGTACGGCTCGTTTCTCGTAAAAAGTCGAGCCACGAAGACGGGCCACGTAACAACCGCCTACAAGTTAAAGCACGTGGACACGTCGGTTTTTTCTTCGCGGCAGGGACCGCGAATCGCTCGGGGCTTCAATTTAAGCGTACCCGGCTAAAACAATAGGCCAGGCGTCTTCCTTCCACGGCCGTCAGGCCGTCGTTTGGACAGCCCTGGAGGCTGGGTCGGAAAAAATAAATGGCCCGAAGAACCGAAACCCTCTACGAACCCAGCGCGTCCGCGCGCCAACGCCGCGCTGTCCATCGGGACGGGCTGGATGCGAAGGAAACGACGGTTATAGAGAGAGAACAGGCCTGGCCAGAGAGGTATACGTACACCGGAGATGTAAAAGTGGATGCCACCACGCCCAGAAACGACCTCGAGACCTCCTTCGATCTGTTTCTCTTTCTTCCCTCGACTATCCTGCGAACCTCGAACTCTGACGCCGCGCTGAGAGCCGCCTCGGCTAGACCGAATGGCACCCTGCCCTGCCAACCAGACATTTTTGGAAGTATGACCGGTGATGTCGAACGAGATCCTTGGTATCGACACAGTGTATCGTGATTCTCGAAGCAGCGAAGTACCTCGGCAGTGGAGTATCTCCGATATCGAGAAAATCTCGACGTTTTACGACGCCCGAACGCACCGAAGCGAGGATATCTGTGCTACGCGATAATCCCAGTGTCCTCCAACTCCGAGGGACGGTCGTTAACGAGGATCGCAAGCTCGAATTAGCGGTAATATTCTACGGGAAAGGTTCGCTCTTACGTCACGCCGCGACAGCGAAAGGAAGACCTAGAAAGGTCGACCGTCGGAGGGAGGGTAATAATTTCTATGATTGCGGCTCTAATAACACGGGATGCTCCTGCGGAAGGTATAGAGGTTTGGCAGAGGCTCTCTGGATCTCCGTACCCATTCCTCCCTTGGTTGCTAGAGGCAAGGTATTCTTGTAAAATCATCGTTTGATGCGAATACGTCGATACGACATCGCGAAGTACTTCGTGGTTGAAAGTATTCTAATCGTAAACATATAGCCACGCGGCTACAGTGGGAAAGTGTTAAACGAGATATCGCGTCATCGGCAGTCGAGTGAAATCAAGCGTCGATGATGTGTACGCACGTCATTGCGCGCAATTAACGCTGCGTCGCAGCGGTGTAAGTGGGTTTCTAATCCAGCCTAATGGCATCGAGGGATCCGTGTCGTGACGTTACCGCGGCCCGATTAGTCATTACGTTTTGCTCGACGAAAGGCGGTCCTTTCTTTGCCGCGGCACAGCTGAACCACTGTGTAATTATGCTCCAAGGGTCCTTCAGGGAAAAGGGGAAGGCTCGGAGGCTGAGGAGCGAACCGAAGAGTCATGCACCGTCATCGTTTTCTAGGACAACGTCTGCCTGAGACAAGGACGAGCTCTCGCCCTGGCTCTGTCGGTGTTCTTTCTTCCGTGGCTTAATTCTGTGTTGATACTTTTGTCATGGGATTTGCAAGTCGATGCAAACATTGAATTTGAATCAGTTCGAACATTTTCGATTGGCATCAGGAACTTACGTATGGAACATCTCTGTGGACGATGGGTTTGTAGAACAGAAGAATGGGTTTGTAGAACTTCTCCAAAGTTCAGAGACCAGCTGGCGAGACGTGTAGGTGAGACATTGGCGATGAGAATTGTTCGTAGATAAAGAGTGGGTGCTTTCGTCTGCTCGAGCGTCGAATGGAACGGAATCTCCGGGACATGGAAGAAAAATGCCTTCTGCGACGGACAAGGGGACCGTCGTGGAAAGAGAGAAGGACGCGGAGGACGCAGGAAGGTCTAATTGTGAGACCGAGGCCCATTACCGGCCTGAAATTACAGGGGCCTGGTCCTCCGATCTCCCGTTCCGTAGAGCAGTCAGTCCACGGTGTGCTTAGTCCTCTTTTCGGGTAGCTGGACGCATTCCGAGAATAGTGCGCTTTATTATAGACCCTACCGTGATATTAGTATCTTGTCATTTGTACAACGACCGTCTCGAGCCCTCGTCGCGGTCGATTCGATTACTTTCTTATTTCCTCTCCTCGTCGCGACGCGGTGGTTGGAAGGAATTTTACGTACTACGAGCTCGATAACGAGATTAATTAAACGTGTCAACTTGGATATTCAAAGCGACTGAGATCGAACTTTTAAAGAACTTGGACTGGCGAGACAGACGATCCACTGGACTAGATCCATTAATACCCATTATCGCGGGAACTATCTTGTTCTAAATTCCACGTGTGCTTTTCGTTGGCTGATTAACATTCGTAAGGTGATCCCGAGGTAACGACCGAAACCCTAGCGCACGGTTATTTAAGTCTGCTAAATCGTGTTTATTACTATTTCCATAAGTATAGGTGGCGCAAAGGCGGTATAACACGCCGTGGATGAGAAACTGCGGGTAGATAAGAGTGGTGGGAACGAGACGGAAACCAGTCGAGCCCGACCAGTCGTGGAATCGGCGTCTACGCAAAAAGGTCGTCAGGATTTTCATGAAAATCCACGTCGCGCGGTCACGACGTGCCTGATAGCCGATGGTAATTGAGAATAATAGCTGCGGCAACGGTTGCCCGCGCGCGTATACGTGTGCGCGGTGCATTCACCCTGCGGGTCACAGCTGTATATCCTCGTAGATCTTTCTCTCTCGCTCGATCCGCCTATTGCTGTGTAAACCTATTTGCTGTAAAATTACTCTGTGGTGGCATCTCTAGCTACCACGCCTCGAGCTCATCTCGTGCTTGCTCGCGTGTACAACCGCGAACAACTGCCGTTTTCGAGGCGACTCGTTTGGATTATTCACTGCTTCGCTTCGGGTCCAACCGACTGCACCATTCTCCGAGATTCTTTTAAATGCTCCTATCGTCGACACAATTTTTCACAACGGTGAATGAATTCTTGGGTAAGAGATTAAAATTTCCAGAACGTATTTTATTTGTTCGATAAATAGCAAAGCCCGTTGTAGAATGATAAATTTCACGTTGAACGAACAAGTTCTTGCTCGAGAACTATTCAATGAAGTAAAGGTTGGGAACAGATTGCTGTAAAATTTGCCCTGTCTCCGCGTTGCAAAGGTCGCATCCGAGTAATAAGCGCGAGCAAATGACGAAGCCGCGGTGTAAACATCGCGATTCGATTCGTTCGCCGCTACCGCGCAACAAAGGGAACTCTGTACGCTTGTCGACCACTGCGTTACCCTCTGTACGGCAACAGTGACATTCAACGCGGCACCATTATTGCCGGGCCATTAACCGTGGCGCGCAAAGCACCGAGTAACCCCTTCCGAGCTGCAAAAACGAACCTACGACCTGCGAACATACGGCGGTGGTAAGATTTTTTTTCTACGCGTTGCATTATAGTTTCAAAGAATAGATTAAGAACGTTCTCATCGTACGCGACTGTCGCGTTACGTTTATTTATTTAGAGCTCCTCTGAACATCGGTGAAATATTTTCATCTACAACTTCGAGTCCAAGTTTCACCCGCGTTACGTGAAAATTTCTCTTTCTGGCGAGTAACATAATCGTATTCGAACGTAGTCTTTTCACGGGCAGGGAATGAGTCGGGAGTCGCGAGCTAGACGAAGAATGCGACCGACGACGATCATAATCCGGAAGGTGGCCGCGAAGTGTGAACCCGGCATTTTTGCCTGCTGTCCCCGGTACCATTCTCGATTCGTCATCGAGACCGGCCCTACCGGCTGGGAGAAGACTATTAATCAGCCCAGCCCGTCGGTGGTCCCTTTAAACGGATTTAAAGGACAACACCGACAAAGGATCGCTTTTTCGGAGTCGCCTCACCTCTGCTCCATCTGCTCGTCGTTCTTCAGGCCGTATTTCTTTATCGGTTTAAAATTAGCGAGAAATACCTCGACTTCCGTATGCGCGAATCGTTTATTACCCTACGATCCGATGTCATCGCAAAGGCATCCGATAATACGAGCGCGAAACGTGCCAGGCATCGCGATTCTTCTGCTCCGTTTGAAAATGTTCATTTCCCGTACAAGAGTATCCCCTTTCAAGAAAATTTGCATAAAGTTTTCTTGCGAGAAAGAATGCTTCCTGGTACATCGTGCCTGAGGCAATAGGCTATTAGACCAGCCTTACCGGACAACCCATCGCCAGTCCAGCAATCTAGGATGAATCGCCTTTTTCAGTCAGAAGCATCCTTTCCCATATAGAAATCTTCTCTCAAGCTTTCTTGTAACGAACATACACCTACACGTACCACTGCGAACCTCGCACTCGTCGTAGGAAAGTTTCCAAACAGAAGTTCGCGAGACATCCAATCGCGAAGTGGAAGAATCGCGATCGTGCTGGAGCACGCAAAGAGACATTCGTCGAACAGTCGAGGATCCCGCGTGCACACCATGACGGCCTTGCTGGAGGAGCAGACGGGATCGATTCGGTTGTCACCGCGTTGTACACGCGTGCAAGATCGTCGCGGAGCACGCACGTGAGTATTCGTGCCAGACGTTCTCCAACGTCGCGGAGCTAACGGTACCGATCCGAGCCTCGATCGGTAAGAGAGATGCTGGCGAGGGAGGGAATCGGGGGACAGAGACGAAGAGGACGTGGCGTATGTACAGGCAAGAAGCGGAGGAGCCGAGATAATTGCCGCGGGGAGAGGGAAGGTGCTGGATACGGAAAGCTGGGACTTAGATAGCGGGGCTGAAAAATGGGAGCGATAGAGTCGACGGACCCTGCAATAAAACGCGAGTCGCACGCTATCGCCAGGCGTAATTATTGTAAACCGGAAAACCAATATGTATCTGCCTATCGACGCCGGCCGAACCTCGACCGCGACTCGCTCCTGGACGAGAGGTCAACGCTCCGAGATGGTCATTCACGCCACCGACTTTTACCAACGCTCTGCTCCCTATTCCGAATACTACTTCTAATAACTTGTACAGTCTTGGAGACTTCCCGAAAGGTATCTCGAGGTATCTTCGGGGCGCAGATTTCTACTCGCCGCGGGAGGTTTCCAGGAAGCCGTTGCACAGCCGGCGCCAAGCGATAATCGACCGAGCCAGCGTCGTTAAACGCGACCGAAAAAAGCTCATCTCGACAGGATTTCGGTATAATTTCGTGCATTAGGACTTAGAGACGGTCAGCGAGATTCGTGGTACGTTGGATCTCATTGTCCTTCCGGCGAGGACCGATTACCTCGAGGCAATCCTTTAACGACCCGCTCGTTGTTGCGGACTGGGGAGACCGGTGTTTACATCTATTTTCTTTTTTCTCATCGACTAAGCTGCTCTTTACAATCTGCAAACGGTAATTGCAATAAGTAAATTTGATGGCGGGCTCTGGTTCGGACGGTGAAGTAATCCATCGGTGCCACCCCGTTCTGGCAGCTATGCAGTGATGGCGTTAGGTGGATCTGTTGGCTAACGATAAGATCAACCCGAAGAATAAATTGTCGTTTAGTAACTACACTCGATGTAGGAGTTCCTAACATTCGGTCGATATCGCAATGCTTTTTATTTCTGCCACAACAGGCATCCTGTTGAATCAACAAAGATTGGATCGTCGTATTGGAAATTGTTGGCACGTTAGAGGCGCCTTCATACTCGTGGAGTCTCTTAATCGACTCGAAGCTATCTTAATCATACAATTTGACTAATTTACGTTTACAACGACCGCTCCTCGATATTTGGCTTCCGTGCCTCTTCCTCCTCCACCCTTCAAACTCAGTCAGATACCGTGGATACCTTCAGTCTGTTATAAACGCGCGCGTACCTTTACTTTCTATTCGTCCGTCCAGCGATGTGCATTCCACGATTCCGCTTGGCGGAGTTCTCAAGCACGGTGGGACCAGAGCGCACCGTCCGATCGGTATCTCCGATCGGTAGTAGCTACATAGTCGTCCGGCAACGTGGATTCGCGTGAACGTCGACTAACGGGACACCAAGGGGGGAAACGAGAATCACGCGTGGCAGAAGGACGTCAGTGTGTCGATCGCAGGACAGGATTCGAGGCTGAGGAAGAGATCGGGAGAGGATCGAATAACGCGTCGCGTATTTTCTCTTTTCTCCGAGCAGCTCGACCGGCGACGACAGCTTTACAGCCACAGGGCCGTTCCATCGGGAAGAGAAATCGCGCGCACGCCTCCTTCTCGCGTTCCTCTCGACTTTTCGTCGCGGTTTCATCGATCGCGATCGAGTATTAATGCCGCTCGTTTGCTAGAGAGTCTTGCCAGGGAAATCGTCTAGGAGATACGGCGTTATGTGTGTCACGTGAGACCTTGGCAGCGCTCGTTACGTCTACGGAGGTCCGTATCGCAATTATACAGCGATACCTGTAATGCAGAGGACAAATCGGTGTCGATTGTTTCAAGATTGGAAACCATTTATAACGAAGTTTCGAGCAACGAAGAAGACAGACTCGATAGAAAAAGTGGACACTCCTCTGGAACGTCATGACATTGCTACACAGATAAAAATGGTTAGTTATACGCTTGGATTAATAAACGACCCGCTCCGTAGTTGTTGCACAGCTGCGGCCGGCGCTAGCGTCTCACCTCCGTATAACTTCCATGCTCGCTTTCAGAGGAGCACCTCCTCGAATGAAATCTTAACGTCGATAACGACGGTGGAGAGTGCGTCTCTCGAGTGGGCATTCATCATCGCGCCAGACGTGTATATTCTCGCGAGCCTCGGTTGGGACGGAATCGGCGACAATGCTGGATGCTTTCGATGTTTGCTGCTCCTTTTAAATCATCGGCTGGTTAATCGAGCCTGACGGTGGTCTGGGCACGGCTGGTCGTTTCAGTAACGAGCCGGACACGAGAGAAAGCGGGAAATTAATTTCGTTGCTCGCGGATGTTCGCAGCACGAGCCGTGTACGCGAGTCGGCTAACGAGGCGGTCTCCGCGAGTTAAAAGTAAACGGTGCGCGTTGGATTAAGATATCCCGAGGATTACTCGCGGCGTTGCGTTGGAGCGAACGATGGAAGGGCGAATGGCAGACCAGGCGAACGGCCCCGAGGACGGGAATGGAGACGCAGAAAAAGAAAACCGGGAAAAGCTTTAATGCACACCATAGGTGTATTAACATCCCTCGCGGAGTTGCTCGACTAATTGCGCCAAGCCGTGTAATCCGTGGATTCCGCGTAACAAAGCCCGACCGCGGTGGATTATATCAATTAGAGAGTGCTGTGTGTGTGTGTGTGTGTGTGTGAGGAGAGAATGGCTGCACGGGTGGAGGGGTAGGGCATAGGAGAGAAATGAGCGAGGAAAAGACGGAAGACGCGGGGTCGCGGGGGACTGACGATGCGCGAAGGTTGCAATGCTGGCGCTTGTACACCTGGTCGTAACGAGTGTTAAGTGTTACCGGTGCTAAGAGGACGAGGGAACTGTGAATGAGGACGGATACACGACGCCAAGCTAATTATAATAATCCTTCGAGGCTGCGGGGTTCGATGAATGACGGCCCTTCGCGGTCGGGACAAAATCAGAGGCCGCTTCCTCCGTGATGAACGCGAGAGGTGACTCTGTTTTCTTAATCAGTCGAAATTGCGGCTGTGCAGTTTTAACGATCCACGAGTTTCTTGTTCGAATTCCATTGGTCTTCTCGCCGCGGTAACTCGAAGTGTTGCCCAAGCATCCGTGCACGATCGTTCCCGGGACGATCGGTTATCGGCGAGAATTCGTTCCGGTAGCGATACGACGTGCGTACGCTCGCGATCGAACAATTCCATCGAGGGGCATCTTCGAGCTGGCCGATCGCTGCGTTACGCCCGTACGTTGGCGTCGTCGCGGCCTGGAGGATGAACAGAGCTGAGAAAGAAGAAAGAAAAAAGTGAAACTGCAGCGGTAATAATCTCGACAGCCAGAAGATGTCTGGATCCATCGAAAGTGGACGAGGGAAAGAAGCGATCGAGAAGGAGAGGCGAGATGCCACTGGATACAAGGACCGGAGGGAACGCGCAAAAAGAAGCAGGCGCGTTCCAGCGTAACCGCCATCGTGTGTGTCGTACTGCCGTGGCCGTTTCGCGAATGAACCAATAATGAGTTAAATGCAATTAGGCGCTGCCACCGGTACAGGCCGTCGTTGAGCGCGTACGGGCGTGAGAATGAAATATTGTAATTTATTTGGCGCCCCCGGGCTTTGGCAGGATGCATTACCCATTCCGCTAAGCGCGATAGCGTCCAAAACGCGTGGCTCGCGCAGGACGCAAGCTCGTGGAACGCGCTCGGGTGTGTAGGTAAGCGCGAACGAAGGAATGACCTCAGATGGATATCGGTTAATAGCTTTTTTCGGACGAGGTTTCGACTGGAGAGACGCAGAGCCCAGGGAAGAAGAACGGAGAGAAGAAGAGACAGCGACTGGTTGCCGAACTCCTCTCCTCTGTCTCTCTCTTCCGTGAAGACTTCGCGGATGGGTTGTGCGATACGGACCACCGAAACGAGCTGTTTTTGAGAAGCGTATGGGGTATTTAGACATCGGTCCGCTAATTTACCAGGGGATTAAGGTAGATAGCTGTAGGGTCCTCTTGTTATTCGTGACACAGTCTGCTATACTTCTCCAAGACAAAAAGACATATGTACACTTGTTACATATGAAATATCCGATTGCCGGTACAAACTTCAAGCTGCTATATCTTCCAGAAGGTTTCACTCCAACTTGCTCGTGCAAATATCCTCCACGTACGAAAGAAGAAATTCCAGCACAGATAATTATCATTCTCTCTCTCTCTCTCTCTAAGGTGATCGTCGTTGTCGGTTGCCTCGAAGGAACCAGGGTCTGTTTAATATACGGTAATGGTCGATTCGCTCCTTTTCCTCCTGCCTCGACCTGTCGCAGGATCCTGCTACGCTGAGCCTTGGCGCGTTTGTCCTTTGCCGATAACACAGGCTCCAGCGTAGGTGCGTGCACGCTCGGGCGTATGCCGTACGTGCGCGTTCCTCGCCGTAGGTATAACCTTTTAATACACGCGTGCACGCGAGCCGAGCCGCGCCTCGAGGTTAGGATTAGCTCTCTTTTAAGTTCACTCGAGATGCCATGCGTCTTGCACGGCCGGTTACGTGCCGCGTGACTCGGTAGATCGCTGGAGACTGCGACGACCACGCAGCGAACGGTTGCTCCACGAAGCCTCGCTCGTGATCGTTTATTTATTTGTTTCCAAACGACGGAGGGAAGAGACGATTAACAGTACACGAGGATTGTACTCTGTGCATTGTCCATGATCGGCTGTCGAAGTCTCCGCTGAGCGGAAGTGCAATCCTTTTTTCCAATACTTGATGATTGGACACTGTATCTCGAGATAGCTTGGGGATTAGGAGCTAGATATTCTTAGGTTTCTTTCTAACGCGACTCGTAATGTCGTTCATTCGACGATCTTTGATCTTCCAGGAAATTTTCCTCCGCGTCGACGGTGAATGGCGGTCTCCGATGTTTGGTGGGGGACAAGGTTCTAAAGGAGAGGCGATTTCTTCGCGCGTTTGTCACGGTCGAAGATAGTTTGGAGCGAGAGGTCGACGAGGTGGCGCGTATAGTGGTGGTAATTAGACGGGTTGGCAGGCTGGCTTCCAAAACGGGCTCCGTCCGGTGCGTTTGCTAATGAAAGGGAGTGACTAACGACTGATTATTAATATTGCTGGACGATCTCGATCGCGCACCTAGCACGATATTAACTCCGTATGCGATATCGGCCAGTTGCGTGACGGCTAATTAGAGGGGTCAGAGGAATGGAGACCTTCCGAAGAAGAAGGTTTCGACGCGTCAAGGGAAACGTCGTGGCGATACCCGCTCGTTAATCGCCGCCGGCTATTGTGTAGCTGTACGAGTTTAATAAGTTCCTTTTCCATATACTTGTTTCGAACAGTGTCATATGACACTCGCTAATTAGGTTACACAGGCCTGCGCAATAGTCCGATCGCCTTGGTCTCATCATTATCGTTCCCATCTCCGTTCACGAGCCGCAACCTCGGGGCTCTTATTAAATTTCTCGAGCTATACGTCTGTTCCATCGCGTATACTTTTGACCTATCGCGGGTAATCGATCAAACGAACTATTTCTCGTACTTTATCGCTAATTTCTCATTTCTTTGACACGGTAAGATAGCGATCAACGTTTTACGACTGGTCGTCGTTAAATAAATATCGCGTTGCTCGCAAATAAGGCTTTACTTCGACGGAGGACGAGCCGAGACAGGGTTAGTTAATTAAGAGCTCCGCGACGATCCTGTCGGCTCTCTTTTCGGCTGGTAGCCGAGACGAGCAAACGAATCCCGTGAGTCGAAAGTCGGAGTCGACGTCGTTCGAGCGTTTCCACGCATCGAAATCACCGAAACGATCGCTTTCTCTCGCGAGGCGGTGAGCTCTCGGCGGTCCTCTGTCGTCGTCTCGTGTAATCCGTTTAACCACGGGCACGATGTGCACTTTGGCGACGTCTGCGAGTGTTCATCGCCTCGTTCGAATCATTGGGACATAAAACGCCCGTGTGGGAAACGCACGATGGAAAAGAGTCCGCGACGACATTAAAGCGGTCGATACTAAATCTCTCGGTTTAATTATAAGCTCTCTCGCTCGCACGCGAACAAGAAGAATAGATACGTGACCTGTCTTCTCGCAGAATGAATTAGTCGTTTTCTCGACAGGGACGATGAGAAGTTGGCGGAGGAGGATGGAACGGCGGAGGGGGAGAGTGTTCGTAGAGCAGTCTCTCGCATCGCGCGAGCATCGGCTCATTAATCTCTCGTGGTAATTGCGACCATATTCCGACGGAGCGCGGTTAAAACTCTCTTCCCGACCGCTTCTCCGTCGTCGTCATCTTCTTCTTCTTCTTCTTCTTCTTCTTCTTCGTCTTCTTCTTCGTCTTCTTCTTCTTCTTCTGCTTCTTCATCTTCCTCAGCTTCTTCCACGTCATCTGCGGCCGGTGGAAGAGAAGAGAAGAAAAAAAGGAAGACGGGAGCGCGCAGCGGGGAAGGCTCCCGATACCTGTCCGTCAGTCTCCATCGATTGCCAATATAACGGCGAGGACTGAAAGTCTCGGGGCCCCGTCGTCGGTTTTTAACTTTTCATCGACTCGATTTTCTCGCCGTGTGTACGCGGCCGCTAGCACGCCTGCCTCGTTACGGCGCTCGCTGGACGATCAAAGGGAAGCCATGGTTAATTTTCAAGCGTCTGGAACACCCCTTTTCAGGGTGTTGCCGCCTCCGATTGCCAAATTCAGAATCGGGGTTTCTTCCTCGCGTCAGGACCGATTTTGGTCAGTCGCAGGTCTTCATCCTCGCGAGGGTGAGGAGTAAAACATTTTCCTCTTCGGTTATCGGTTAGCAAAATCTTCCCGCCTTCGACGGATGCACAGCTCGACAAGTTTAATAAGATGAAGGTAACGATTCGAGCATAGAGACTGATCGGAATGAGACGATAAACTTAACCAGCGGATGTCGCCAATTACTACGTAAAATAAGTATTTACCAAAGTCACGGAAAATTGATAAGAAACGCGAAACTGAATTCAGGAATCCCGTTCAACCTGATTATGGATAATATTTGCCAGCAGCTACAGGCTCGCGTCCCGTTGAACACGGGACACCTTTGAATTTCATCCCCCAACTGCGGAGCCGCGCACAAATACGGTAGCCGAGCGATACCTCGGCTCCAGCGTTTGCTCCCTTCTTAATTACGTCCGCTGGCAAATTAATTATGAGCTTGCATATTATTCGAACGATCGCGGTCGCTGTTCCCTTGGACTTGTTGCCGCTTCCTCCTCTTTATGCTCCTTCGAGTTCGATCGTCTGGTTGCGCGCGGATGCCGCGGTCACCATTAATTATCGGTCGATGTAACGATCCTGGCGACCGAACCCACGAACCTTCGTCACGGCGACTCGATTCGTTGCCCTCCGACGGAGAGGGGGAGAGAGAAAGAGAGGTGTTTCCGTTTAACGATCGAGCCCGTACTTTAGGAAGCTGGCTGCGAAACCCGTGCTCGATAATTTCGTCGGACGTATCGAGCGTTCCTTGGAATAAGTACACGTTATAGGATGTAATTTGTTAGGCCTAAACATTTCGCTCGGCGTAAAATCGTCGAGGAATCGAAAACTGACGATCGTTCACGGGGAATATGCCCGGGGAATCTCGCGAGGACGGAAGTCAATTTTGGTGGGGTTCTCGGTTTACGCGAGAAATTCGTTTCGCGAGATTGGAGCTCGTGAAGCGACCGGGAGAACGTTAATGCGTCTTCGACGGAGGTCCTTCTTCGTTTACTTCGCGAAACGCTAATCCCACCTTCGTTCCTTCATGGAGGATCTTCTACCGTCGCGATGGTGACGATTACGTACGGAGTTGCGTCGAGAGACTCTTCAGTTTTTTAAGTAACCGATATCTTACATCGCTAACGTATCGTACGATACATATTCCTGTTAAATAACCTGCTACAATCCGGTTTAAAGTTCCTGCTCAAACTAGTTTCATTTCACTGATTAGTTCTGATAATCGTTCTCAGTACCTCTAATTAAATTTTCTTTTTTTACAGGTAAGTCTCCACAACGAGACAAAATCGCTTGGATTCCCACTACGCCGCGGCGTTTGATCGATCAGTGACTTGGAAGAGCATCTTCGTCTGTTTTTGCTGCGAACAAGTACGAATCGATACCCTAACGTTTAAGTTTATTCATCCATGCAGTGTTCTATAAAAAAAATAAAACTTTCTCGCGAATTTCTCCGTTAGATATATGTATTTCAGTCGAGCCTGACTAATTCGACTTGCACCGTGATTTACCCAACAACGTCTCAATCCATCGGCGCGGCTCGGTAGCATTAATTTGCAACCGAGACAGCAGCGGCCGCGAACAGCAGCTGCGTTACAAAGGCTGTCGAGTGATGGAATCGCGAGGATCGACGCGTAGCGGCGGTCAACGGAACGAAATGCTTCGGGATCGCCGTTGATGAAAGAGGAGGTGAAAAGAGAAGAGACAGAGCAGCGGCGGGGCGACGGGTAAAGAGATCGGTGCCGGTAACGGGTTCTGAATCGATCCTATTCGAGCGATGTCCGTAGATCGTCGAGCTACCGATCGAGACTAGGACTCACGATCGCTTGGACGGGTGGACCGCGAGGATCGGATGCGAGCAGGGCGTCGAGGAAAAGGATGCTGCGGCACCCTCCCCGCCGAGTTGCCCCGGGGGCCAGAACGAGCGTTGCACCGAGCGTAGACCCTAACATCGCAGCGTGAGGCGTTCCACACACAACTCAAAGGTTGTTGACATAAACGGTCCGGGACGTACAACGTTTTAATACAAAGTTCTTTACGATCGGGACCCGGCGCGCGCGTGCTCCCGCGGCCGCGACTGCTCGTCCCGTACCGGCCCGTGAACGTTTCTGTCCGGTGGGCCCCCTCTCAGATTAGGCCCTGTGGTGCGTATACGCGCCCGCATAAATCCCGGCCCTCCCATAAATTGCGATACGGTAGCATTAAAGTGAAAATAATGTATGAAATTTGCCTTTTGATCATTTTGTCGGCCGGGGGCGCGCGGCTTCCGCTCTCGCTCCCTTTCTTCAGGCCCGCCTTCGCTCGCCCCCTCGCCTTTTTCATCTCCGACCGAGTACTCGTCCGTCGGTGCTTGGACGCTTCGCAGGCGCCACTTTGCGCTCCCCGCCGAGACGGATTCTCGGCTCGTTACGTCCGTGCTTTCTAAAACCATTCCTACGGACGGTGGGGGCTGGAGAGATGGTTGCAACGAGAGCGGAGGGGAATCGCAATATTTTTGCGAAGCATCCGCGAGGAATGCTTCGAACGGTACTCCGCGAAGTTACGCAACAGAGGAATCCACCGACGAGTCCCAACTCTCCGTTCCGATATCGTCGAGTTGCCGACGAATAATCCCGTCGTTTCTTCGGCTGGTCCTCCGTTTAATCGATGATCCTCGAAGGATGATGAGAGGACGAGTAACAACCGTAGGAAGCAACAGGTTGGCCGATCGATGCGACGCGCGATAAACGCCACGCGGCACGAAGGTTTCCCGTTTAAAGCCGAACTTAGGGGGAATATTGTTCCTGGATTACATGCCATTACTGTCACGTGTAACACGCGGCTCGATCAGAGGGACGCATCTTGCGATACGTCGGCGAGAGGACCTCCTAATCTCGCATCAGGCCCGGGGGGCTCCTGCGTTCGCGGCTCCCGCTCATTTCGAGCCGTCCTCTCCTCTTGCCGCGACTTCCTACTCCCCGACGTCCTCGGCATTCATGAATTGCACGCTCCCCGCTCCGTAGGGACGCATCCTGTCTAGGTAGCCGCTACTTATTTAACCCTAATTCCCATCCTGCGGCGGCTACGAGCCACCGTAGGATCGTCGAAAGCGGATGAACGAACAAACGAACTCGAACCTCGCTGAATCACGAGAACGGTGCTCAAACAAGGAATACGCGATAATAACGATTTCCAAGGCCCTCATTCGGGCGTACTTAGGTGATTTATAAAACGGGTTTATCGCGGCTATCGAATCTCTTATCCTGTCCGAGCAAAAAGACGAATTTATTGACACGCCTAACTAGCGCGCCCCGCATACAGAGTAAACGCCACCTTCCGTGTTCCAAGGGATTATCTGACTGCGAGAGGATCGCAAACACGGAACCGGGAAGTATCCTTTTTTCGAATGGTGAGAAAACTCTGGGCACATTATCAGTAATTTTATATTATCCACGTTACCAATTTTAACAACCCTTTCCAGTAGATCGAAACACGTTTGTCGGTGCGTACCCATGATATCGCTCGATAACCTTTCAAGGAAAGTTGAACGACACGAAACGCTGTGACCTTGAGGTGACCTCGCGTTACGTGCGTGCAAGTAATGCGAGCGTGACGACCGCATTGCGCGCTCCGCGAACTCGCAAACATCCTGCGCGGAGAGTGTTTATCTACGCCGTGTAACGCGAGCGTTAGTCGCGATTGATTCGGTATGCGCTTAAGCAGGATCGATAAACGAGAAGGTATAATACCGCGAGGCATAATTCACTTACCTATATTAATTATGATCTTGGGGGTAATCGGCCGATTTATCGGAATAACCGGCTCCGATGCGCGAGCGCGAAGTTCAGCGGCCCAGAGGTGTGGCGGTGGAGAGACCGACCACTTTGTCGTTGGGCTCGACGACGAGACACGCGATCGCTCTTCGCGGAAAAATCGTCGACATGCCGCACGTTATTAGCCAGTCGGCGCGTGGTGCTTCGTTAAACGGACCTTTAGCTGGACCAGAAGTCGCCCGTCCGCTTTCTCGACCGCCGTGGCTCGCGATCGCCCGAGCAATTATAAATAGTCGACGCTCTATCGTCGAATCGGTGTAAAACCGATGTCCTGGACGTATTCGTTGGGTTGAGTTTACGAGTCTGCAACAGAAATTCCTTATGTCACAGTTGAACGAGTAACGCGATTTAAATTCTGGTTGTCATAGCACAACGACATCGCGAAGCTAGTAATCGCGCATTTTAAAAATAGTTCCCGAGGCACAAAGGCT
This sequence comes from Hylaeus anthracinus, assembly GCF_026225885.1. Lineage (NCBI taxonomy): Eukaryota > Metazoa > Arthropoda > Insecta > Hymenoptera > Colletidae > Hylaeus > Hylaeus anthracinus. The sequence goes on along the minus strand of NW_026534344.1, from coordinate 2,798,491 downwards.
CGAATATCTTCGCTAATAAAGACAGAACCCCCGTAGAAGTCAGTCTGGCCTCCGATCCTCCCGCGGGGGTTGACGATACGCGCTTGAATCGCGTCGCGCGTAAATCGCGAGAATTTTCCTTAACCGTAAATCCTGGCGAATTTGCATTTTCATAAAATCCGCGTTGGCGAGCCTCGCGCACGAATAACTCCGCGGCGACGATAGTGCGGGCCCATGGATTCTACTCTTCCTCGGGTACCACGGCGCGCGCCTGTCAGGTCGTTAAAGAACGTCGAGTACAGTTGTATAATTAATAGAAAAGTACAAGCGACAGCAGCATGTGCCGGTGCAGACTGGCCACGGCGATACGCGGACAAAAGTACGCGGAGCTGAGAGATGACGGTGGCAGATAATCGTGGCAGGGTACACGGTCGCCTAGGTCGCTGGAAATTCGAGCGAGAGGGAAGTAAAACGTACACGCGACCAAGTGAAACGACTGACCAGGAGTAGGAGGCGGAGGAGGCTGAGGAGGCGGCGGATACAGAGGGAATTGGAAGTCTGAAACGTGGACTGCGTGTGTAGGTACGCGCGCGTCCCATACTGTCCACGGCTATCCAGCGCCGTGTACGTCCGCGAGTGCGTGACAAATAAACGCTTGCTTGCTCGCGACCAGCCGAACGGGTATTTGCATTCGTACGCATAATGCGCTCGAAGATCCCACGGAACCGTCCCACCGACGTCTTTCTTCCGTTTCTGAGATTTCCACATTTTTCTCTACGAACGCTCGTCTCCGGACTTGTTTGAACGTTCGTTCGCAAACTTGGGTTCAAAAGTGACTTCGAAGGCTTTGACAGACGACGAAAAGGATGATGTTTCGAAGTGCGATGAAATAAAAAATATACTCCTGCCCTAAATTTTCGCTGTGTCGCGTAGCACCGACCTTTTGGCGAAGTGACCATCGTCGGGAGAACCGTTGGCTCGCACGCGGAACCGGCAGCAGGAAAAGGCAAGGGTTGCCGGCAGGATTAGCATTACCAGGAATCTCAATTCGATCGATGCAATAAATTTGCCGGTTACGGGCGACGAAGCGTTATTCGGCCATTGTTGGTCGTCGGCGGACATTTTACGAGGTAGCTACCAGCTAGATGCCGAGTGTGAATGGGCGCGCAGAGAAGGCACCGTTAAAGGGATGCGCGTTTCGGTGGACTCTGAAAAGGTAGAAAGACATCACCAGATAGGAATCACTTGAACCTGGGGTAAAATTTCGATCTTGAAACAGGGGACCACCTTAATTTCGCGAGATTTGTCTTAGAAATACGGCGGAAAGGGAAAATGGTGGGTTAACGCCACTCGAATGATGCCTCGGCTGGTTCGATTCGCTTCTAATCGCAACGTCGACGTAAATACAATGTTACCAATACGGAGCACCGATTGCTCTCGGTAATTCCCTCCGCGTAATCGGAATAACGCTTTGCAATAACTCACGACAACCCGAGTAATTATTATCGCTGGACCGCAGACGGTTACTTCGCCTGCGATGCACCGTAACATTTTATTGATGATTTACCGATGCTTGCGTGCCAACGAAACGTATCGCGACGGGGTTTTGAAGCTCGTTACAAACGATTCAGGGGGCTGTTCCTTATTAAACAAAGTCATTTTTAAGGAGCTCCCGCTCGCACGCGATCGATACTTTTTTGCCATAGTTTTGTTGGCGCTCGCCTATATCGAATCGCGTCGAAGGAAACTTGCGACCGCGGTGTGGCTCGCGTTACACATCCTTTGGCGCTCGGAAGAATCCGAAACGAAGGGCAGATGCCGTTTAGCCGACGACCACGGAGATTTCTAGTCACCTGTGCTCGATAGAGACCACGCCGGTAATTCGAGAGGCGGTTAGGGTGGCGCGTTCGTTCAGAACAAGAACCATGCAGCGAACAGTTTGGCACGATAGGCGAGATTCCAGTCACGAATTTCGTTTACTTTCATTTATTTCGTTTATTTGTATGTAGGGGGTTACCTACGGACCTATCGAACCGATTTTGAACATTTTTTCAGTAATAGAAAGCTACGCTATCACTGAGTAACATAGGCTATGTTAGTGGTCAAGATAGGCTCCATTGTTACAAAATCCTAGCGAATCATGCAAGGTTCTACGCGAAATAGTTGCGATTATGTTAATTTCAACAGCTGGTAGTCTTCGAGGCGAGGTCTTCGCAAGCCAGAAGAGATCGGGCCAGTATCTTGCATACTTAACCAGCCAGATCGCTGGAGCGAAGAATTAATGCGACCGAATATACAAGAACAGCAAGGGAAACGAGAAGATGAACGTTTTTTGCACGTTGAACGGGAGAAGATATCGAGAATTTCGACGTCGGGCAGCATCTGGCCAGACGAGCGTGAACCGCGGACCGATTAAGGGGGTTGTTACGACAGAGGGTTATGTCCGTTCGCGCTGGAGCGTACGGCGACACGCATTATACCCGACGAATCTTTACGCGAGTTTTTACGGCTCCTTTCAGATCTCGCTGACACGTTCCACGGTAAGGTCCTCCGACAGTACGAGAGGAATGTCCTGCCGGGGAAGAGAGCGCGAGCTCGAGAGTCGAATCTCTTCGCCCAGCCGCCCCGTAAAGAGCCGCGAGATACTGGCTTTAATGGCCGTCGGTTACGACCAGACGAACTAGTTACATTTTATCGACCCTCCATTTCGAGACATACGAATCCTTTTCTCGCTTCCCCGCGTACCAACACTTCCCTCCGAATCCCCTTGACGCGTTATTTCGGTCGTAATAACGGGGAAAAGGATAACTCGAAACCTGGATGACGCAATGAAAATTACCATAAGTGTCTACCACTAGGTTTTTTGCGTTTCTCGGTGCTCCGAAGTACGAAGGGTTTAAAGATCAAAAATGTATAGATTGCACGAGCCCTCCAGTTTCTATTTCCTACCAATTTCCCCTATCAAAACTCCCATACGTTCGAAATTGCCACCTAGAAGAATCAGCGCGGTCATCTTTTTCCGTCCGCATCCCATCCGCTGGATCGCGTCGCGCGTTTACACGGAGGACACGTTTATGAGCGGACGCGCGAAGGTGGTGAGCACGCGCGGCACGCCGAGATTTCCACCGCGACGATAATGTCAACGACTGAGAATGTCGACAGGCAGGATAGATCGGACGACAGCAGTTCTGGGTGGGTTTTCGTCGACGTTCTCTCTTTGCGTTTGGATGCGGTATCGATGACGCCACCGCGCACCTGTGCGCGCCGCGGCATTGGCGATGCACCGCTCGTCGATTAAAATCAACCGTTCCGAACGTCGAAGTCGTTTCCGTCCGCGCCGTTTCGACTCGGACGGGTTCTCGAATCTAAACGAAGGGCGAGACGATGAGGAATGGAGGAACAGGAGACACGTCTGGCCGTTCCAATCGTTGTTCGCAGCGAGAACGTGGAGGAAACGTGGGGTTTTTTAGATAGGAACGAAAGGGATATTTCAACGGGTACTAAATACCGCCGCGACGAAATGGTCGATGGCACGTATTCGGTCCGAGAAACGTGGAACGTAAAACTACTACGTGGCTGCTTAGCGGAACCAGTAACTGTCAGGTCATGCGTCGGAGCAGCGACACAATAGTCAACGCGACGTCGAGCAGCCAGAGGCAGCCTTCGGTGTCCTCCTCGAGAGTCCTGCAAATATTTATGCAAGGGAAACGCGTCACACGGGATCTAAAGTCCTTCCCTCATGGGAACCACGAAATCGGAATTGCCTGGTGGGCCTGGAGCAACGATCCTCTCGCGAAGGCACAGCGCGATCCTTTTTGTTTCCATATCTGTTATCGAGAACCCGAGTAAAGTCTATGACGGTATTAGAAAAATGCAGAGTGCGCGGAGTCGGGTCCAGATCATTACAAGTCCGAGCATGTTTGGCGATGATCGCTCGTCGGCGAGAGGACGTCGGAGAACGCACCGTGGTCGCTAATCTTCGACTAAATCTTAATGCTTTCCGGGCCTCCGCCTCGGATCCCAGCGTGATTTTTTGATGCCCCAGCACTCTCGTGTTTACGAGCGGTCGACCAAGAGCATCCCACGCTTCACGGTTCGCGTAAACAAAGGAAAGGTCGGATTATAAGCCTCTCGAGCAGAGGAGCGATCGAGCGCGTGGCTTTTAGTGCTACCGAAATTTTAGCGTGTTTTAGTGCGTTTAGCGTGTAAATTCGGGGGCTACACGCATCCAGGCGGCTGATCTCGCGTCCAGGCGTTGCAGCTACGTGTAAACGCTTCGAGATGTCCAGGCAAGGTTGAGCTAACACCTCGTCGCTAACTGCCTCGACTGTTTTCACCTTCTCATCTCGCGCCTACACGCCGCGCCTCGGGCCCCGAGCTTTCTACGGCGTGTTTCTTTAATTTACGTTTACATCGGCCCTCCGTAAAGTCGAGAGGAGACGGAATGCGGCGGTCACCGTTTCGACGTAGAAAGATTCCTCGACGGTCGGCAGCGGTGCCAAGAAATAAAAAGATTCCAGAGTGCGTCGGTTATGCGCCTACTAAAATATATCCAACGCGATAAGGGACGTCGCGCTATCGTACCCACCGACGGAAAAATGCTCAACGCGTAGGGAGCGTTAACATGGAGGAACGAGATGAGAAGGAAAAGGTCGATAGGAAGAGAAGAGGAACTAGAACTCGTACCTCTCAGGACATCGACTGTGCTCCGTATTGTTTTCGGAGCAGCACGGTAATTATCCCGAAACGTTCAATGACTCTTTCGAATAACCTGGCCTAATCGGAAATTGAGCCATTTCTCGTCAACAATGCCCAGAAATAAAATATCTCCTCCTCCATTAAAATACCTGCACCGATAAGCAGACTCCAAGCACGCAGCAGTTTCCCTGACGTGGGTTTTCAGCTCGCTATCTTCTCGGCTCGACGTGTACGAAAGATTAATACGGTGGAAAAGGAGGTACGAAGGGAACGGCTCGTTTCGTTCAATGCCACGACCCGTTCGGATTTCTGGCGAAAGCATTTACCGCGTTCGGTGATTTATGCGAGAGTAGCCGATACGTCGACGCGCGCGACTCGTCCTATTGCTTCACACGCTCGCCACTCCGAGTAATCTCTTGACGCCTGCCAGGTACTCGTCCATCGCGCCGCCACGAATTTGTCGGTAATTACGTTAAAGCCTTTTTAACGCTTTTTACTCGGAGAAGTCAACGGCCGCGAGATAAACGGCACCGAATTGAAATATCTCGGCACTTCGGGTGCCCCCTTATCTCAGGAATTCCACGTTTCACCTTAAGAGAGTCGTCTCCTTCGGGGCCACGGACCAATCTACCTCTCCCTCTCCGTTCAAGCCCACCGTACTACTAATTTAGCTGGAAGACTGATTCGGTAAACTGGCTCGCGAACGGACAACCATTGTTTATGTGCGTCTACATTTTCACGTAACATAATTCACAGTTGGTACTTGCCCCAAAAGACACAAACTTTCCAGAAGCAATTCGTACGTTCTCACCTCGTATCAGTCTTTACACACGATGCTCCAACTTCTCCGTGTTCTCACCGTCGTCCTCCAGCAACTTCCTTCCTTTTCCTCGCCGCTTCTTGGAAACGTCGCAAACATTTGCAACTAGCTGTCCACGATTGACAGAGGGAAGCGTCGACGACGTGAGTGGTTCGTTACCGAGTCAATATTTCGAATCCGTGATCGCGAAAAAGGGCAAACCGCGGCGCGAGTCCCTGCCAGGACGGATCAGGCTCGTCGCGCTCGTCGAGTCGGCCAGCGTTCACCTAAATCCACAAGCGGACCCGAGAGCGGGTGTTTATCGAGCCTCCGGCATGTCAACGAACCGCGGACCCCAGGTCACGTTCGCGAGGGTTCGCGAGCGTGTCGCAGCGTATTCCACGAGGAGGAACGAGAGGATCGCGGTCGAGCACGCTGCGAAAAGGAGGGGAATCCGTAGAAACGCAGTCGGCTCGCTCCGTGTTTACAACGATCGACGGGGATAACCTCAAATATTTGGGCTTTTAGGCGTGTTTGGAGAGAAAAGACAGAGGCCGACTGCCGCGATGTCGGCGATCGTGAGACCCCCGAGACGGAAACATGAAACGATTTTGGCCGACCGTATCCCCATTTGCATGGACCGTGTGTGCCCGACCGCGCCACTCCGTTTTTCTCGTCTCCTGTTTCCGTTTCTCTGACGTCTCTAATCTCGGACACCGAGATCGCACGCGTTTTCGAGTGTGCTGCAGCATTTATCAATATTTAAAACTGTCACAAAGGGTTTCTCCAAATTTTGCACCTGGTCCATAAAATGATACCTCCGAAGGAACGTTCCCCTACGTTCCCATGCCAGTACGCCGAGAGAGTTAATTAACAGCGAAACGAAACGGCAGGCTTATTAATTAATTTCCAGACAAATAGCCGCAGCGATAAGAGAGTCGGGACGTCTCGTTCAATTAATTCCTCCTGCTATCTGTCATCGTTTTCGTTCCGCGGTGTTTTCCCGGGCTCGCAGGTCGCGTTCTCTTATTTTCATTGCGTGCAGCAGCGCGCGGGGTATAGGCGGCGGCCAGGAAGCATCGCGAATCGAGATAGAGGCCTCTAAACGAGCACGTATCGCGAACATGCTTCAGCTAGGAATAAATCGAGTGCTCCAGGACAAACGGAACAGGTTCGATCGCGAACGCCGCGACCCCAAGACCGCGGGTAGACGTCGTCGTCCAGCGCGCCTCTTACGCGCCTCTTGGTCAGCGTCGGCTCCTTATCCCTGGCCTGGAAAGAGAGCAGCGCTTGCCCGTCCCGCCGCAGCATTGCGTGTTATTATATACATTATCGTCGTCGTCCTCCTTTTCTTCCTCGTCGTCCCTTCTCTTCCGCCTCTTTCGTCCCGCGTCTTCCTCCACATTTTATACGGGCTCATCGTCGTTCTCTGCCGGTTACCGGTGCTTCCATCATTCCCGAGAAGGGCCCCACGCCTGCCCCTCCTTCGATCCTATCTTCCTCCTTCCTCCCCCGACCGCGGCGTGTACCCTCCCCTCGTTTAATTATCTCAGCGCTGATTGGTAGCGAGGAATTTCGCGTCGGGTAATTTTGATCCCTTCTCGCCCTCCGTCCCGAACTTGTCTTCCTTCTTCGTTCACCGCGTCCTCCTCCGCTAATATTACGCATTTCCTCCTCTCGCCCGTCGTACGCTTATCTCTTCCCTGCGTCCTGTTTACGCGGTGCTCCCCCTACCCCTGTGCCCTCCGCCCTTCGCGTTAACGTTCCCTCGCGCAATCTTCGTAACATCATATTCGAGGCCCCTCCCCGGCGCTTCTCTTTTTGCCTGGGTTCGCTCGCTCCGAGAGACTTCGATGTTTCCCAAACTCGGTGCCTCGGTACCCCTGTTCACCTGCGATAGGATCGAGCGCTCCGCGGAAACTCGTAATTAATAATCGAGAGAGAAAATGGAGTACGAGACGCGTCGAGGTTCGATGGCCATTTTGCTCGCGACAGTAAAATTCATCAGAGCGTCGGCATTCCGCGAATTTACGACGAGGTGAAAAATGTTGAGTAGAGGACGCTCTATTCCGCGTTCCTCGGCCTCCGAGGCTCCGAGCAAGCGTGCTGAACGGCCAAGAGGAGCCTGCTGGAAGGAAGAACGCTGAGCAGGATCCTCGAGGGTACGGCACGGTGCGAATAGTGACATAACTCCCGGGCAACGTAGCACGAGTCAATTAGCTCCGCGGTGCCGTCCCGGACGTTAGGATGGGGGGCGCATCGGTTACGAGTCACGATCCGTTGCGCCGTGGATTTATGCTCGCTGGTTCGACGGCGAACTTAACGCTGTCCTAGAGACCGAGGCTGCATAATGTGGATAATGGTCGGGTATAAACTCGTTGCCTGTTAATAAAACGTTCGCAGCTAACCGACCTATCCGCGGTCGCGTCTCCCGTCAAAATTCCTCTTTCGATCCGACCAGATTCGCGCAATAACCCCTCAAGAACGCGCAATTAGGTTGGATGAAGCGGACTTTCGGTCGCGTGACAGTTTTCCAAGGTATCACTCTGTATCCTTTAGCAAGAAGCATCTCTTTAGCGATTCGTCGTCTGTTTTATGTTTCTACAGTTTCGATACTTTGCAAGGCATACGACGGGATCGTAAGTCCTGGCGTTAATCACTATCAAAGCTTTCCACGTACCACAAGGAGCAGCGTTCGTGTTCCCCTAGGAGATTCGTCTCGCGGTGCAGATATCGCTCGGGAGCATGGTAACGCTGACGGTACCGTAAAGCGTGATGCAGCTCGCGTAAGCGTGGCGTCGATCGCGTTGCTCGGTAAGCTAACGAACGTTGCTATTCTCGTGAGCATTCTTAATGGTCGGTTGCTCCGTGGCGCTATCAGCGAGCCCGGTGTATTACAACCGGTGATAGTTACGCTATGCTGAACTAGCGTGTACGGTATTAGCGGATGCTAATGAAACGCTGCCCGTTTATTATTGCAACACGCCCTCCCTCCCCCCCCCCTCTGGTCCGATGCGTGTACACTTGTTCGATCGAAGGCACGGCATAAATAGTGACATAACTCGTGGCGGTGCACCACAAGTCAATTAGCTGTACCGTAAAGGATAGGTTGCGTCTACGAGTAATAGTCAAGGCCTATCCAGCGTCGTTGACTGCTTCTATCGTTCCCTCGCTAATTAACCTTACGCTGTTTTACCCCCGCGCGCTTGCCTCCGTACGTACACGATTCGGTATTTTTCCATCTGGGGTAGAGCGGTAATTAAGAGTTATGCCGCGCGTAATTCGCTCGTGGCTCGTAAGCCCGCTCTAAATTGGCGCGAGCCGTTGCCTCTCGATCAGGCCTCCCTCGATTTAAGGACGCGACCGCTTCGACCGCCGTTTTTGGAACGAAGAAAACGTTTTAATAAGCGCGACTCGTTTCTGCTAAAGGCGAAACAGCGCGTTCCCGCGGTGAGATGGGATTCCCGACGAGACGACAAAACGACTCCATCCGTTTACTCGGTCATGGTACCAAGTCGTGTCGTTGTCGCGACGCCATCGAGCGCGGTTCATCGATCGACGACGGTTTTGCGGTCGCGTTTTAGCGCGTCCACCTGATGCGTCGACCATTGAACGTCTCTCTCTCCCGGTGTCTCTTGAAAGTTGCAGCAGCGATAGTTTCTCTTTGGTTCCGTGGTTTCTTATGTACATTGTAGCTTTCATAGACAATTTATGTACGGCATTTATTAAAAAATTAATTCTTCTTTTCACTCAGAGTCACGATTATTGCAACTCATCGCAGTGATCGGATTCAATTAATTGGAATACGACAAACCGACGCAATACAGTCCTCGTCGCCGCTCAAGTTATCACTCTACCGGTTTCCATTTCCGTATCTCGAAGAGCATTAACAGGAACAGATCTCCTCCGTTCGTTAATTAGCCAGCGATACGATATTTAATAACGCATAGCCGGTGTTAAGCCGAACGGAATCACGGAAATAGCTGGTCTCGAGTTCGGAGTAGGTCGTTTTACTATCTTCTCCTTCGTTGCGGTCTGATATGCAGGCGTATTTCTACGCGCGCTAGCATAACCTGGCGGTTAGCGTAAGTACCAGTTATGACTCGTTTCTTGACGTATAATGCCTATATATTCTCTTCCTTAAGTACCGTGCCAGTCCGGGCGCGTGCAATTAAGGGTAAAATAAAAGTCACCCTCCCTCGGATATGTAGATTAATGCGGTCCAAAGTAACGCGCCGCTTCCCGCGCCACGGGAATTGTTTAAAATATTCCGAATCGAGTGTTTCAGGACAATGGCGGTATCCGTGCCGGCCACGGCGCAACGCCCACGGCGATCTCCGTCTTTTCGTATCCGATTCCAACGCTTTATCGCGAGAATCGCTCCACATAGTCGTAGCCGGTCGTACGTGCGATCCAGACGCGCGACCTTGATAACATGCAACGCGATAGGTGTAATTAACAAGCCCTCTAAACGAATCGTACAACGATTTATTATTCCGGTGTCCTTCGGAATAACGATCGCCTCTAACGAGGGGAACGCTCCTGGCACCCCTTCGTATCGCGATCAATTTTTTTTTTTTTATTTAAATACACCGTCGCCTCGGGGGTCGCAACTGACTCGCAGGTTGCAACGGAGTATGCAGAAAGCTGTCAGGGTTAGGCGCGACGATCCTCTCGCTAGCGTCGCGGCGAAAGACACTTGCGGCTCGTCGAATGTTTCAGTGACTTCCGGAAGAAAGGAACACGCGCTGACTCTTTTGTCGCTCGAGTCTTTGATCGGGGATTTTCGGTTGACCTCGTCAAGGTCATAAACCTCGTTTCTTCTCTCGAACGGACGTGATTGCATCGCGTCAGGGTTCGAAGAGGAGCCTGAGCAGACGAGGCGAACGGAAAAAGAGGGAAGGGAGAGAAACAGCGAAACGTTGGACTGGGTTACAGCTGGAATATGGGGGTCTCGATCTAACCAGAAACTAGTAATTATCCGTAATAAATCATAATTCCGTCATTATTGTTTAATTATAATCAAAATCGCGACTTGAATATTGATTAAAGGCCGCGTACGCGCGGAGGAGTGTCCGCAGGAGATCCTCGTAGTCGCGGGTCCTCTTCCTCGTTCTTCGCTGGGTGGATTCATTAACTTGCAGAAGGCGTCCCCGTCGCGCATGCATTTTCCTTATTCTCGACTACCGTCCAGGGGTCGAGCGAACCCGTCGTGTTCTTTGCTGGTCTCTCCCTTTCCGGCAACATCTTTCATAGAATTTTCCAGAGACGACACGCGAGCACCATATCGCGTCGACGATTCGCGGAGCCGGGGTTGGTGCATTTTAATTAATTGCTCGGGAAATAATTGGAATCTCGAAGGCAGACCAAAAGTAAATTCTACACGTGTTCCCTTGTTCTTAGAACATCGTCTTAGCAGCTGGTGCCTATAAAGAATAAAGGGTAATAATTTTGTCTACTTAAAGGAGGACCTCTGCCCTCCCAAGCGTAAAGGAGCGGAGGCTGGGACAACGCGATTAAACTGTTACCTAGGCTGACCAGTCTCCCTAGCTAGCGCCATCAGATACCGTCGAAAAGAAGTAACATCATGGAAGGATGGCAGGGTTCCAGGGATCTTATTCGACTCGTCGAGCTACACGACTCATCGCGCGATAAATCGTTGCGTCTGTGGCCCCGTTCGCTATTTCGTAGCGCGGAAAGTCGGTTCGTGGAGGAATCGCGTTCCGCCGTAGAATCGAACCCGAGTAGAATGATATCGCCGTGGAATCTTCTTCTTCTTGTTTCCTTCTACCGCGAGCAGACGGAACAAAGAAGTAGAGATATCTCTGGTCCGGGTGGAACGGGAGAGGACTAGAAGAGGAGGCCGGAGGAAAAGAAGGGAAAGAAGAGAAGCGCGTATAGATCCAATCAAGTATGGCCGCTCATAATTCTCTGTTGTAATTATTGCAGAGTCTCGGAGGGCCGCACTCGGTCCAAAGCGATCCTCTTATTTTATTGATTAAATTGCTATTACGTTATATACGCAAGGCACCGGTTCACCGACGAACGAAGGGAGATAGAGCGAGAGGTTGCTCGACTGTATCCGTACACGCGGCTCTCGTGGCGTCGGTGTGCACGGAACGCGCGCACGGGTATTATACGGACGCCGGTGATACCGTGGCTGATCCACGATGGCGAGGCACGACGAGAAGAAGAAGAAAAGGAGGATGGAAATTCTCATAGAGGCGGGAACGAGGAACCAGATAAATATGTCAGAGCGACCCAGGGATGGAACCTCGATCTCCGACCGAGTCGAGGAGGAACTCGTGTAAAGGATAACCTCGCGAGGTTCTTCGGATAACCTCGCTTGGTGAAAGAACGAAACGGAAGGTGGTGGGGGAGGGGTGACGGGAACAGCAAGAGAAAGGGCAGAAAAGGGAGTAGAGGCGTAATCGTTCCCACCTGGGGAAGAGGTGCGTTTCGGTTGGATTCCCTTCGTTCCCGACGCCGACGCCTTCGAGTTTTCTCCTTCCCTCTCACGCCTTCCGCGAGGGGACAGCGACATAAAGGTTCAATCGGAGGAAAAAATATCGTCCCAGAAGGAGAACTCCGCAGAAATTCGATATCTCGCCGCCAACGTCCTCGCCAGTCTATAATTATTCCGTCTTCGTTCGTTCCCCGACCGCGGGATCCTCTCTCTCGTTCGCTCTCGAATCGAGATCCCTCTTGGATCTCGCTCGCTCCTTTCGCTGGTCCAGGGACCAGCCTCCTGCCGGAGTTCTCGACCGATGCAAAACCCGTAATCCGATATGTCCTACTAGCGTGCAGATAGAGTCACTTGTTCGTAGTCTCTAGACTCTGCCTGGATCTCTCCCGTCTCGGCCGTTCCCTCTTCCCGCTGTCGTTCCGCAGGGTCGCGGGACGACTCCTCCTGGTGACAAGTTGCTCGTAAAAAAGACTGGCCAGCCGGGCAACGTGTCTCGCGAATGAAGCGACGCGATATCGCGGCGATCGTCGCGACGGCGCGAGACTTTCGTCTATCGTTTGGTAGATTCGTCGCGGCTACCCGACAAATTCTGCATCCGATGAGAGAAAGCTACGTCGTCGACCTATACACGCTGTAATCGATAAATAAGCGAGAAATCGCGGAAACCGGATAGGATTCGATAGGCGTACGCGGGAGCTGCGCCTCGACGAACCATCTGGATAAACGTGGGCGGCGAAACACGGCAAAGAAACGCCGACTCGTCGAGCCAGGATAATTTTCCATTTTCCGTTACAACGACGAGCGTATCGTTTACGCGGGAAAAGTCGTAAGCGTACCTCAGCTTATTCGAGTATTCTCGCATAAACTCGGTAGTGGGCCGCAAATTGCTGGCGTATCCTTCTCGATTACGCGGGTCCAGGTTTCTTCTCCAGATATTACTTCGTAAACTAAACGCATCATCGACCGATATCGCGAGGAGATCCTCGACCGGCGGAGTCGGAGCACGTTAATTGGCGGTCAAAGTCCGCTTATCGATAGGCTGGAGGTTGTTCTTTAGCACGAATCACCGAGCCCCGACGGCACTGGCCCGCGATAGCGGAGTTTTGCTGAGAAGTCGGTTCGTCTAGCCAGGTAACTGGGAGAACTGGCCTCATCGGATATCCGTGGATCAGATCTGGTCTTCGTCGAGAGGACGAAACTATGTTCTATTCGCGTATTACAGATAAAGAGAATCTTGCGTGAAGGCACCTATGAGCCTTTCCAGATATATTCTCGAGACACAACTTGGCTGCAGAGTGTTCCTGTCGCTAGGCCTAGGTCTTGCGACCACACCTGTCAGCGTGTCACAGCTCAGCTAGCGACACTTCGAAAAGAATTCACGTGCTTAGGAGTAGAAAAAGAGAGGAACGAGCGATGCGTACCAAAGCGATTTGCGCTTCCCCTCTGCGCGATAATGACACGGGGCGGTACCGCCTCGTAAACTATCGCCGGACGAAATTTATGGGGGTAAGGTGGATACCTTTTACTTTGCAAACTACCTTCCTACTGCTCTGCCTCGTCTACGATACGCACCTACACCCAACGTGCGTGCTGCTCCGTTCGGGTTATCGTCCTCGCTAGACGCGCTGGTTCTTGTTTACCACCGCTGGAGAAAGGGTGCGCGCCGACCCACGGATTCGCTTCCACGCTATTTCGCGGCTTCCACGTTCGGAGCATTAAACGAACGGTGTCGGTATCGGATATCCCGCGGAGCGTTCGATACCTTAATACCCCGCCGTTTCGTCTCCTTCGTTTCTTCCCTCGCAATTTTTACAGCGGCTCGTTCGACTTCTCTCCCCGAGAGGAGTTTCCTGCGAACCGGAGGGAAAGGCCTTCGACCCAGAACGCGACGTCTTTTTTCGTGAGCGTATTAATTTTTGCATGCCACTTGGAGAATTCCATGAGAAAATTATTACCCGGGCCCGGGCGGAGAGGAAGGATATACCTCTTCCAGGAGATAATTTCTTAAACTCATTCCGCGTCAGTCTCCGCGTCCGGTGTAATCAAGTCGTCATGCTTTAACGTTGCCTATTACGCGTTTCTTTACTTTGCGCCGCGAAGGAAACTCTGCGGTTTTGGCAGAGGATCCCCCATCCTTCCTCGTCCCCTTCTCGCGTCAGTTCCACGTTCATTTTCTGAGCATTGCCGCGTGCCGAGCAAACGGATTCCGTAGGACCTCGTCGGTAGCCGTTTTACGATCTGGGGGGGGGCGCTCGTATCTGGGTAGTTAGGGTCTTACTATGCGTTGTCGCGCGATGGTCCTTTCTCTTGAAGCACTATCTTCATTTCTTGTTGGAGATATTACGTGGTAATGCGCGTAATGAAGGCAGACGATGTGGTGTGTAAGAGGATTGTACCATACCTTGACAAATGCGACACGAATGATCGATGACAGAAACAGATGGCAGACGAAATCTAGGAATGGGACTCCTCGAATCCTCGAATCATCTGTTCGCAGGTCGGCAAACAAATATTTATTATCAAGCTACCGTGCCACCGTTTGCCAAACACAGAATACGGTCGTTGTCCTTCCAAGAAAGAATTTACCCACGATCGTAGCCGATCGTCCTACAAAGATGGTGGAGGGGAAATCCTATGGAAGGAGATGGAACGAAAGGAAATGAGTTTGCCTGGACGATGGTTAGAAGGAGAAAGGTTTTCGTATCGCATCGCGCAGAGAAGAAGGCCCGGTTCTGTATTATACGCGCGTCTATACACCGATCGGAGGCCCGGGCTAATCAGACGGACATAATTGATCTCACTTGTGATCTTGAGATTCGAAAGATCGCGGACGGAGAGAGGCTCGAACCAATAATTATTGTTAATACCGGTCGTCCCTCGCCCTTCTCCGCCGCTGCCACCGTCTCCGTCTCTCCCTTTCTCCGCGGTTAGGCGTCTCTGGTCCACGATACGCCAGACGTCTTCGGTTTCCCACCTCCTTCGTACGTGCACGTACGAGGAACCCTTCAACGTGTGCGCCACTATACGTTTTCCCTCTTCTTCTCTCTCTCTCTGGTATCAGTTCGCGCTCGTCTCGTCATTCTTCCCGACTTCGTTTCTCCCTTGTTCCACGTTCGCGTTTTGGCCATCCTCGAGCATCTCTCGCAGCCGGTCCTTCGCCCGTATCAAGCGGCCCGTGTCCTGTTCAGAGCTTTTATTTATATTAATTTCGCGAGCTTTTTGCTTTTCGGTGGTTTCGGGGCCTCGGTGAAGCGCAGGAAATATGAAATAATAATGATAATAATGAGCCATTTTGCGCGTAATAATATGGTGGGAGCCCCGGGGATACGGCGTAGAAGCCGCGCGCGATTCGCCAGGCTAATAATGTCGGATGCCCGGCGTCCCGCGCTCTTTTCCACGGACGCCGTTTTCTCTCGCCCGTTTCGTTCCTCTCTCCTTTGTCTCTGTTTTGGCCACGTTTCTTCTTCGGAATCGCCGTCTCGCGTCGTTTTCGCGTGGCGATCCTTTCTTTTTCGTCGTATTTTCCAGCTGGAGGGTCCTTCTCTCCGACGGGCAAAAAGTGGGTTAACGAGGCGTTGATCGTGCTCGATTTTAAATAATTGCGCGGCAGGAAGTGGTCGCAATTGCGCTCCACGGGGGCAATTTATCGTCACCGTTGCGGCTGAACGTTCGTAATGATTCCAATAATTTATAGGGAACACGCCAAGCGGTTGAAATTAGACGACGTGCAGAAGTGCTCCAACGACTTCGGAGGACTTGGACTTTTCAGAGAAGCGGTGCTTACCGAGTCACGGATACGAATGCCGTCCATCTTCAACCCAGCCGATCAATTGCCGCGAATTAGCGCTATGGCAGGCGACGAGTTTCTCTGGAACGACGTATAAACGCTACGAAGGTCGGGATACGAGAGGTCCATAGGCATTCTGCCTCCTGCGGCGCGAACGACGTGGCCTGTAAAGATTTTATGGCGCGGAATGGGATTTGGGTACACTTAGCGGTCATAAAGCGGCAAAGGTGCAAAGAGCTATCCGCGGCCACCCCCTCCATCGCGTTGTCGGCTTCTTTCATCCCGAGGGGATCGACATTAGGGGTAACGAAGCTTCTACGACCTGCCCCGCCCTTCTACCACCGACGACGAAGCGCTTCTGTGCGTTGGCTCGTGCGTACCCCATTGCGTCAGCCTCGCTTGTCGGACCAACCGACGG
The DNA here is from genome assembly GCF_026225885.1 of Hylaeus anthracinus. NCBI lineage: Eukaryota > Metazoa > Arthropoda > Insecta > Hymenoptera > Colletidae > Hylaeus > Hylaeus anthracinus. The sequence continues at coordinate 2,782,344 of NW_026534344.1, read as the reverse complement.
AACATCCTTTTTCAAAAGAAAGCGTCCAGCGCTTGGGTCGCCTGGGTAAACTCGTGAAAGCATAGTTTCCGCGAGCTTCCAAAAGAGACCGCAGGGTTCTTAATGCTCCCGAAAATTCCAACCCACGACTCAACAGAAAGCTGTTGAAAAGCAGAACCACGAAGATAAATTCGGCATCGAGGTCTGGTTCGGAGCGGACTCCGATGCACGATGGAAGGAGCTCGGTTAGAAGAGGAGAGGCGGCACGTAGCTGGTCGAAGGTTACCGCGTCCTCGGCCTTGTTCGGTTCTTCGACGTAGGGCGCGAGAGAGTGCCTTGTACCTCACACCCAATCAACTTAGATCCGCGGTTCCAGATAAGGCTCTCCTCTCCCTGCAGCCTCGCGGAGGCCGAGGAGACCGCCAGCATACGTATATACACACGCCGTCAGGCGTCCCGCTTAAAGCAGCAAGCTCGTCGACGACACTCGCGGGGGCGGCCCGCGAATACTAAGTCACCGGGCGCAAAATACACCGGAGGGATTCCCCACCCGGCGCTACTTCGTGTTCTTCCTCCCTCTCGCCTCCTTTGCGTTCGCCTCTTACTCTTCTTTTTCGTCCTCGGCATGCATGCACCCGGGTAACGAGCTTTCATTAGCGACGCTGTAGGCTAATGAGCCGTGTTAGAGCCACTACGTGGACGGCCTCGAATGCTGGCTTCCACCGCTCTGACTTCGTTGTCCGCTTCTGTCCCGTCCCTCTTGCTCCGACAACCCTTCTTCCTCTTTGCTCTTTCAGCTTCGACGCTTTTCCAGCGCTCCCCGGATTCGATCGTCGCCGGAAAGTTTTTAGATCGACAGGACTTTTCGATCCTGAGATTTTGAAGAAGCAGTTGGTATCGTTGATCCGTGGAAACTAAAGTGATGAACGAGGTTTTATCCCAATCGCAGTTCATCATTTTCACTAATCTACTCCGACTCGCATTTTTACGCATCGCGTTAATTTTTGTTAGAGACAGCTTAATTGTCGCGTTCACACGGTGCCCCGTAGAGTTTGCGACTCGTTAACCGAAACGACGCTAAACATTCTCCGTCGCGAATCGTAAATATCGACGCGTTTCCATCGTCGCTCGTTTCGCGATTTTTAAATTAGGGTAATGGACGAGGAAATTGGATGAGTATCGAGGCTGTCCGTTCGACGCTGGAGAATCGATATCCGGCCGCGTGTTTCAGTTAACGCGGATCTCGCTAGTGCGTGCTAAAAACTGGTTATCGTCGGGGATGCGCGACGGTCGGCCGTAATCGACTCTAATGCCGGCGTTACCTTATTGAGTCGCGGGGCCCCGTGTAACCGTGTAATCTCCTCCGGCTCGAACGAGTCGACAACTAGAACTAGGATTTTTCAGATTCAGAGACAGCACGCGCGCGCGCGCGCGCGCGTCCCGCTCCCCTCGACGAGATCCCCGCTGGCGTTTC